>NC_142650.1:40817812-41133125 GCF_055504915.1 Nelumbo nucifera | reverse complement strand
ACTCACATAGGGCGCCTCACACGCACATCCTAGCTATTTACCATTCAATTATTTCCAACCAACGCAACCCAACCCAATTCTACCCCACAAACAGTTCTACTTGCTATAGAATTTGTATCTTTCGTTTCGTGAGAAAGAAGCAAATATATTTAATATCATATTTGCCTTGGAACCGTATTAACACTGTAACAAGCTAGTTTTCTAAAATGCTTGACTGATGTTACTCATTGATTACCGTGAAAGGAAAAGCACAACAAAAGTGAAAGAGTATAGAGAAGAGAGTACAATAAAGATGAAATAGTAGGGTATGATTTCCATCAAGTGATTTGGTCAGGTCAGGTCAAGATTCAAGGAAGCCAGTAAAATTAAAGTTCAGAAAGGAATTGCTTTATAGCGTACGGGGCCCCACAGAGGTAAATGTTAGTTATGGTTGAATAAATGGAGTCCTCTTCGTCGGCGGCCATGAAAGGCCATCAAATTGTTAACCTCAACAATACACGAAAATGTTAACAATAAGTTTTGGTCATAACTACTATAACCAATAAAATATTGATACAATCATACAATATTTATATTATTGTATTCAAGATCAAAATATTGATACATATGGACGTTTTTTCTTATGTTTTATTTTTTTTTTCAAAACTGGTTCAGAGGGAAAGGTTTAAGTCCCGACTATCTTTTGAATCATAAACAGACTCGATACAAATACAATCTTTATAGGGATGTATCGGAAAACAATCCATAAAAATTCCAGATGTATCGATACTTTAAAACTTTATAATAATAGATATATATATATATATATATATATATCCAATTAAAAATATCAGATGTATCAATCAATATTTTAATCCAGGGACTGACCATTTCGCATCTTCTTTCTTTGCATTTCAAAGCACAAGCCATTGATATCTCTAAACAGATTTGCACTCTTAAAAGTCCTTACTTTTTCTAAATGGGCTTGCTTTTTTCCATTTATTTTTTTAATTTGTACCTCTTCAATAATCACCATGAGAGACAGATTAACTCGGCCTAAAAGTTTGATTGAGGGAGAAAATTTTTCTTTTTTAAAAGTTGAAAAAAATAAAGATATTCACAAATCATATGGTTATAGTGAAAGTCTTTCGGCCACTATTTAGGCCCCACAGTGTTTTTTGGCAGGCAGGTCCCACAGAGTACAGTTAGGACCTATGCAACAATGGATCAAGAATCAAGATGAGGTCGTCCTTCAGTTCTTGTCCCACTGTCCCACACTACTTAAAACCCTTTCAATTGTTAGGCACTTAGGCATAAAAGGATCCAAGACTCTTGTCAGTCTTGTGCCGACTATCTATTAAATGCAATTAAGACTGGCAAAATTAATGTTCAGTACTTTTTTCTTTTTTGATTTAGTTAAAAGGAAAGAAACTACAAACAACCATTACTACATAGGACTAAAACCAGAAATATTCTCTCAGATAATAGAGAACACCTCAATAGGAAGCCGGAGATTCAAAATACTTCAAACGACAATTCTAATCGAATCGAATTCGAATTAGATATTGGATAGCATATTCAAATTCGAATTATATTCTTTAAAATCTGATGATGGATATTTGTTGGATTCAGATCAATCAGATTTTTTATTGGATCGGATAATCCTTTACGGAATTTGATCCAATCCTTTTGCAACTCTATCCTGAGACCTGTTATAAATAAAGGATCTAATTCAATAATAAGAACACTAATCCATGTTTCTAAGACCTTCATACCATCTTCCCCTAGTGATCCCTGAAAACACTAGTTGCTTAGCTGTTTGAAGATGGCATTTATTTTAATTTGCTATTTAAGGTTGCTTTTGGAAACAATGTAAATGGAGTGTAAATCTCGGTTCAGGATAAATTTATACTTTGGTTCATTTTTGTCTGTATTTGATATAAGAAGATAAATTTATTAGTACAAAATTAATTTAATTTTGTAATTTATATGAACCGTTTTACATTCTTACATATTTGCATTCACACTTATTTGCATCGTTTCCAAACGCAATTGTATGGAATATGAGGTTCAAAGTATCGGTACGATATATTTAAATGCATCGTATCATATCAGTCACTTGCTGATATGCCTTTTCTAAGATTAATACCAAAACCGGCTGTTTTAAATGTTAAATAATACTTAAACCTACACCTCTCCCTATTTTTGAAAAAAAAAACCCAAAAAAAAAGATGTGTGTGATGCAAAATACCGATGCATCTAGGGGTGTCCATGGTTCGGTTAAAATTGAACCATGTGCAATTTTTGCAAATCAAACCGGTGGTACCGGTTTTTCATTTCTCCAAACTGAAACCGAACCAATACTAGTGATCCGCCGGTTTCTGTTTTTAACTAGTCCAAATCTTTTTGTTTTTTATATTTATAATATGCATTATATAAATGTATATATAATATTAAATTATAAATAATAAATGATATATAATATATTATAAATATTTTAAAAAAATATGATATATTTATAAATAGATTATTTTAAATATTAATATAACTATATATTTATATATAATATATAGAAAGTATGTGACATATATTAAAATATATATAATACTGATCGGTTCAATTAACCGCTAATTTTTTTTGTAGGTTAACCGAAAACCAAATCGATCCTTCGATTTTTCAAAAATTCCAAACCGATCAGTTTGATTAACCATATTTTGTAATTCAATTTTCCCAGTTTGATTCATTTTTTCTGTTTTTTATGGACACCTCTAGATGCATCCCTTCTGTCGTATCGGAGTGTATCAATACTTTAAACCCTTAACTTATTACGACTCCTCCAAATGAACCATAATGTGTAACATAATAGGGAAAGTTGGTTTTAGTCTAAATTTTTTAATTGAAAGAACAATCATTCATGAAAAGTTGAAAACCCTCTTTGGGAGGACTAAAAAACTGTCAGTCCCAAATGCAAGCAGCCAATCCAAATAACGAATGGAAATATTTTACACGATAGGAACATTATATGGGACTCTCCAACACATATGAAAGGTAATATTTTTCTATAAAACGAAAGATATAAGCAGATTTCATTTTGGATAATAATATTTAATGGAAAAATAAAATTGTTTCCAGAATTTTTCAATACTCTGTTTCTGTTCTTTTAACTCAAATATAAAAAAGGTCGTTAATTTCTTATAATTAGTATTATTTAATAATTTAAATAAAAATTAACGAAGCCTTAACCAAGAAGTAGTAAAGGAAGCTTCTCAATTTCCATAATTCCAAGTTTGCTTCTTTCTCCTGACATGCATCGATGAAACAGTGTCAAAAGCTAAAAGCACAAATAACATAAAGAGGCAAAGATTACTTAGATGGCACAGAATGTATATAGCAAATCCAAAAGGGTTTTCTTTATCCGATTGACCATCTTCCTATCTCCATCTTGTGTTACGTGAAGTTGCCTCGATCTCTAGTTTTCTACCCTGTGTTTTAAAAACTGATTTAGAATTGGAACTGTTTTCACCACTGATTGTTGGTTAGATTATCCGGTTTGAATTAATGGATGGTTAATTTTAATTAAAAAAAAACAATTAAAAATCGTTATTTGAGTTAAATGGATCGATGGTTCAATCACCTGAATCAATAAATTGCTAATTAAATTAATGATTTTTTGGCCAAAGAATAAATTAAGGGTGAAACAGAATCAGTTACTTGAATGACTTTCGGGCTGAATGGTCCGACCATTCGAATTAAAGATGATTCGAAAACACTGATAAGACCAATACAGTGATAGACCCTCTATTCTTTCTTATCGTGAGATGTGTCGTCGCCCTTGGGGTTTCGGTTTTGGTATGTTGGGAATTTAAACGCCCCTATGTATCCTACTATCCTATGAGCTAGATTTGACTTGACCGTATTGATTTTCTTGCCCGTAGAAACGCAGGCAATATCTTCTTTCTTCCTTTGTTTCGTCACAAAATATGTACTCAACGGTGGAGTTTGGACTCATTCTACATGTTCTCCGAATACACAACACATGCATTTGACAGAAAGTGAGAAAAGCTGAAGCTAATAAAGTAAAGACAGAAAGTCAGAAAATCCGAAGCTAAGAAGTAAAGACTTTAGAACCGACAAGGCATCTTCTTCTTGTGTTTGATCTCTTTTACCCAGTGTTGTAAGAATCGGATAGGAGTAAAAACCGCAATGCTCTCCAGGTCCTGATTTATGAGTTTATCGGTTAATCGGATGGTTTGTCCATTTAATTCGCTAAAACTGTTATGTAATTAGGATTAGACGTGTTGATGGGCCGGGCCGGGTCGGGGTCGGGCCGGACTTTTACTCTTTATTAATAGAAAAATGTTAGGTCCGAGCCCGAGCTCGGCCCGACCAACGGGCCTACAACTTGGGCCCGAGCCCGGCCTTGATAAAAAGCCCAAAGCCTGAGTCCGAACCCGACCTAATAAAATAAATTTGAATTTTTTCCTATTTAAATGGACATTATCTATTTTAATTCAGATGTTTTTCCCCTATTTAAATGAACAATGGGCCGAACAGTCCGACCACCCGGATCAACGACAGTTCAAAAACGTTGGTTAAAACACTGATTTACCCTTTTAATTTTAATACACATTACCAATATTCAATATTGAATATTCCATTTTAACGTTGGTGAGGGGTGAGGGCAACTTTAATTATGTTGCATTGCGTAGGATCAAACTCAATGTGTGAAACTCACTTTTTTTTATATGGAACCCAAATTTCTTACAAGTAAACACTCTGCGTATACAGCATCTAATCACATATTTAAAATATCACTCATGAGTATAGGTTAGTTCGGTTCGGTTCGGTTCTATGATAGAATTTGGAATCTCCCCAGTGAAGGTTAGTTCTGGTTTTAGTGGTTTTAGAGTCGATTCCAGGGAGATCCAATCAGCCCCCCCACAATGTCTCATAGCATATCCCATTGTGTATTGGAAACATTTCCCGATTATAATATTAGAAATGATGATGTCATCATCAGGAGATATTTCCAAAACTTATAATTTAAATTTAAATTTAATGAATATGGCATTTTACATTACTTATTATACACATTCAAATATTAACATGAAAACAAATGATCAAATCACTTAGGCTATGCTTGGTTTGAAGGAAAAGGTAGGGAAATGATCAAATCACTTTCACTTCCTTTCCCTACCTTTTCCTTCAAACCAAACATAGCCATAAAGTAGCTCAATGTTCAAGTGAGATCATGGCCTTTATAACCATGAGTGCTAGGGTTCAAATCTTTACATCCTCAAAAGTATTTCGAGATTTATTTCAAGGCAAATTCGGTTCTAAGGTAGGTTTCACCAACATCGGTTCCACCAAGGCCAATCAAGTCGATTCATCAGGTCTGTTCAAGTAAGGTAAACCCTAAATCTTGAAATTGGCCTGGGTGAGAATCCGTTCCAAGAATTTAAAACCAGACCCTATCCTATAACAAATCATATATAAGATCGATTCAAGATCAATTCCATACCATTCTAGGTAAAATCTACCCAAAATTTATGGAGAGATGCTTTCAATGTGCAGCTGGAGGCCCATTCGCAGTGTGGACAGGCACAATGGCAGTACACGAAACTACCACCACTACATGGAATATATATCTGGATTCTGGCATTGTCGGTGATCCAAAACAACAATGCAAATCTTTTGGTGGGGCCCTACATGAATGTCTCTGGGCTTGTTTATCTTACGTTAATTCGTCTTGTTCATACTCTTAATAATCTATATTAAGTTATTAAATATTAACTCATATTCTTAATAATCCATATTAAGTTGTTAAATATTAACCCCTTGCATGAACACAAAAGAATCCCGATGTAATAGAATACTCCTTATAAATATGGTTTTTAAAACCGATCTGGAGACTGAACTGGTCAGGGGTCTGATCATTCTAGTCGAACGATCGGCCCGTTCTAACAAAAAAATAAAAAAACAATTAAAACTGTTTAAACAGTTTGGACAGTTCAAATGATTAACTGTCTGATTCAGTGGTTTACTGACCAAAAGCAACGGTTTTTAGAGAAAATCCGATCTTAAGGAAAAATAAGAACCGATTTTCAGTCTGACTGATCTATCCGATCCGGTTTTAAAAACCATGATTATAAGTACATTTAGTGATCAATTAATAAATATTCTGATATCTGTTTTAAAATTTGCTTAAAATCTTTTAAAAATTAGGTGAAGAATATTTAGTGGACGGGTTTCAAAAATTCACTGAATGCTTATTCAGTATTCACCGTGTATGTCTATTGATCCAGCACTGCAGTACTAAAAATCAAGAGACAAATGATATTACTGTGCCCGGACAAACATCAGTATAGTACATGTGATATGTTATGATGAATTTCTGGATGTTACCGGTTGGTTCAATGTTTTATGTTCCTAAATCGTATGGTTGTACTATAATAAAAAGATGGTTAAGAAAAACTCGTGGTTGGGAATTGGTACGGATCATCTATATGTATTTTTGCTTATGATTTGGAGTTATTTATAAAGGTGTAAAACAGGTCGTGCAGCTTTTCTTCAGGGATAATTTGGGGGTCGCCCAGCATGGCCCATGGTCTAAGTTTGTGCGGATTCATGTCGTGTCATATTGTATTGTGGGCATGTGTTGGGCAGACTGCAGGTCATGCCTGGCTAGGACATAAGCCGGTTCTTGGACGTGGGTTGAATCAGGTCAGATTGATTTTTTTTATAATTTTAATTTTTTTTTTATTTCTTTGCCAAGTAAAACTAAAATATTTATCTTTTCTTTGGGAACTATTTAAATAAGAAATCTAACAAAGAAATGAAAAAAATACTTAACCAAATAAGAAGTCAAAGAGACAAAGACTCAAAGTGAATAACAAATTGAAAGAAAAGTAAGAATTTTGTTTCATTTAAATTTAAACGATCAAAAGCATACGAGGGTTGGGTGAATGGAATATGAAAATTGGAAAATAGAATAAATTAATAAAATATAAAAAATTCAATATAGTTACAAATTGAAAATAAAAAATTATGTTATTAAAAATATCAAATAAATTAAATAAAATAAAAACTAATTTTACAATAATTTGAAAAAATGCTATACAACTATTGAGTATCAAAGAATATTGACTTCATCATTTGCTCCTATTGTTATTGACTTTGATCATTTTAGGAATTGAAAATGGTGGAGGATAGGGCTATTTATTAGAATTGAAAATAATTCAATTACCCAAAATACCTTAAAAACTAATCATTTTTAATTGTTAAGAGGGGTATTTTAGTCATTATAAAGTTATTTATCACTTTACCCAAAATGCCCCCAAACTAATTATATAGCTATTGGGGGGCATTTGTGTCATTCTTTCTCCCCCTCAAAACCAAAATTCATAAATATCCCTTCTATTTAGTTGTTTATAGTTGTTTAGGGTATTTTTGTAAAAAGAAAACCCAAAAAGCTGAAACTAGCTGTTGGGGGGATCTCCAATGGCTAGTTCATCGAGCAGGCTGAACGTGGCCCGCTATGGGCCCATGATGAGTCGTGCCAATATTTGGGCTGCGGATGGCACGACATGCACAGTCATGTCATGTTGTGCTAGCCTATAGACCTAGAACCCCAGGCCCAACATAGCCCGAACAATCATGCCAGGCTTGTCATGACCTGTGTGCCGTGTTGTGCCGCCCGCAACCCACCCAATTTACACCTCTAGTTATTTAAAAGCTTGAGACTTGAGCTCTTGCTTGGCTCGGTTCATAGCTCATAAGTTCATGCTCGACTCGGCTCGAGCTCGACTATATGCCATGTTTTTTTAAATAAAATTTATATGTATAAAATTAATTTTTATTTTTTAGACAAAAAATTAAGAATTATAAAATTATTTACTATCATATATACAAAATATTATTATATATAATAAAATTATTTGTTATATATATTTATGTATGTATATATAATAAAAAATATTTATTTAATACTAGGCTCGCGAGCCTCACGAGCCGAGCTTCATTGGGCTCGAGCTCAGTTCGATTAGCAAACGAGCCTATATACCGAGCTCAAATTCGGCTCGAAGCTTGGTTTAAACTGAGCCGAGCCGAGCTTTTCATGAGTCAAACTCGAATAGCTCATGAAAGGCTCGGCTCGTGGCCACCCTTAATTGCAATCACCTCCTCTAAACATTGTAACACAGTTGCAAATAGATCCCTTCTCTTATAATCCTCAAACAAAAGGCATGAAAATTTCCAAAATAACCATGTAGTTAATTTGACTAAAATGTTTATTTTCCAAATTTCCCTTCATATTAATCACTACCCCAAACCCTTCAAATCTCTTTTTTGAAATTAAATTATTTTATAAATTTTCCCTTCATACGAATCCCTCAAAGTTGCAATTTAAACTTCTTCTTTTTTGTTGTTGTTCATAAAGTTTGTATCGTTTGTTATGCAAAAAATTGCCTCAATAGTAATTGCATGGGTATTTTGGACATTTGTATGCCTCTTGCTAGAGGATTTTAAGAGAGGGAGTCTACTTGCAATTGTATTAGAAAGTTCAAGGAAGGCGATTGCAATTACCAAACTTCAGGAGAGATTTCAACAATGGTCAGAAACTTTAGGGGAGGTTTCAACAATTTATCCTTTTTAAAATTAACAATAAAAACGAAATTATTCTTCCATCCAAGTGGTGTGTAAGCCAATTCAACCATCCTGGTTATTTGGGTGAATCCATGATATCATAATTAATAAAAAAATATTTAAAATAGTAACAAACTCACAAAATAAAAAATGGGCCATTTTTCTAATATTTTATTAATCATATTAAAGAAAAATAAATGTCATAAATAAGAATTGTTTTTATTGATAATGGAAATGAAATACAAATTCAAAACCAACCAAAAAATGAAATTGATTTTCTATTTGGTTCGGGTCAACAATTCAACTCTTAGGTCAAATGTGTCAATATTTGATGTCATAATTAAATAATAAAAAATTAAAAAATGAAAAATACATATATTTTCCCAAAAACATCTGAGCGCATCTCTAATAATTGTATATTCATATTATTAAATAAAAACAAGTTCCATAAATAAGAATTACTTTTATACACATGAAAATATAAAAAATGTAATTTGAATTTAGTCCCTTTGTAATTGTGATGCCAAAACTTGTAATTTTAACTATTATTTTTCACCTCAATCAAATCCCTCTCATTAAGTCATATATTTAAGGTGTTAACTCCCATATGGTGGAATAGGGTGTCGATTCCCATTCTTGGGGGAATAGCCATTCCAGGCTTTCCCCCAGGAATGGGATTCCCATACAAGAGTCTATCAAGAAATAAAGAACTCATGACAAAAGGCCCCTAAACCCTAATGTTAATAAAATAATAAGTTAATAGTAACAAAAAAACAATAATATATTAATAATAAAATAACAAAATATTAAAATATTAATATAATATAACTTAAGTACTAATAATAAAAATAAATGCATGATTAAACAATATAATATTATGAAAGTAATAATAATAAGATGATGATGATAATAATAATAATAATAATAATAATATATTAGTAAAATTTTTATAAAATAATCATACTATAATAAAATATTAATAAACCAATAAGAAAATAAGACTAAAATATAATAATATAATAAATTATTAATAAAATATAATAATAAAAATATTTGTCAAGTAATAATAATATAATGATATTTTAATAAAATATTCATAAATAAATGATAAAAACTAAAAATAATAAAAACAAAGTAATAATAAAAAGCTAAAATATTATTTATTAAATAATAAGAATAATTAAGTACAAATCATATATATAATATAATTAAAGTAATAATAAAATAATAACATATTAATTATTAAATAATAATAAATTAATTCTAAAACAATAATCAAAATGATAAAAATTAATAAACTAATAAGAAAGTAATAAATTAATAATAACTGCTAGGGTATTAATTATTAAATACTAATAAAATAATAATAGCAAAGTACTAATAAAATAATAATTATATATTCATGAAATATTAATAAAGTAATAAGAAAATAATAAATAAACTAATAGAATTACTTTTGGTCCTGTCCTGCAAATCAAATGGACCCTAAATCTCTTTTTTTTTCAACATTAAACCAAATAATGAAATTGTCCTTCTATCTAGGTAGTAGTTAAGCAATTCAACCATCTAGGTCAAATGGGTCAAGCCATTATGTCATAACTAAATAATAAAAAATAAAGAAAGACAAAAATGCAAAATATACAAAAAAAATACATAATATTTGTAGAAAACATTTAGGACATCTCTAATATAGAATTATTTTAAAGACATAATATTATTCTCTTTGGGACATAATATTTGAATGTATATTACTATCTTCATCATTTAAAATTGCCAGGTGAAAAGCACATACAAATTTACTAGTAAATAGAAAAGGTAGTTTGAGGATTTAGATAAATTGAAACATCCCAATAAGAATATTTTTCCAAGCTACCTAACAGAAGCTTAATGGAGGGGATATTTGTTGAAAAGTGAAAATTCAGGGGGTAATTGTCATTAACCCCATAGTATGGGGGGATCCTTGCAATTTACCTATAAAAGTTTTATAGGATATATCGTAGTTTAACTTACAAATATGGCATAACCAAGGAAGTATTAATATTATATAGTATTTGTGTAAGAGAACGTGCTTGCACCGTTAACCATATATATAAATATAGGGAGAATGACCAATCAGCCCAGATCAGAATTTTATAGCCCCAAAGTACAAGGGGAATGCATCCTGACCGTGAATTGATGCCAAATTCACGGGCAGGATGTGGTTATAGGGGGGGGGGGGAGAGGGCTAGTTGTAGGGGGGCAGAATTCAGAATTCTGCATCGTGTGTATGTATACTTGTCCGTATAAATATAAGAAATAATGGGAGTTGTATTCAAACTTTTATGACCTATATGGATCCCAAGGCAAGTATCCACTTTATATATATATATATATATATATAGTGTTAGGGTCGTACCCAAGCTAGTCGAGTTGCCATGTGGCTGTTGTCGCATTATGGAATCGCCTGAATTCCTCGGCCATGTTAGTAAGTCAGCATGTCGCACATCTGGGTTGGCGGATGTACCTACAAGTGAAAACCTCAAATAGGAGCAGGACACGCAATGTCCCCACCTCATCAATAAGCATCCCTGGCAAGGATCATGGGATCATTTGAAGACCACACGGGATATGATCATATGATCGAGTCCACTATGGCACTTGGCTATTTAAAGGCATCTCCTCTTAAGGTACAGTCTCTCTTCAACCCCTTCAAGACTCTAGCCTTCTCTTTACCCTCTTACTTCCAAAACATTGTTTGGCTTGGACTAGTTTGTCCTCTACAACTTAGTCCAACCGACCTTTTTGTCTCTTGCTGACTTGAGCATCAGAGTGCCTTTCTCGAGAACCTCATCTTCCAGACCTTTGATTGCATTTTAGTTGTAGGTTTAGCTCAATGCATCTCATCCTTCCACCTAAGCTCATCTAAATTGGTAGGATTTCATTTTTATCAACTAGGTAAAAAGTAACAATAAAAATTGGGTAAATTTTTTAAATTACCCTTATGGTTTAGTTAATTGACTAAGCATACCTCTACTATTTCACTATTGTCTAATACTACTCCTGTTGTTTTCGAAAATTTGACTAGCTCTACCTTAACATCCACTAATATTCTATCAAAACCTGTTCACACGTGACACCATGTTACGTTTAATTTGTTTTTGAATCCAATATTACCCTCGTCCCTTCCTCTCAACCACATAAGTTACTCTTAATAACTTAATAGCATCATCACTATCACCAATTTAGCATACAACAACTCAATTATAGCTGCACAACATCCCTGTTTCGAGTTTGCATATGCCATTTTTAACTCTTCTGCAACATTGCTTTCTACAGTCTCGATAACGAGAGATCGACAAGAGAAACGGTTGGACTTCTTGAGACTGCTGAGAATTATGGGAGAGGGAAGTTGAAGGGAAAAACAAATGGAGAGGCCAGGAAAGAATTGCAGAGGGTTGCCTTCGTCATGTTACTCTTTGCCTCTCTCTCTCTCTCTCCTTTGTTCTCTCTTGCTCTCCTTCCCGTTCTGAACCATCAAAACCCAGTCATAGATTCTTTCTTACATGCCCAGCAAGCACACGCCTACATTCATATAGGGTTAGTAAAATGGAACGGGATTTGACCTACATTCCCCAAGCCCAAGAGTGGTTGGTATTGTACACATCTGGATAAAGCTAAGAAAGGATTTGACCTACGTTCCCATTTGCGATGGTAAGTTTGTACTTCACTTAAGACTTAACCCACCGAACCCCACGACCTAGAGATTCATTAAAACCAAACCAGACCTTCCCTTTTACCTTTTGAAAGAGGCAATGGTGTTTTTGGTCGTCGGAGACCCAAATCCAGAGAGAGAACTCCTTGAAACCGTTGCTTCCTGAAGAAGATTTTCAGTCATTAATATTCCATCACCAAATTCAAAGATATCTTCTATGATTCCTGGCTTATTCTCACTGCAACTCCCATATCTGCTACTGGAATACAAAACCCGCTCCATCTACAGCGGCCGATTCCTTCTATTGCGGTAACCCCGTTCTTTTCTACGGAACTAATCTAGACAGCGGAACCAATTCGAAACTGTGGAACCAATCCGAACCATCCCATAACGGAACCAATCCGAAGTGCCCACTCTTTCTATTGCGGCAATCCTGTTCTTCCTCATTTTGCTGGGATGATAATCGTTTTTTGTTTGGCATCGTTTCCGTTGTTCCAGAAAACGGGAACACATCAGCGTTATATTGGAAAAAACGGTGCTCCAGGAAACACCTGTTTGTTCAAAACCGTTTTTCCATAAAAAACGGTGTTCCAATCCATGCTTTAGAAATCGAGAATACGTGGTTTGGAGCAACGCAAAATTTGTATATGTTTGGCATCGATACTACAGTGCTGCTGATGTGTTTGTATATGTTCCTGAAATGAAAGAGTCAAAAGTGTTTAATCCCATTAGGAAAGGGAATCTCAGATTCACTGTTAGTTATCAGGGAGCACTGCTAGGGTTTTGCCACGTTTCTTACAAAATATCTTCAGGGTGAACTTTCCTTTCGTCTGAAGATTTTCATAATCAGTGTGTGCTATTTCCTTTCATAACCCATTTAACTGATGTGGCATGAGTGACGTCATTGTTTAGTAGGCGCACCTTTGTAAGGCCCACGAGGCATCATGCTATGCGCATAGGTTAAAGGCGCATATGCAACTAATATTTATTCCCGGTTTATAGCAATGACTTTGTTTGTCGCGATTCTACAATCACTTCAAACTCATCGTAGCTCCACGCATGTCCAAAGTTTATCTCAAGTTTGTATGTGTCTAAAGTTCATCGCAGCTCGTTTTCAGTACGGGTTTATCGTAGTAATGCGATGAGTTATAAGTTCATCACAGATGTCTGATGAGTTACGAACTCATCGCAAGCATCTGTATGGTATAAATTCAATATCCTCTGTGCTCTGATGGTTTGAGCGATCATTATATACCTACACCTGTCTTGATTAAATCTTCTGCGAATAGGGGGAAATTTATTTGGATCTATTATTAGGCCCCTTTCTTATTGACAAGTTGTGAACCAGTCAATGAACGATCATGCATTCGGCTTAACGATATCTTCGAATAGGAATCAGGGTGTTTGTTTTGGGTTGGCTTCTAGCTTTTTGTTCATTTTGTGATTCAGCCCCCTGTCTTTTGACAATTTGCTTCCTATCAATAGGCAACTCTATGCTTAATTTGTTAGTGAAGTTCTCAACCCCTTGCCTATCGACAGGAAGTAGATTGTCAAAAGACAACTATTAAACCGTAGAGTTTGGGCGTCTAGCCCCCCTTTGGTTAGGTGGAAATTGTCCCTTCTAACGTTGAGCTCTTTGTTCTGTGACCGAGTAATGCCTCACCAAAGACATATGAAGTGGTGGTTTTGATTTTCAGCCCTCTGTCTTTGGCAAAGCGTTGCCCATCGCGAATACTTAGTGCGAAGTGGGAGTGTTCTGTTTGGGTGGCTATTCGCATTCGATCACCATTAGAGTGATGGGGAAGCTGTTATGCACCAGTGTGAACTCCGGGAAGCTCATGGTCGGTTCAAAGAGATGGAGTCGCCACCCATTTTTTAGAGGAATTGGGCACTCATTTTTAGAGTTGAAAGTTTATCTTTAGCTCATTGATAGTGACTCCGTCCTTCATGGGAAAGGCACTGAACCGAAAGGTTTTGGGTTCCAAAGATTGGGAGAGAGAAGGTGTTAGGCACCCCTCTCTCCAAGCTGCTATAGCAGTCTACTACGTGAGTAATCCAGGCTCAAATTATAAGTGCGGTGGTTAGGCTACGTACGGGGGTCTCCTTGAAGGACGAAGGAAGACCAGAGGTAAGAGGTAGGTTGGAGGCTAAGGCAAATGAGAATGATAAGATGATAGGATAAAATGATAATTCCCTTATGAGATGGACCATCATTTCTAGGGAGAGGTCCCGAGGTCCCGAAAGGGAGGAGCCAAAAGTATTTGATTCCCACTAGGAAAGGGAATATTGGATTCGCTGTCGGTTATTAAGGAGCACTGCTAGGGTTTTGCCACATGTTTTATGAGATCTCTCAAGGACAAACTTTCATTTCTTTTGAGGATTCTCATAATCCGCGTGTGCTACTTCCTTTTATGACCCATTTAACCAATGTGGCACGGGTGACATCATCATTTAGTGGGTGCGCTTCTATTAAGTGCCCGAGGTGCCTTGTCACACACGTAATTTAAAGACGCACGAATAACCGATATTTATTCCCGGTCTAGAGTGATTCCATGGTTCTGTAATGGTCTCGAGTTTATCGCAACTCCGTGCGCATCTAAGGTTCATTGCAAATTCGCGCACGTCTAAGCTTTATCACAAGTTTGTGCGTGTCTAAAGTTCATTGCAGATTTGTGTTAACCGAAGTTCATCGTGACCCGTCTCCGGTACGAGTTTGTCGCAATCATGCGATGAATCATATATTCATTGCAGGCATCTAATGAATTATAAATTCATCGCAAACAATTGATGAATTATGAATTCATCTCAAACGTCCATGTGGTATCAATTTGGTATCATCTATACTTTGATGATTTGAGAGATCATTATATACCTAGGATGCCAAATAGACGCTTTAACGTTTCATGGAGCTACAACTCATTACTATCAATAGAAATATGAGGTTACAGTGAGAATAACATGATGTGACACTGGATAATAGATACTAACACTAAAAACGTTTATAGACCATTGATACAAAACAAAACAAAAAACACTATTACTGACCCAAAATTTAAAAAATTTGAGTATGGATGGCATAATTTCAGATTTTCAGCCTAGAAAATCGATGACCTCTGCCCGTTTAAGTTGTATTCACAGCACATCTGGACATTGGGAACATGGTAGATTTTTCCAATGCACATTCAGATGTGCATGTCAGTCGCTGATATGATCTCAAGTTATGGTTAGTCTTCGCTGAAGAGTTTCTTACGATGTGACGTGAGTATCCATCCGGACAGGCGGACGGAGCAATCAATGATATGTACGGAGAAATTTTCTAAAAGCCCGTATTTCCAAAAAAGAAAAAATCGACTGAAGCTTATTTGGGCGGATGAGACACGTTTAGCTAAACGCTGTAATTAATGATAATGTTCTACTTCAATTAGAAAGTATAAAATAAATGCCATCTAGGATTCACAAACAATAAACCCTTTTTACTAGCACGGCCAGTGCGATGCAGGGATGGGGCACCCCTCCATGTCCTCCTGTCCCCCATAAGAACACCCTACTCTATTCCTATATCCCTCTCTCCTATAACTTAACATACTCTATTCCATTTGCCAAGACACTAATTCATCATCAGAATGGAGAATTTCCAAATTTTTTTACTCTTAGGCAATTTGTTAAAAAAATTAATTTATTGGTATTTTATAAATAGGATTATGAGAATTTAGAGATATTTTAGAAATTAGGTTTGACAATTTGAAGGTATTTTATAAATAAAACTATAGGATCATAGGATTATAAGAATATGAGGAAAACTTAAAGATACTTTGAAAAACAATATTAAATCTATGGATGTTTACTAAGTTATCACCAGATTCAAGGGATTATATGTAAATTCCATCCCTAATTTGGAGCAAAAATATTTTCCTTGTCCCCACTCCGTCTTTGCCTCATTCTCATTTAATATTTGAAAAAACTTGTCCCATTTGGGGCGGGGCAGGGTAGGGCCCCAATTTTATAGGGAAAATTGCCATCCCTACAATTCTAATAATTTTTTTATAACTAATTAACTACCAATAAATTACAATATTTTATGATAATTTCTAAAAAAAATGTTGAAATTGCTATTGATTAGTAAGTAATGTATAGTAAATTAATTATTTACAATAATCATAAATTAATGTAAATTATTTACTTTTTAAGCCTAAATTATTTAGTATTAATCAAAGTAAATGTAATTATAATAAATTAATATAATTATGGTAAATTACATTATTTTTAATTAAAAGTAAACCATTTGTTGTTAATTAATGTAAAACCAATTATAATTGAAGTCAACCAAGTGGTCTAGATCGGTGTGGATAGATTTTTCCTTAATTATTTATTGAACTAATATTAATGGATTGCTATTTAAATAATTATGAAACAATTTCTGATAGATTAATTTCCTAAAATTTATAATAATTATGGTTTTTTAATAGATTAATTTCTTAATTTTTTAATTACTTATTTAAAAAATAATTATGGATTATTGGTTAAAGAGTTTCCCTAAATTATTTGTTAACTATAATTATTGATTTTATAGAAATTAGTAAATTTTGGTAATTCGTAATATCTTTTATCAATAAATTATTATTGTAAAGATTTATTAAATTACAATGATTATTGTAAGTTACACTAAATGTTGAAATTTTGAACATTTATTAACAACCAAAAGTTATTAAATAATGGATTGCTTATTAATGTTTGGTAGATTATTAAATTATTTAATATTTGTTAAATAATGGTTTATTTCCGAAATATTATTTCATAATTTTTGGTAGAATATTTTCTAGGAATTTTTAATAATTTTCATAAGGTAATGGATTATTTAACAATAGATTATTATTTTAAGAATAGGTTATTTGACAATAATGGAAGATGCCATGCATGAGTATATATAGGAAACATCGAATTCCCCCTATTCCATCTCTTTGCTTGAAATTGTTTGACTTGAAAAATCAAATCTTAATAAATTATGATCATATTTTTATGGGAAAATGGAGAAAATAGAGGAGAATACCATTTAAATCTTAGCAGGCTGTGGAATCAATGATAAGAAGGTTCAATGCTAATATTAAATACATGGGATTGGCATCTTTTACAGTTGTGCTTATGAATTTAGTACTGGTGTGGAAGTGGAACCTCATCGTTGGTTTTACACCCCTTTGAAAAACTAAAGCGTTAAGCTAATTGAATTCGACGAAGTAAAGGAGAGAATAAAAGAAAGTAAGAGAGGTGAAATATAGGGAAGAGAATAAATCCAATGAAAAGAGAGAGAAATAAAGGAGTTGATGAAAAGGACGAGAAAAAGAGAGAGTCAGAGAGAATTGAAAATTGGGGTAATTAAAGACGGAGAAACAAGGTAAGTCATTATCATGAACAGGCAAAACGTTCAACTAATCCCGATTCTCTCTGCGTGGTTTCTTGAAAACACACAGTGAAAAGCAACTGAAATCAAACACCCAGCCGTCTGCCTTCCCAATTCCCAAGCGGGCCCAAGTTAGTAAAATTGAGCGGTGAATGAATCTCTAATACGAACAAGTGAGAGAGATAATCTGATAATGCGACAACATTCATTCACCCTGGGTCTGGGCTGCCATACTGTTTTCTCTGTGAGTGAGTCAAGACCGAGACTGAACTCTGTTTAATGTCCAATCTATTGCGGAATTAAATATTTTTTGACGGACAGAGAGTTGAGACAGAGGCAATTGTGAAGGAGCAGCTGCCAAGGCTTCCCTAAAACCAAACAATTCTTTACTACTCCCATATATATATATATGTTCAGGCAAAATTTTATTTTTTTGGTAAAATGTTCAGACAATAGCACTGATATCTCAATAGACGGGATTAGAAATTCCAATCGAACACTTTTAGAGCAAGGAGGATGATGGAGGCTGTGCTCCCGAGGACACGACATCACAACCCAGTCTATTCTATCTACCGTACCGATATGCCTGGAGGACGACGGAGAAATGAATTCTACTTTTGACGCCACTACTGGTGGTTCATGGGGAACCGGATCTAATTCTGTCCATTCTTACCCACAATATACTATCTCCCGTGAATTGAGAATATCTTTCTCTATTTGTACTATTGCAGATGATGAGATGTTGCCATGTATGACTGGGATAAACGCTAGTGGGCAGGAGATCCGGACTCCTGGTGCAGTGGTGCTGCCAACTGCCAAGAAAAGTCAGAGTTTCCCAATTTCAATTTTTTTTGTGGTTAATAAATATTGAATTCACGGGCGCCGGCTCAGCTGCGTCGGCTTGTGGAGTGTTGGAGCGGGCGAGGGGCCCACTCCAAAGATGCAAGTGCCTTATGCATATATAATTACAAAAATGACCTTTAACTAGAAGAAGTTCCAAGTTCTCTGGCTGATGATGAGTTGACTCTCGTGCCCCTTTTAATTATTTTTACAATTAAATTAATGGTATAGGCATGCAATGGATTGGCGTTGGCCCGGGCTCTGCTGCTGCTGTTGGCTTTAATGTGGATCCTCATCCTAACCATCTCACTGATCCAACGGTCTAAATCATTCACGCCAACCAGATTTTTGGAAAGTTATTAATATTTTCTTTCTTTATTGCTGCGCTCACGGTCGTTATCATCAGACATAGGCCCTGCTTTTATTTTTAAAGAAAATTATCTAAAATTCACCGTGAATTTTCAGTATTTCTCTTAAATTCGTGACAATTTTTTAAAATGTCTAAAATTCATCATGTTATTAATTTAATGTTAAAGTATAAAATATTACCATTTTACCTTTCATAGAAAAATATAAACTAAATTAATGAGTATTGATATATTATCATTTTAATATTTAGACTTAAAAAAGAAAAAATTCAAAAAAATATTTTTAAATATGAAATACATAAAAACATAGAAATTATAAAAAATATAAAAAAATTGCAAACAAACTAAAAAATTATTTTCAAATTATAGAAACTATAGAAATTGAAAAACACAATCAGAAAATAAAAATTGTAGAAAACACACAAAAAGTTATAGAAAAACACAGAAATTGTAAATAAATAACAAAAATACAGGAAAATTTATAGATTGTAAGAAATAGAAAAATGTAAAAAAACAGAAATTATAAAAAACATTGGAAATTATAACAAAAACACTAAAAATATAAAAAATAAGAAAATTAAAAACTAAAAAAACCATTTTTTCCTTTCACTCATTATTCAAGGATAATTTGGTCTATTTGTGCTGACATAGACACTTCTATTAAGAAACATTAACCATAAAAGTTGAATTTTGGAAAATAAAAACTTAGCCATGTATTGAAAAGTTGTGATGAATTTAAGAAAAATCTTGAAAATAATGGTGAGTTTTACACAATTTCCCTATTTTTAATAATCACATCGGGTAGAGCCACGAAATTTCCTAAATGCATACTTTAATTATTAACAATCATAATTATTTAATTATGCTGAATCAATGGTTCCATTTTTAGGTTGTGGTTTGTGGAGAAACGGGAAAAACCCAGAGACAGCGAGAGAGGTTTTCTCACTTTAGTCAGTCCATCCTTCGTGAAGAGAGGAAGAGAAAGAGAAGAAGTTGCATAGCGTATTCCAAGTTCTAATTTTTCTGCTAACATAAATCCTACAATTGTTTCAGTTGCGCTACAAATCTTTAGTTCTTTCTGTATTTCATTTGTCATTTTCGTGGATTGGAAGTTGGGATTTCTTCATGAATCACACCCCTGGTTCTTTGATGTGATTCTTAATTAGGGTTTCATGCTTTTGTTTCTGGGTCGGCAGATTATGAGATTTCTGCGTTGATTAATCCATCGGTTTCCGGTCAATTTACTGCGGAAGTCTGCCCTTTTTCGCTGTTAACATTTTCTCTGACTCTTCTATTGTCGATCCCTACTCTTATCGAGTGCTATTTTATCAAATCTCGATGGGGAAAGGAGGACAAGATCATAGAAATCAGAATAGTAGTGGATCCATATCCTCCGACATCCCGGCGTGGGCGAAAGACGTCCAAGAGTGTTTGAAGGTGTACAACGTCGACAAAGACCGGGGGTTGACAACTGAGGAAGTCGAGGAGCGGCGTCGGATCTACGGTTGGAACGAGTTGGAGAAGCATGAGGGCCCGTCAATCTGGAGTCTGATTATCGAACAGTTCAACGACACCCTGGTGCGCATTCTACTCGTCGCCGCAGTGGTGTCGTTTGTCCTCGCTTGGTATGACGGCGATGAGGGGGGCGAGATGGGAATTACAGCATTCGTGGAGCCTCTCGTGATCTTTTTGATATTGATCGTAAATGCCATTGTTGGAGTATGGCAAGAGAACAACGCCGAGAAAGCCCTAGAAGCTCTCAAGGACATTCAATCCGCGCACGCCAGCGTGATACGTGAAGGGAAAAAGATATCCGGTCTGCCAGCCAGGGAACTCGTTCCGGGTGATATCGTTGAACTCAGGGTAGGCGACAAGGTTCCAGCTGATATGCGGGTTTTGCATCTGATAAGCTCCACTGCGAGGGTCGAGCAGGGTTCACTGACGGGGGAAAGCGAAGCGGTTAATAAGAGCAATAAGGTTGTTCCTCAGGACAGTGACATTCAAGGAAAGAATTGTATGGTTTTTGCCGGGACCACGGTTGTGAATGGAAATATCATCTGCTTGGTTACCCAGACGGGTATGAACACGGAAATCGGGAAGGTGCATTCTCAGATTCATGCGGCCGCGCAAATGGATGAAGACACCCCATTGAAAAAGAAGCTTAACGAATTCGGAGAGACCCTCACTGCCATAATCGGAGTGATCTGTGCGCTGGTCTGGCTCATCAACGTGAAGTACTTCTTTACCTGGGATTATGTGAACGGGTGGCCATCAAATTTTAAGTTTTCTTTCGAGAAGTGCACTTACTACTTCGAGATTGCAGTGGCATTGGCAGTGGCGGCCATTCCAGAAGGTTTACCGGCAGTTATTACAACTTGCTTGGCACTTGGTACACGAAAGATGGCTCAGAAGAATGCGCTTGTACGGAAGTTGCCTAGCGTGGAAACTCTGGGTTGTACAACAGTCATTTGTTCTGATAAGACAGGTACCTTGACTACCAATCAAATGGCAGTGGCAAAGCTTGTGGCTATGGGTCCTCGTGCAGATTCCGTTAGAACTTTCAAAGTCGATGGAACCACCTACAGTCCTTTTGATGGCAAGATACATGAATGGCCAACTGGTTGCATGGATGCAAACCTTTCTATGATTGCAAAGATTGCTGCTGTTTGCAATGATTCAGGTGTTGCACAAGCTGGGAATCACTATGTCGCTAATGGAATGCCAACCGAGGCAGCATTGAAAGTAAGATCTCTACATTTGAGATTCTTCCTGTTCATTCTTAATTTCTATGGTCACCAATTATATCCTTTCATTCCAGAAATCTAATCTTTCAATGAACTCTTAAGCTGAGGCACAAATTCCCAAACCATAGAATTTTGTCTACAAGTCCTTCCCGTTCTATAAAAGAAAAGAATTGTCTATGAAAACATTATTAAAAACATTATTGATAATTGAATTCTATCTCTAGTAGAAAGATTGCTTAGCCAGTGTTAGCTATGATCATCTTTGAACAATCTCTGGCAATCCATCTTGGGCCTGCTTGTCTTTTGGTGGTGGGATGTTTCTCACTTGACTGTGCAAATATACAAACAATATCATTTAGATTAGGTTTTTTCCTTGTTCAGAAAGGGGTTTATACTTTATACATACATTTCCAGTGGAGAATGATCTTAGCTGGTGATAGCCTATAACTATGATGACTTTGAAGTTTGAATAAGCTTTGTCAATTTGGTGAGAGTTTCTCACTTCACAATGTATATAAACTGATAACATCATTGAGATTAGGTCTTCTCTTTGACTGGGGAAAGAGTTTACAGAACATTCTTCCATGACGAAACATAAAAGGGGTTGGACTGCTCTTCCAGCATATCATGATTCTGAGTCACTGCATGCTAGACATTTGGCATTTTATCTTTATTGAAGCATGTGCAAGTAGGGTTTCTGTGTTGCTTTGTCAATTCAAGTCCTTAAGATTGTTTAAGCAAGTTAATGTGGTTGAAATTCTTCTATGAAGTCTGAACGATTTCTTTTTCTTCTTTCAGGTCCTAGTTGAGAAAATGGGTCCTCCTCAAGGGTTTGATACCTCATCTTCAGGCACCGCAGATGTGCTACGTATGTTGACACTTATTGTTACAGTATCTGTATTTTATTTTGATATATTAACATACTTGATCACATTTTTTCCTTCTGTTTTATAAAAAAGGTTGTTGCCAGCGATGGAGTGAAATCGGACGTCGTATTGCAACTCTTGAGTTTGACCGTGATCGGAAGTCAATGGGAGTTATTGTGAGGTCGGAATCAGGAAGAAATTCATTATTAGTGAAGGTATGCTCTCTGGTTGTGGCTAGAAGGCTGGAGTTTCCATTTATTCTTAGTGCTTGCTAATCTAAGTAGTACCAATTACCTAGTTTCACTTTGTGACATGATAAGTTTCACGTTAGGACACAGGAAGATGAAGAACTAAGGTATTTTGTCCTATAAGAGGCAAAATACAAATCAATTTAATTTCTGGTTTATTGCTCTTCATGGTCCATCCCCCTAGTGAACTAGAATATAGGTATGATTAACATCCCTATGGTTCCCTGTGCAATGACTATACTGTTTCAACTTGTTTTGGTTTTTCCACACCAATTCAAATATCTATATGCTTTCTATTCTTTGAAGGTTCTATTTCAATAATTAAATTTGGATCATATTTGTTTTTTCATCTGTTTTACTCATTTTTGCTACCAATAAGATTGTTTTTCAGTTTATTTACTATTTTTTACTGCTTGTAATTTGGGAAAGAAGCATTCCTAATAGACCTGTTACATTATGGCAGGGAGCAGTAGAGAATGTATTGGATAGAAGCTCCCATGTTCAACTGCTTGATGGTTCTGTTGTGACATTGGATCATAGTTCAAGAGATCTTATTTTACGATCCCTTCATGAGATGTCAACCACTGCACTTCGCTGCCTGGGTTTTGCATACAAGGATGAACTTGCTGAATTTGTGACTTATGATGATGGTGATGAAAATCATCCAGCTCATGATCTCTTACTTAAACCATCTAATTATTCAGCTATTGAGAGTGACCTTATCTTTGTCGGGCTGGTTGGGCTAAGGGTGAGTAGACATGTGCTATTTATTCTCATTGTTTGGTTATGTTGATGTTCTGATCTGTTGGTGGATTCTCTTGGACTTACGATTTATTCTTTAACATTATAGGATCCTCCTCGAGAAGAGGTTCACAAAGCAATTGAGGACTGCAGAGCAGCTGGTATCCGTGTTATGGTTATCACAGGAGATAACAAGGAGACAGCAGAAGCAATTTGTCATGAAATTGGTGTATTTGGTCCTAACGAGGATATTACTTCAAAAAGCTTAACAGGAAAAGAGTATATGGATCTTGCTAATAAAAGAGATCATTTAAGGCAAAGTGGTGGGCTTCTATTCTCTAGAGCTGAACCAAGGCATAAACAAGAGATAGTGAAGTTGCTGAAAGAAGATGGAGAAGTGGTTGCAATGACTGGTGATGGGGTCAATGATGCTCCTGCTTTGAAATTGGCTGACATTGGAGTTGCAATGGGCATCACTGGAACTGAGGTATTCTTTTTCATTAATTCTCATGTCTGTAAATATCTTATGGATTTCTCACCTTTTTACTGTTGAAAGGTGATTTTCCCTGGTCATGTTTGGTTGTGTGGGGTACATGTGTTGGGCTCCATTGATATTTTATGGCTTTTTTGGGCCTCTATTGACATTTCCTTCTCTTCAGATTAGCTTCCAAATGTGATAGTATGATAACATCAGTTGCTAGAAAATTAGCTAACCTGCTTTCCAGTATGAGTGTATGAGACTATGAGCTTCATGGACAAATAAAATGCAATTTATTCTGTATAGAAACATCTATATAATTTTTGAAGATATTCTAGTTTGCAAGCGCTCATGCAATATTCCTGGGTTTATGAGAAGATTTGTACAAGTGTTGCATTGCGTTCAAAGTGCACCTTTTATTTTTCTCTTGAGCCAGTGCATGTGTGTGTTTATGCTTTTGGTATACTGGGGGATTTACCAGGCTATCGATGAATCTTTTAAGCAATATAATCATCTGAATCACTAAACTTGTTGAGCTTTTTGTTGTCTGATTAGTATTTTTCATGGATGTGCTTTCTTACCAAATAATGTGTTGCTATGTCAATTTTCACCTCTCCCCAATTTTCTATTACCTGTGTGTCATTTATAAATCCTTTATTATTTCTTGAATGCCATCCTAATGCATGTTTTTTTTTTTTTTCTTTCTTTTCCTTCTTTTTTCTTTTTTGCAGGTTGCAAAGGAAGCTTCTGACATGGTGTTAGCAGATGATAATTTCAGTACAATAGTTGCTGCTGTGGGTGAAGGTAGATCTATCTATGACAATATGAAGGCTTTTATCAGGTTTATTTCTCTTTCTCTATTCCCTCTTATCTTTTTCAGTTCAAAATTGGTTTGATAATTCACTTGTTTTCCAAGGGTCACAAACTGTGCAGATACTTAAAAGAAGTTTCCACAGGGACTAGAACTAGAACATAATTTATAATTGGAGAATTTCTAGATATACATTTTTAAATTCATCATACTTTGATGTTCTGAAATTTTCTTTTTTCAATTCTGAGATTGAAAGAATGGGTAGAAGTGGATTGAGAAACATACATATGGAAAGAACCCTCAATCAGTCATCCCAAAAGAGGTTCTCTTTCTATCCCGTCTGCCAGCCCATTTGCAGATCTGTACACCCACTGAACTGCAACTATTGTTCCTTTTTAGCTCATTGATCTCTTAGGGTAAGGCACTTTCCTTCATTTTTAATCCACCCTACAATCACTTTTGACTCCTCTTCAACAATGACATTTGTGTAATTATTTCTCTTTGCCAACTTTAACCCCTGTAGAACTGCTAGGATTTCTGCTCTTATCACATTGCTATCACATGGCCTGCAGGTCCTGAGTAAGAGAAAGTATACTTCCATGCTCATTTCTGGTTTATAAAGACTGCCCTAATTCCAGAGGAGCCTGGGTTGCCTCCCATCAAAGTTAAAGCTTGATTGACTTGTCTGGTGGTGGTTCCCATATATAGGTTACACAGTCACCCTAATGGCCCCAGTTTCTAGTATCATTGGTAGTGAAGGAACTGAACAAATCCTAACCCAATCCGCTCTCACTGTTATGAGGTCAATGAGAACTCTTCTATCTTGGGACTTTTCCTTGAATAATCTTCCATTTCTTTCCTCCCAAACAGCCTATAAAATTGCAGCTCTGGAGCATCTCCATAGAATATTTCCTCTTCTTGTGGGTTGGTTAATGAAAGTGCTGCTGAAAATGAATTGCAAATCTGAAGGAGTCGTCCCCCTGCACGTAAAGAGAAAAAAAAACCACTCCCAAATACCATAGACAAATTAACAGGAGATTAGTAGATAGTAGAAAATTTCCCCGCTCACATTGCAGAGAAGGCAGACATGAGGACATAAACACCAATGTGGGCAGAACTAATTTATAAGATTAAACTTGTTTTCCATTTTGCTTCTTTTAACCTTGGGCCAGGCCTTTTCAAAGTTTAATAAAAGCTCTAGCTGAGCCTGCCCAAGTTGCAACCCTGTTGAATTTTTGTCATAGTGGTCCCAGTTGTCACATTAAGAAATATGTTTATATAATTATGAAATTATTGCAGGTACATGATCTCCTCGAATATTGGTGAGGTTGCTTCTATATTTTTCACAGCAGCTTTAGGTATTCCAGAAGGGTTGATCCCTGTCCAACTTCTGTGGGTCAACCTTGTCACTGATGGACCCCCTGCAACAGCCTTGGGATTCAATCCACCGGACAAGGATATAATGAAGAAACCCCCTCGAAGAAGCGACGACTCATTGATTACTGCTTGGATTTTATTTCGCTACCTGGTATGCCAGTTATCTTTTTTTTTTCACTTTTTTTTTTCTCTCAAAGCCAAGAATATCTCATGCCAACTTTTGGATTCTGACCTCTTCCCAAGTGCCCTTTGAAATTTAGATTTCATTCTTAAACTTTTGCAGGTTATTGGGTTCTATGTTGGGATAGCAACCGTTGGAGTTTTCATTATATGGTATACACATGGCTCCTTCTTTGGTATTGACCTGAGCCAGGATGGCCACACTCTTGTCACATATTCGCAACTATCCAACTGGGAGAAGTGTCCTTCTTGGGAAGGATTCACAGTTTCTCCTTTCACAGCAGGGGCACAGGTGTTCTCCTTTGATGCCAAACCCTGTGACTATTTCCAGGCTGGCAAAGTGAAAGCTATGACTCTCTCCCTCTCCGTCCTGGTTGCCATTGAAATGTTCAACTCCCTTAATGCATTGTCTGAAGATGGGAGTCTCTTGACAATGCCCCCATGGGTTAACCCGTGGCTCCTTCTGGCCATGTCAGTATCTTTCGGTCTACATTTCTTGATCCTTTATATCCCATTCCTTGCCCAAGTGTTCGGCATTGTACCCCTCAGCCTAAATGAGTGGCTCTTGGTGTTGGCGGTGGCATTCCCAGTGGTCCTGATTGATGAGATTCTCAAGTTTATTGGGAGGTGTACAAGTGGGTTGCGCACATCTTGCAGAAGGAAATCAGTCAAGACCAAGGCAGAGTGAGAAGCGAATGAGTTAAACTTCTCGAATAGAATCATTAGTCTTGGTCCACCTTGAATCTGCCTTTGTTCTAAATTGAGGCTTGGCTTGGACCCTGAAGATCTAAGTAGATTGTGAACAAGGGTTTGGGACTTCCTAGTGCATTTGGAGGGGAGATTCACTTAAATCACTGTTTATTTTGCTCTAGTTTATCTTTTCTAATTATTCCTGAACTAATTTTTGATGTCAAAAGGTGCAAAAAACGGAATTACTTGTTACACTTCTAACCTTAGATGTTCACACTTCACACTTCACAACCTCAGGGCTTGTACCAATTTTTTTGCGGGAGAAGCTACTTTCATTTTCCCTGTGGATGCGAATGATGCGCAAATTGAGGAACTAAAATGTAGACCATTACAGTGGTTAAAGATATCTTGTTTTCCTTAACACGTTCACCTGTTCATGTACTTATGAGTTGGGCCAAGATGCAAAGTACTTATGAGTTGGGCCAACATCAGCCTTTTTTTATGCTTCAAAGGTGATGTGATAAGATATTAAGATCTCTGCTAGAAGATGACACCAAAAAGATAGAAAAAACTCGAAAAAGAGTTCTCAATCATTAACCAACGGTGGCTCGGCTTGTAAGTTTTCTCGCGGGTTGTAGCGGAGACTTGCGATCAAATTGTAGCCCCCCGGTTGTGTATGGACTCTTTGACTGTCCAGTACGAGTGAATGATTCGTTGCAATTAAAAAAAAAAAAGTTAAAATAGAAAGGCCACAACCGTTGTCTGGGTTGAATGAGTTGATGGTTCGACCACCCAGGTTAGTGGATTGTTAATTAAATCAATGGTTTTTGGCAAGCTTCTGATTCAGGGGTGAAACGAAACTGGTTGACTGGACAGCTTTTTGGCTAAACGGTCTACTGTCTAGGTCAATAATGATTTAAAAACCATGCCAAAAAATGTTTATTTTGTTATTCTTAAAGCCATTAAAAATCATAGAAATTTTATAAACTTGAAACCAAAACAGGATTACCAACTAATAGATGCCTATATGAACAAAATGTTGTCAATATCACCAGTCCACTTAAGATTCCAGTATTGGCATAGCGAAAGAGTTTCAATAAGCACTCTATATGATATCAGGATATGCTATGGGAACACTCGGAAGTGAAATAACAAGATATGCAAGAATATGATAGGAAACCCAAATCTCACAAATACATCAATAACATTAACTCCACTGCGCTCAATTTGCTGTAAATATTAGAAACATAGTTTCTGTGTAATTATAATTTACACTTGTATGCAAAACATACACGAGCTTGTAACATTATTAAATTTATGTAGCTTACTACTCAAGTTAATTGATATACAATTCCATATGATCTGCTATTACCAAGGTTTTAAAAGGCCAAAAGACATAATTGAAGCATAATGGCCCAAAAAAGGTGTGATGTAAGCCTCAAAGGCGTTGTGAGGCATAAGCCTCAAAGCTTAAGAAAAAAAAATGATAAAAGTAATAAATAATATACCGAGATAGAATCGTAGAAGATACAAATATCTATAAAACAAAAGTTTATAAACAATAGGTTTTAGCGTTTAATCATTAAATAAAATAAAAAAATCAACTAATAATTATAAACATTTTACATTTCATGTTTCAAAATGCAAAATTCTCGAATTATTCAAATGACCAATTTAGAAGAAAGGAAACATATGAAGAATCACCCATATAATTGATATTAGATTTATATGGTCATCCAATAGTTTAGAAGAAAGGAAATAACTTAATTAATTTGATTTACGCACCAAAATCAATAAAAAGAAAATGAATCCATTAACAAAGGAAATGATAAAAATAACAAATTTATGATGTTAGATTTAGAATAATAAGAAAAAATATCACTTGATTTATCCAAGATAAACTAAGAATTTGATGGCCCTTTTTGCAACAAACTCTCCTAAAACACTAAGAGAAACTAATAAATATGTATTTGGTTCTGAGGGCATTTATTGAAAAAACGCTGCCACATCAGTGCCACATAGGCGTTGGCATTTATTGCATATTAAGCAAAATGAAACAATTGTTTGGTTTCACCATTTATCAAATAAACGGTAAAAAACTGAAATGCTTTGATTTTTGTGCATGGGGCATTTGGGGAAATGCCAAATTCTTGTTTTTCCCAACGCCCCAGTGTTTCTTGAAACCAAATGCTGATGTGTCACACTGTAATGGGTATTAATCTGAGGTGGAGAATAAAAAACGTTTAAAGTAAAGCCCAACCAAACAACAAAAACAAGAAACGTTTAAAATGAAAAAGTATAAATAAACATTTAAAATGAAAAAGCACAAATAAATGACACCCATAAACGTAAATGGAACCAAACACCCTCTCTAAAACATGATTTGCCCTATTTGTTTTTCATTTTTACTCCTTTTTTATCTGGCTTATAATTATTGAAACACTTCTACATCTCATTCCGACAAAGACTTAAGCTTTGAGACAAAATTTGTGCATTTTGAATCAAGGTGTACACCTTATGCCTCAAGGCTTGCGTTTTTTAAAACAATGACTACTGCAAATTAATAATTTAATATGAATTATGCATCTAAAACTAAATAATATATCAGATACACAAATGTATGACCTGTTGTAGTTTAGTAATATAAATGGTTGGACTATGATACCAGAAAGATCAACCGGTATCTTGGTATTCATCAAAATTTAAGAGGTGCTTTGATTGGTAAAAGTTCTTCTGGTATCATGTATACTAAATAATTATTATAAATTTAGTTTTTACACTGGATCCAGAAACCCACTAATCAGTGGCATGCACCTCAGCCCCAAAATGGATGAATATAAAATCGATATGAATCAAAACGTAAGAACCTTCAGCCTACCATGCTTAATTATTATTTTTAATTTTCATTTTGGCTGCATTTGGTTAGAGTGCAAATGCAAAACCGAAACAAGTTTGCACATAGATTCAGTTTGAAGCCATTTGGCAAGAATACATTTTTGTGTTAAAAAATGAAAGTAATATTTTTTCAACTGCTTTTACACTTAAAGTTGGTCAATGTAAAAGATAATTTGATTCTAGCCTTTAAATTTGTATTTGGACCTATCACAACTAAACAACAAGAGCCTAAATTTATGAGTGCAAAGCTATACTGGGTTTGCATCCTTTCTATTTGAACAAATTTGCATTCATATCAGTGCATTCACTTTTGACTCTTAAGTCTCAAGTCCTACCCAATGCAGCCTTTGGAATTTTGGGGAAAGAGGGAGTGAGGGGTGATTGACGTATGGATCCTGAGTTCCAATTTGCATGTGATTATATGAATCTAACTGATACATATTACGACATGAAATAACTGGAGAATATCTGTATCCATCACCCAATCGATCTCCTAATCACGCTCTATCTGTATGGTCACATGGCTGATATTATATTCCCTCCTTATATAGTCTATCACTTTATCCAGCACCATATCTGCATCTGCCTCTTTCTTGATCTTGACATGGCAAGCCAACAGGACTTTCCCTACAGTGATGGCCCATATGTGCAGCTCATGAATTGCCACCACCTCCTCCATCTCACAGAGACCCTTTTCAAGCATCGTTGCGTCAATCTCTCTTGGCGTGCTCTCCATCAAAACCTCCAGAACATTACGCAGCATCTTGATTGTTGTACCGAGCACAATTACTGAGAACAGGAGGGTGCATATTAAATCAATGATCTTCCACTGAGGTTTGTACCAGATGATTTCTCCTCCTATCATCACCCCAATACTCTGGATGGAGTCCCCTAGTACGTGAAGATAAGCCCCCTGGACATTGATATTCTGCCGCTTCTGTTTCTGACCTGTGTTGGCTCTATGTACATCCACATTATAATTATCAACAATCAGAGGTTCAGAATCTACTTCATGAGGGTGGTTATGCTCACTTTGATGTATGTCTTGCCCCCCGTGTCGGCAATTTGCAATACTGCTTATCGCATGGCCATGACCATGACTATGAATATGTTCACCGTGGCCATGATCATCCATAGAATAATTATCAAGCAGAGGTTCAGAATCATCCACTTCATGAAAGTGACCATGCTCGCTTTGATGTATGCCTTGTCCCCCACGTTGGTGATTTGTATTAATGCTTACCGCATGGCCATGACCATGACCATGTTCACCATGGCCATGATCATGCCCTCCATGGCTATGATCATGATCATGACCCAACAAAATAGCCATGATAATGTTAACCAGCAAACCAAAAGCAGCAACAAAGAACATTAGGGAGCCCCGAACTTCACCAGTGTCGTGTATGATCCTAGCAATGGCTTCATAAACTAGTATCCCGGTAAGAAGCCATATCAACTGGATGGAAACTAAAGCACCAAGGATTTCAATCCTGAAGAAGCCATAAGATTGACGTGGATTTGCTTCCCAACCTGATGCCCACAATGAAAACAAAGATATGGCAAAAGCTGCAACATCCGAAAGCAGATGTGCTGCATCAGTTAAGATTGCAAGACTGTTAGCTTTAATACCACCAACTACTTCTGCACTCATAAAGATGACACAGAGTATAACTGCTATGAAAAGCTTTTTCATGGAAGCAGATCTCTCTCTGGCATCCTTGGAGCTGGTTCTAGCATCAGAGAATCCACATGCTGCTGCCCCACAATTCTTACTCCCTCCTAAGCTTGGCTCTCTAGCAGGCACGGCTCTACTAATATCAAGAATCTGGTTGTGTTGTGGATTTTTTACTTCCATCTGAAAATTTACACCATCAATGTAAAGTCAAAAACGTGAATATATATTGATGCTCTTATGCACGTGATAGAAAACATACGAGTCTATGCCAGGTTCTGCACGGTGATATCTCAGAACAAGTTTTCTATTTCATCATAGGTAAGACTGTCAATTGTGTTCTAACAATAGAATCAAACAACAACAATTGATCAATAATATACCAGTCAAGAAACTAAATAACAACATAACATATTAGGAACCACCAGTAGAGAAAAGGTAAAAGTTCAGAACGTGCAGACAATTATTATATTTAAAATGTTCAAAACCAACATATAGCAACCAATCTTGCATCAAAAACTTGGTCCCAAGTTATTTCTTTAATTGATTTTTTTCATTAGATACATTTATTTCTTCTAAAGCTCTTCAAACTTTAAACAAGAATTAGTAGGGCTGTAGTGGCATTTAGATAAAACTCTGCCGTTTTTGGTAAATAGTATGATTCTGTTTCTCAATGAAAGAATTGGAAGGATTGTACTCTCTTTTGTTCTCTTTAATATCTTCAATAAAACTACTTATTCATTCATCAAAAAAATAAAAAATAAATAAAGAATTGGAAGGATGAGGGAGCAAATATGATTCTTTTATAAAGCTAGACTCTTTTTGTCTCTGCAAAGTGCAAATCACCCAAGGATGAAGACCCCATCCCACACACACAAAAGAAGGGAGAAAGACAAGAAAAAGAAAAGAAAATGATTCCGCTGATTCTTCCATATTGTAACTTGATTCTCATTAGCAGAACCACGGGAACCAATCACTGGAATCATTCCATAGAAGTTGCAATGATGTGTCCTATTACAGAGATTAATTCAAATCTCTAAAGTTTGTTAAACTAAAAACTTGATTGCAGGAAGAAACTTATATTTCCTCAATTTTCTTGGAGGATTCATGCTAGTATGCCAAACATCTACATCTTAGCCATTAAATGTCTAGATTACAAACATACAAGTAATCCAAGAAAGAGAAGGGCTGAGAATTATCATCTGTAAAAGACAAACTGTAGCATGCTGACCAGGATCTGTTTCAATATGTACCTGGGAGATTCTAGAGAAATAGTGGATCTAAGCAAGCAAAGTGAGGAATAGGTACATACTTTGAAAAGAAACCACTATCTATACCTAGAGAAATCTTGGATCTTTCCATGCAAAACAAGTTTACTAGTTGAGTCATCTAAGAAAAAAGTCTACCATGTAGCAAAACTGTTGGGCCCCAAAACCCCACATGACCCCTTTTCTACCCTCTTCTCATGGGGCAAATTCCAGTCCAAGAGATTGATAAACCCAGTCCAGGAGCCCTTGACAATGTCTAAAATAAGCCCATTTTTTACAGGTATTTTGTAATTTAAATTAATAAATACCTAGTTACCTACAAAAAGGGCATTAAAGTACTCATCTGGTGGCACCCCTCTGTTGGCTAAATTAGAATTTTATGGAAACGTTATTAGTTACTAAACTTTGACCTATGTAGTCTGGGCAACAGAGGACCATCAGGAGTGTTAAGTGTTTAGAAATGAAACGGGAACACTTCTAAACATTTTCCCTGGACCATTGGGAGATGGGGACTAGATGAGCTGAGTTAGTAACCGTGCTACATGCCTTGAGGCAGGGAAAATCATTGAACTACAGGAATCTAGTGGTTGAAGGGGATTTTAAGGTGGTGGTTAGTTGGATGAAGCACAATAAACAAGGGGCAATTAGGGAACAACTCTTTTGGGATCAAATATAAGGGAAAGAAAATGGGAAAGTGGTAGGCAGCTAGCTGAAAGCCTAAGCTAAGGGTTGTATTGCTTTTCTGGAAAACAGTGTGCATACATATCATTCTTTTATATAATCAAGAAAACCTCTTTTTTTTTCTGTAAAACCCCATGTTACCAATCGAAAAAAAAAAAATCTAATTTCTTTAAGCATGTAAGATAATCTCCATAGACCTCTTCAAAAGACTTTGCCCCATCTGATTGTATTTGAAGATTTTCCTTCAATTGAACGGAATGAAGTTTTTTTGCAAGGTGGCACTATAACAATGGAAAGAATCTGCAATTCATACTCTAATCTTCACCCATACACTATAGTCAACCAAATGTATTGCTAAAAGTGCAGCCGTCATAATTGCAGATTCTTTTTCTTTTTGAGTAGTAAAAGGTAGAGAGAAATTTATTAGAAAAAAAGAAAAGGTAAATCATTACAGCAAAAAGAGGGTATTGAGATACTAAAGCAAAATTAGAAGTCTCAGCTACAGTGGGACTTCTACAAATGCACAAGACCGTAGACAGCTTATGCATAAGTTTCAATAATGTCCAAGGCATTCAACAAAACTGCTACCGAAAGATGATCTATCAACATCTTGAAAGTCTGATGATGTTGATATCCATTTTGGGATAAGAGGTCCAATATCTGCATATAATATAACATCCAAGAAGGCATCTCTTCCTATCAAAGATTTGTCTACTCCATTCCCTCCAAATCCCCAAGCAAACAGCAAAAAAGGATCACGCTGTAGAATATCTTTGTCCTAGGATCTCTTCAGAAGCCACCAACAGCTAATTTCATAAGGGAAAGAGGGGCTGAACATTTGTTGGTGAAGTAGAACAAAGAAATATGTTCAACAAAAACCACCATGCTACAGTGTAAGGACTAAGAAGAGGTGGGTAACTGACACCTTATTGAAATCACAAGTATGGGTTTGCTGCCAAGTGAGAAATTAAATTCTGGATGTGGGCAATGCAGCCAACTGATTTTTTTTTTTTTTTTGTAATGCCTTCATAAAATGTTTTACCATGAACCTCCCATTGGAACACATCTTCCACCAATAACATACAGATCTGAAAAGGTCAATTATAGTAGCTCCAAACTTAAGAGGGAACCATATTCCTCTATCTTAACTTCAAAACATCGTATTACCATAATGTCTTTGGAGTTGAGCCTGCATAATCATGGACACAGATCACATAGTTTATCCCCTCCCTCATCCACCATCCTCCCAAAATCAAACGTAAGATCCCTCCCCATCTATAAATTTTGTGAAACTAGTAAATTCTCAATGAAAATTCATTACTTCCTTCTGAAGACCCACCTTATAAAGTAGACAAGGATTTCACTCCCAATGGGGAAACCCACAGTCCAGAAAAATTTAGGGGCCGTTTGGCAAGTCTTTTTGGGAAGATCTTCTGGTAGCTCTGACGGTCAAAATACGCATTGAGCTTTTGCATGAAGATCTGAGCAGCCCAAAGCTAGTTTGGCTACCACGCATCTTTTCCCGAAATCAGCCCAAAATGGATATCTTGCGTCTTTTCGGCGCACCGACTTTTGGCAGCTAGATATGTTATGAACCAAACAGAAAAAAAGACCGCGGTGCGGTCTGCCAGGCTTTTAAACAGCCAAAATACCGTGTGGAAAGATATGCTAAACGGGGCCTCATAGTATGGTTGATGTATCAGTTTTCCAGGTATAGAAAACATGTAAATATGATGAAGTGTGGCAATCTAAAACATTGAAGTCTGTAAAGACAGTAAATAACAGAGATCAAAGATATGCAAGAACCAACTCAAAGCAAAAACATCACTTTGGATCAGATTACAGAATGCAACTAATCTGATTTAGACTTGAACAACTAACACTATTAGAAAGGGCTGAATTCCATATGGAACGAGCTAAAATACAATATATGCAAGAGAAACCCAGCCCTATCATTGAACAAAAAAACAAAAACCCAGCCCTATCAATCTATTGAAGGAATGAATAGGGCATATGTAGCTAAATATGAGGTTGCTGATTTTGCAATAAGAACTCTCCAGTTTGCAAATTGTAAGCAATGGCAATTAAGGGAAGAATTATACTTTTCTAAAAATCATCAAATTTAGTGATTAAATACCAGCAACTCAACCAAAACTCAAATTCAGTGCCACTTTTAAACAGTGAACTGAAATATTTGTTGGTTCTCTTTGTTTAGTAAATCAAATCACAAAAGTACATATATTAAAGACTGAAGACTGTAAAATAACTAAACTTGGGTTTAGGAATGGGTAGACCAAATTAGTGAGGTAACTGATGAGGAAATGACTGATAAATATACAGATAAGAGGGAACTTCCGAAACTTTGCAACATAAGTTTTATCAATTGAAATCCAACTTTACACAGTAGAATAGAGCAGATTTTTTTTTTGATGAATAACAGAAACTGGTTTATTAGATTAATATAGAGAGAGTACAAAGGTGATAAAGGGAGAGATAAACTCTCTTAACTCTCCCAAAGACAGACAACATAATTACAATACAGCCCAAAATAAACGATCCCTTCCCACCCCCTGCTTTGGTAGTGTTGATAAAAAATAAGTGTCTCAAGAAACACTATAAACGCATATGGTAAACTAAGCAACAAACAACAGTCCACAAGGAGCTAATTCATAATAATTACAACTAGACAAGTATTTAATGATAAAACAGTATATATATATATATATATATATATATATATATATATACCCTGAGATGAAAATTGATAAACCTGTGAAGTGAAGTAAGTGTGCTAATGGACTCTCAAATTGATGAAGTGGATTGTTTTATAACGCCAAGTGGGTCAAACAAATTTTCCAAACTTGCATAGTGTTACTATACATTTTCTACCAACTTACCTATAACAAATTGCAGTCTCTAAGTTTTGCATTTACATGCTTATGCCTAGAAAAGAAAATAACCCCTTCAACTGTTCAGTCTTGATCCAAAATGTCCAATAGCTTAATATACAGGCTGAAGCTATTGTCGTTTACCTGGATTCAATCCCTTCGGGATAAGATATGACCAAAAGTGAGGTTGTTTCAGATTCAGGCGCAACTAAGACCTAATTCATCACTTTTGTACCCGATTTTACTGTTCAACCTAGCCAATATTATAATAAACAAGGAAATTTATTAACTACCGGAAAAACAAAACTGACATGTCACAAGGGAACAATAGAGAATAAAATACATACAAACCCTAGCAGACCAGTGATAATAATAATAATAAGACTGAATTGAAGATAGACTCAGAATAATAAAAAAAAAAACAAAGGAAAAGGATGAATATGACATACATACCTGAAGACTGGTTTTATTATCCTCTTTCTTAATGTTATATTATAATAATTGCAAGAACAATGATCTTTGAGATGGGATTCTTAGAGCAACGTTTAGTGCTATACTGCTATTGTCATTGTCGACACAGCAATGGAGATTCCGTCTTTTCAATGAGGAAAATGAAGTTTCCACCAAGTTGAAGATTTTCTCTATGATCAGACATTCAGAAATTCAGACACTCACTCTCTCCCTATCTCTCTGAATCAGTGTCAGACCGACGCGGGTGATAACATATTGAGATATAAGGCAACGCAGGAGCGGAATCTGATTTTGGAGTTGGAGATGAATAGATGATCTTTAAACCAGAACCGGAGACCATGGAACGTCCAAAATCGTCGGAAGCGTTTGGGACTTGTGCGAATTATTTGCTGCTTTTGATAACACGAAAGCAAAACCTTGTTTTGTCATTTACTAAAATACTCTTATAGTTTTATCAATCAATTTACTAAAACGTACCTTATAATTTTTATTTTATTAAAATATTTTTATAGTTGCAATCAATTTACTTAATCTATCTTTCATTAAATAAGAATAGAAAATGACAGTTTTAGCCTTAATATCCATTTAAATAAATTTAATCAAAAGAAACTAAAAACAAAAATGTCATTTTTGTTGCTAGTAAAACATGGACAAACACTTTTTGTTTTCAATTCAAAAAGTGTTGAATTTTTGGAATAAACCATGGTTTTTAAAAATGAATCGGTGACTGAGAACCGGTCAGAGGTCCGGTTATCAGTTCGAACGATCTGATCGTTCGACCCAAACGGCTAGCCCGTTCTGACAAAAAAAATAATTAAAATTGGAAAATGGTCAAAACCGTTTGAACGGTTAATCGGTCGATTCAACGGTTTGCTGACCAAAATCAACAGTTTTGAGGGAAAAAGCGATTTTCGAGGAAAACGGAACCGATCAGATGACCAGTTCCCGGTTTTTCCAGTCCGACCGTCTGGTCCAATCCGATTTTGAAAACAGTGGAATAAACAACCATGGATCCATACTCTTAAACGTTTTTCACTCAGTTTAGGGGTATTTTGGAATAAACAACCATGTGTCCATGCCCATAAACATTTTCAAATGGCAAAACAAATAATTCTTAATGAAAGGTTGATTAAATAAATGGGTTGCATAATATAAGAGATATTTTAATAAAATGCAAATTATAAAATAAATTTAAATAAATCTGTAAAACTATAGGGGTGTTCTAGCAAATGAATTTTTTTATAGATAAAAAGAATTCTTATTTGATACTCGACCTAAAGCCCTAACTCTTTTTTGAGATTCTTTTAATAGAGAGGGGTACGTATTATGATAATGTTCTACAAACCCTTTGTTGATTGACACGAGGGGTCTCTAGATGCATCTAAAATGTAAAAAGTAAAGGTAAAATTGAGAATGCTGGAAAAGTGCATGAGAGTGAGTTTCAGATAAAAACCAAAGTAAAATTCTTTTTCTTTTTACCAATTTTGTTTTTTAAGCATAAAAACCATTTTTTAAATAATCATCAAATTTATTCAAATGCTAAAAAAAACTAGCAACTAAATTCATGCAACGCATGCGATTAAATAAAAATTTGGTAGGAGATTCTAGACAATGGTTTTATGTGCATATTAATTCATAAAAGATGTAGTCATAAAATATTATTCAACAATTTTTATAATATTCAGGTAATTATGAATATTATAAATATAAACATCATGTTATTTTTTCTCCAATCATTAAGCATCTTTTTTCACTATCTTATTAAATAGCTTGGGTATTCTTCTTATGACTAATCAAGCTATTTAATAAGATGGTGAAAGAATGAAAAATGTTGATGATTAGAGAAATAATATGGTGCCTATTGTTAGGAATAAGGGTGATATACAAAGTTCTAATAATTATCAAGGGATTAAACTTATAAACTATACTATAAAACTCTAGGAGAAAATAATTGAATAAAAAATATGGTTTGAAACAAATGTATCAAAGAACCAATTTGACTGTATGCTAGGGTGACCAACCATGGAAGCTATATTTCTTTTGAGACGATTGATAGAAAATTTAGAGAGGAGAAGAAAGATCCTCATATGATGTTCGTTGATATAGAAAGGGGGTTCAAAATAGGTATTTAGATTTTTATTATATACAAAAGTGTGAATGTAGTGTGAAAGGTTTTTTGGACCAAAATTACCCTCTATTTCTTTATTTGAGAAAGAGTATAAAAGTCGCTTTATTATAACTTTAATGTCAGCTTCAATGGCTACTAAAATACCCATATTTGTGTATTTAATCTATCTCTAATTGTAAGGATTGAAAATGTAACTTTAATTATTACTTTCCACCTCATTTAATTTCATCTAGTTAAGTTTTATACTTAACTGCTTAAGGTATTAAATCACATTTTCTCTTATTAAATCATATATATTTTTAAGTTATTTTTCACTAATAAATGCTACTAATTAGATCTATGTCAATATTTTTAATAGTATAAATCCATATATTCAAAATTGACTCAAAAACAAAACCATTCTTTATCCAAGTGGTGATTAAGCAATTCAACCATCCAAATCAAATTGATCAATCTAAGAAGTCATAGTTATGTAATAAAATTTTTAAAATAGAAATAAATATAGAAAATTAAAAAAATGTAGAAAAATTAGATAAATTTATGTAATCAAATTATTTTTATTGACAATGAAAATGAAATACATAATTTAGAATTGACCAAAAATGAAATATTAAAATTAATAATAAATAGTTCAACTTTTGGGTTAAATGTATTAAACTTTAATGTCATAAATAAATAATAAAAATTAATAAAATATAAAAATACAAAGATAAAAAATACGTAGGTTTTGCAAAAAAAGAGCATTCAAACACATCTATAATATCATATATTTATCATATTAAAAAAAAGTAAGTGTAAAATACTAGCATTAGTTTTACACACAAAAATACAGAAAAAAAGAAAATTATAGTAAAAATTGAACACATCTATAATTCTATATTTACACTACTATTAAAAATATGAATAAGATTGCAGAATTTTCTTTTGACTAAAATACTCATTTCTGAATTAAGTTCCAATTTAATTGTGAGGTTTAAATTGTAAATTGAACTATTACTTTCACCACATTCAATTCACTCTATTTAAATCTTACACTTTTTTTGATAAATGAACAAAAAAAAAGATGCACCAAAAAATAATACATTACAAAATGAAGAATCTATCCAAGCAGTATGTGTGCAAATGGATTGGATCATGATCTGATCCTTTTTGTTGAATTCGGATATCCCTAGTCCAAATCTTCGAATCAGATCAGGTTGGATAATAAGGTTCGATAAAAAATTGGATCGAATTTGGATCACTCCCTATCATATATAAGTATGCTATTTATTTATTTATAAACATATTATTTATATTGCATTTTTGTAAATTTGTTATATTATTTATTTTTTATAACAAATGTATATATATGATGAAAATAGTTGAAAAGATTCTTGCATTTTTTTCTTTATTTAAATTGTTATATTTTAATTTTCTTTTAATATTTTATTATTTTTTTAAATTAAATTGGAACACATCAGATCCAAATATCTGATTTCCTCATCGAATTTGTATTCAAATCCATTTTTATGAGACGTGATTGGATCTGCTATTAATAGTATTGGATCAGATTCGGATATACCTTGATTCAAATCTCATCCAATCTATTTGTATCCCTAGCAAGTAGGTAGTTTTGTCAATGATACTGAAACTTTACAACTCAATTCGATTATCACATATTTAGATGAGGTGTTTATGTTATCAGATTTGGATTTTGCAATGTACATCCAATTAATAATAAAAATTATAAAATATAAAAACAAAAAAGATGCATACAAATTTATAGAAAATTTTGGATATATTACTACTATTATTATCATCATCTAGAATTTTTGCACGTGCATGCTTACTAGTTTAATTAAGGATATGTATGAGATAACACAGATGGGAAAGATTTCAGATTTTACAGTTTGCCCTTATCTATTTGCACTAATCTTAGATGAATTAATTAAATATATTCAAGAGGAAGTTCTACGATGCATGTTGTTTCTGGATGACATTGTTTTAATTGATGAAACTAATGAAGGACTAAATGTAAAATTAAGTTTATGAACAAATGCTTTAGAAACAAGATGTTTTAAAATAAGACTAAAACAAAGTATATGCCATGTAAATTTAGTATTAAAAGGAGTGTAAATTAACATACACACGATTGGAAACCAAGAGATAACTCAATGTAACTATTTTCTATACCTTGATTTACTAATTCATAACAAGGGAGAGATTAAGGAGGATATCACCCAAAGAATTAGAGAATGATGGACAAAATGGAGAGGTGCATTTGGACTTTTATGTGATAGTGTGAATACCACTTAGACTAAAAGGGAAATTCTATAAAACATTTGTGAGGCCAGATATGTTGTATGGAGCATAATTTCAGGTAGCCAAGAAACAATATGTCTAGAGAACGAATGTGGCAGAAATATGAAAAGCAAGATGGATGAGTGGAAAAACTAAAAAGGGTAGCATTAAGAATGAAGTTATCCATAAGAACCTAGGAGTAGCTCTAATAGGTGATAAAGAGAATAGACTAAAATGGTTTAGGCACGTGCATAAAAGACCACAAATTGCATCAGTTAAAAGAAGTGTTTTGTTACACATTGAAAGGGCTAGAAGAGCTCGGATAGACAAAAAAGGACATAAGTAGAAATAGTAAAAAATGATTTAAGCACTAATAATTTAACTTCAAATATGGATTTAAATAGAATGGATTGGTGAATTAGGATTGATTCATGTAGCCCGCCCACCCCATATAGTTAGGATAAGGCATGGATGATGCTGATGATTTAGGTAATTATGATATGAGAGGAAAAAGTGAAATACATAAAATTAATATGTATATTAAATAAACAAAGAGTTGAAGAATCATATCTCACAAATAAAAATATAAAAAGATGAATAAAAAAGGATAAAAGGACTTTCAAACCTGAACAACCCACCTAAGCCTAGGTTGAAAAGCTTGGCATTTAACCTTGGTTTAGGTTTGGACTTGAGGTCAATGTTTATAATTAGTCTTGGGTAGATCCAACCATCTAAATTATATAGAGGTGGCAATCTTACTTGTCCTTGTTGGGGCTCCAACTTGCATTGCCCCAATTGGAGTGGGTCTTTGTTTGTTGATCGAGTTTGATGTGGGTTTGGCACCCCGCCTGATCACAAATCAAAGAGGAGAGGTGAGGGGTCCTCTCACCATAATGGTCACACAAACCTCCTCCTCCTTTCATTTCTCATACATGTGTTTAGTTATTTTTTAAATTAAATCATCGAAAATATAAGAAGTTAAAATAGAAAAAAAAACATCTCCAGTCTTAATTGTTTGTAATAAATTTATTATTGCTCTCACTAATAAGATCTCTCCCTCCCTCTCTCTCTAATAGTCAATATTTGTAACATCTTCTCTCATCTCATTAAATTCCAAAACTAAGCAAGGTTGCCATACATATATAGTTCTTTTTACTTTTTCTTTTTTTTTCTAAATGCTATAAACTCCGGCCATTACAATGAATGACAATAGTCTCGGGTGCTCATGAAAATGAAATTTACTAATATGTGGCATTCTTGGGCAGTCGCAAATCAACGAGAAGCTTTATTAGACTTTGTGTTATTTGACAAACTGTTAACGTGGAAAAGTTCTACCTAAGTTATTACTTTATTAGAAACTTCTTATTGAAATCTTCCCATAGAAGGTATTATGGTAATAGCTAGTTCTAACATATACAGGCTAAGTAAGTAAGAAACTGTGAGAGGCTGGTTGAAATTGAAATGAACCTAAGTTCTAACGTTAGAATTAGAGAGCATAAACATTCTTGTATAACTAACCATAATAAGAACGGTCCTTCTCGTCACTATAATATATTCTCTTGGCATAAATTCCAATAAAAGGTAGATAAAAAGGATGGTCCACCATAACAACAAGAACCAAGAAAGAAAGGAAGGAAACCCACTCAGTCTTTATAAGGCAAATTTTGTCATTACACTCAAATCATCTAACAGTATTGTTGTACCGCACACTTGCAACCTATTCTTCCATTTGGTATGATTAAAGGAAAAAACTATGATGCAGAAAACATATGGTATGGAAAGAATTTTGACCAATCAAAAACCCACTCATGAATTTTGATAAATAATATCTGATTGGCTACCACGTTTATGATTCCAGTTGATTGGTCAAAAGTTTTTCAGATATCATATCTTTTTCATATCATAGTCGAAACCATGATTAAAATGATCACGTGGTTTAAATTACATCATACCCGAGATGTATTTGGAACTTTTAGGTTGATCGATATAAATTGTTATTTCTATTTAAAATTTCAATTATAAATCTCATGATTAATCCTATGCATGCATTTTATAGTTAAAGTGTTCATCATTTTGTACTGATTAACTCAAAATATTTCAAGTACAAACAAGAATGGTACCAAAAACAATCTCCATTGACTGTTTTTCAAATGTGGTGTGGCTTGTCATCAACAAATGTGATATTTTGTGGATCACAACCATCTGTGGATGGTCTAAAATTGTGGAATAAAACCCTCAAACGAATAACCCATAGCCATAGGTGTGGCGTGTTCTGAACAAACTGATAAAAAAAAATTACATTACAAAACTGTGGAACATACTTGACCTTAGGGTCTAGATGTAAAACTTTAACCTAAACTCAGGTTGGGCCTAGGTTAAGAACCTGCCTTGAATTAAATCGACTATGAAGCAAAAATAAAATAAAATAAATTAAAATAACCTAAGCATACTTGACCTTCCTTCCATGATATTTTTACACCATATATATGCATACTCCTGGGTTCGATCCCTAGTGATGACAAGTTAATAATAGCAATAGGACAGTGTCGGATCTGATCGGATTTGATAGGACTTGATTTGAATTTGAATCTTATCGGTAAATCGGATTTTCAGATTTGATTTGATATCTGACTTATTTTCTTTAAAAATAATAAATTATTAAAAGGAAAATAAAAATAAAAAATATAACAAATTTATAAAAATATAATATAAAAAATATTTATAAATAAAAAACTAGCATATATATGTATTATATATATTTATATTTATAAGTATATAGTATATATCAGATTGGATCTTCTCGGATCGGATAGGGGTGATCCGAATCTAATTCAAAGATCCAAACATGAGTGACCCAAATTCGACCAAATAGGATTGGATCATAATCTAATACATTTTTACTCCAAAATAGCAAAAACAAAAATAATACTAAGTTCAATCCTACAAACGGATGGACTTTAAAGGCCTGATATGTTGGTCCCTTGTATCTAAACCGTCCCAAATATGTAGGCCTCTTGATAAGTTTGAACATTAAAGCTTTTGAAGGTTAGATCCATTCACTCGTAGAGGTTCATATCAACCACTGATTTAAGTATGTATATGTTTGGTTCCGTTTACATTTATTGACGGTGCCACATAGGCACCATGTCAGCAAATGTCTCATTAATTGTATTTGTGTACCGAAGTTTGCAAAACTGTGCGCCTCTCCCGTTTCAGGAAGCTTCATTTTGGAGTTTCCTAAAACGAGTAGGCATTTATTGGCATTTTGCTTATGTGGTGCCTAATGACGCTTATGTGTCATAAATGCCCTCATTAAATGCGTTTCTCGGTTTTACAGTCACACAAATACAAATTATTTACTGAATAAATGTAAATGGAACCAAACACCCTGTGTGGTTAGTTGTGTTGGGTTTGATAAAAAATAAGCTCGCTCAACTTTCTGTTTCTCTCTTACCAGAAATAGACTGAAGTTATAGTTCTGGAGATATCGACCATTCTAAATAGCACCGTGTTTGTGCTTGGGCCTGTTGGCAAGATAGATTGTTTATTGTGAGTCTGTGACATGTTAGTATGTTACATGAGATTAGGGTGACAAAGAAAAACTGAATCGGAAATTTTGGTTAATCAAATTGATTGGATCGATATTTTGGAAAAATCGAAGGTATTGGTTTGGTTTCAACTAATCAACGGTTAACTAAATCAATCGATACACACGTGCACACACACACACATATATATATATTATATATATATATATTATAAATGAGTATATATGTATTATATATTATAAATATATATTTATAATACATAATATATATTATATTTATAATATATTATATTTATTATATATTAATCATACATAATATTGTGAAAATCGAAAAAATCAAAAAATGATAAACCGAACCAATGGTTAACTAAACCGATTGACCAGTTAACCAATTGGCTTTAATTCAATTTTGGTTACCGGTTTTCCAAAAACTGATACCACCGGTTTGATTTGAAAAAAAAAAGCCCAACTGAACCATGAGCACCCCTACATAATATGAAAGTAACCACTAAACCAAATGTACAAGTGGCCAAGTGGGGTTGATTAATTTGAAGAATTTCAACCAGTTTGGGCTTGGGTTTAAATTTGGGCCATTGGAAATTTGATAAAAGTCCAACCCAACCTGATTCCTAGTTGCACCAATTAATCCAAGCTTTCATTGGAATAGGTGGACTGGATATGACCCTTGACCACTAGAGGGGCGTTCTCTCATGTGAATGGTTTTGTAGTTAAGAGTTTCAGAAACAAATCAAAACTATCTGACTTGAAAACAAATTAGTTCTTAAAAGAAAAAATTGAAAATATGTTTTTGATATATGTGCTATTTATTTCAAAACTCATATAAGAAAAAGACGTGTGATCATGTTTCATAAATCATATAATAGCGTTTTAAGAATCATTATTAATTTGGATGGTTTCAGAAAACATAAATAGTTTTCTAAAACAAAACCAACTTGTTTTCTGCTTCTCAAAATAAAAATACCATTTAAGAGCATATTTCAATTTTTTTTTACTGATGTGGCAAATTAAAAAACAAATGAAAATAAAAACATTAATAACGTAAAACGCCACCTTAGATTTATTTTCCCAATATTTCCAGTCCTGGGTGTGATTTCACGCACGCCTAACGGCCCAAGTCCTAACACACATTTGATTTGAGGGTCAAGTGGTCAACGAACTCCATGTTCGACGGCTACTCTGCAATAAATTTGTTTTCAATGACTTTGGCTAGTCATCGCACGATTCCTCTAATCTGCATAACTTGTATTTGCAGCTAGCTAGCCAGGTTAGAGTATTATGTCGATCCATTGAATTAACTTTGAACGGGCAAAGCGAGGGGTGCAACGTACAAACAAACAAAACAAACCACAGAAGGCTGATACTGATACTCATAGTCCTCCTTGTGTCCACCTTTCACGCAATGTGAACATGGCCATATCGTTCACAAACCCAAACCCAAACCCAAACCCAAATCCAAATCCAAATCCAAATTTACCAGTAGTGTTACCGAAAGCCCACATACACTGTTACTACTAGTACAAAAAGGAAAAAGCTTCTTCCAATAAAACGGAGAACTTGGAAAAAAATAACAACCATATCACTGTAGAAATGGATAGCCTCAATCACATCACAAGTATTACCAAACAGCCCTTTACTAAAGCATTACCACAAAGCTTATAATGTTACAATATTACGATGTACCTAGTATCGTTTGTTACTAGCAGATCTGAACTCAACAGCAACACCATAAATGATAGTCATGCCAAACACTACCTAATTGTAATGAGGTGATCTCTTGGGAATCTTGAGCAGTTCAAGGATATTCCTTACATCAGCAGTAGTTTTGTCAATAATTTCAGTGATGTAACCTCCTACCAGACGATTAGATTGGTTCCAATTGTTGTATTTGAGTTTTGGAAGCATTTGTTCTTCACTCCACAAATTCAGTACTTCATTTTCAGAGATTGGAATGTGAGACTTGGGTCTACCAATCTCTCACTCTCTCTCTCTCTCTCCATCTCAATCAAGAGGAAAACTGATCAAATGTACACAAGTTGCTAATGTTTATAATTACAGAGTAAGGATACTTTAGGATTCGAGTTATGGATGTGGTGGTCGTTGAGAATTATGTATATAAGGCAAAGTTTGTTTCGGTGCAATTTCATTTGCATTGGTGCAGAAGTACGGAAATGCAAATGAGTTAAAGTCCAATTTTATCTTACTTTTGTTATAGGTTTCGTGTTATTTGTTTGGAGCGCATAAAAAGCAAAATAAAAATTAAAGTAGAACAATTTAAAAGCCAAAGCAATAAGTTGATGGTGCAAATTAAAGTAGAACAATTTTGTGGCTGTGTTTGGTTGTAATGCGTATTTATTTGCACCGATGTAAAATCATGGTAGTGCAAATGATTTTGGTGCAAATTGTGATTTATTTTTATTTTAAAATTTACCTTATTTTGTTTGATTACAGTTGAAGTAAAATAAGACCTGAAACAGAATAAAGTAAAACCCAAAATAAAATTAAGCTAAAATTTATATTCTTTTCATTTGCACTCCCATGCATCTATACTAGTACAAATAAAATTACACTGCAATCAAGCATAGCCTATGGCTCAATTTGGAAGGAGTACAACTACAAATATGCACAGTTCAAATATATAAAATATAAGGTTTGTGCTCTACAAATTTGCATCTATACTCCTTCCAAACTGAGCCTATTTTGCAAAATTTTCATTTGCAATTTTGCACTCCCATCCATTTATAATAGATGCTCATTTTGGAAAGAGTGCATATACAAATATATATATAGAGTAAAACCTTATATAGAATTTCTAAATCTTGTATTTTGCACTCCTCCCAAACTAAGTCAGAAGAAATGAAATTGCATTGTAAACAAACACAACCTAATACCCTATTTCAGTTCAGTACAAAAGAATTCATCAATCATGGGGCATTTCATGGGTTTCTGCTTAACAAGAATTACAACTTTATAAGATATTCAAAACTCAAATTTACAGAATATCTACACGTGAAGTATAAGTGAGATCACGTAACTATTTGTTTACTCTTTTTGGGCCAGAAGACATTGTTTCGATGTAATCATGTGCGTGGCCGTGACAGCGCTTGCATGGGCCCAAGCCCACACTGTACTTGCCAAATAATCGCCCCAATAGGCCTAACTCATTCTAGCTAAATTTTTCTGAATTGGTATGTTCAAATTATTTTTTTTGACGGGTATGTTGAAATTAGTTGTGTTTGTGAGATTTTAATATTTCGTAAAAGGCCAAATAGGGTGTCTTATTATGCCTCTAGGCTGGGCCAAACTTATGAGGATCAGGGCTGCGCTTGTCTGGCCCATTTAATTATTTGGCGTTCAGGATTGACCTCGAGCTTTGACCCACCTTTCCTGTACATAAAATCAGTTAACCATGTAAATGTAAACTCTAGTCTCTAGGCCTATATGACTGTACCTAATAGTGAGGAAAACCTTAGGGAATCCTTCCAACACTATTAACATAATGACACCCTAGCTTTGGATTCAACCTGGCAAACTGTATTTTTTGTTTTTATTTGCACCAGCACAAATGCATAGTGGTTTAAATGAAAAAATTGCAAATTCTGGTTGATTTTTGCTCCAAGTTTCAGTTAATTTTGAAGTTCCATACATTTTGTACTGTTGTGCTAAGAAACGAAGCCCTAGTTTACTTCCAGCTAAAAGGGAATGGGGTCCGATTCAGTCTTTGGCTTATTCAAGATTATACTGAAATTCAATCTAACCTTATTGAAGTTCAACAAACTCCTGCATTGGTTTGCCTATGGAAAGGTTAAATTTATGATGCATCCACTGTATTGTATTGTATAGTAAAAGATGTGGTTAGTTGAATATAATGGTAAGTAGGGGTGTGTCCAATGTGAGTCCATTACTAATGGACCAGGTCCAATCCAATCCAATAAATACTTTAGACCATTCAGTCTGGACTATTCTAGTTCAATATGTCTTGTTGGTCCATTTAATTCATTCAAATTGATTTTGATTTAAATGAATCCAATCCAAAACCGGTCTATTGACACCCTAATGATAAATACATTTTGTTAAACATGAAAATATGCTTTTCAAAATATAAACCAATAAAAAATAAATAGATTTTTAACATTATTGGTTGAGATTTAGATTTAACGGCAGCCAATATATATCGTAAACCGTTGCAACCTTTTTCCTTGGCCTAAAACTACATTCCTTTTCTTTTGTTCTTTGTGAAACATCAAAGCCTGAAAAGGAACCGTTCCTTTTCCAGTTTTCCTATTCACGTATATACTAAAGAAGTTGTTGAAAGACAAAAAGACAAACAGGTTCAATTCATGCCAAGGTATGTGACCGATATGTGTAAATGGGGGGGTGTTTCTTGTCATTTACTTAGTATGTGCTTGGTACCGTTTATGTTTATTGAATAAACATTTATTTGTTGGTAAAATCAAGAAATGCAATAATTGCAACCGTTTATGACAACTGGGCGCCACTAACCTCAATTAGATGCCACTTTTCGAAACAGTGAATAAACGCCTGACCGACCGTTTATGAAAATTTCAAAAAATAACTCTACAAATGACTAACATGCACATAAACCAAAGTTCATTTTTTACATTTTGGATGTATGTAAAATAACAAAAAAAGAAAATGCTGAGTGGCACCATCAAGAAAAACATAAATGGTACCAAACATCACCGTAAAAACAAGTTAGAAGAATAAAAAAAAGTCCGTCAATTTATCAAAAGCAACCACAGCCAAATGCGGAAGTAAATTAGAAGCAGGCAACAACGTACATGGCCTAATCCTCTAATATGCTTTGAAATTAGACATTTCAGGCTCAGTCACGACATGTACATGATTACGCATATTTCAGTCTACATCCACCAATTTGACCAAAAGCCTCCATAAAATAAGCTTTTTGTATAGGTGTTTGTTAGCTCCAAATTTGGTAAACTCTGGCTCAGCTAAACTAACTACCCGCGTAACAAATTAGATAGACGCAGGATTAATTTCCTATTTCTCATCCTGGGATGAATAACGGGCAAGGTCGAATTTTAGAGACCCACCTCCCTCCAACCTGCCCAAACCTTCCTTCTCCTCCTTGTTCAAGAAGGGAAACGATTCACGTAAGCTTGAAGCCGCCATTGACCCAGCTGACTCGTATGCTTCAGTGGTTGAACCGTCTGATATGATGTTTATCCTACTTGGGTTCCATATTTACACAGATCTGATCAAAGGGCCGAACCTTAGTTGAACAATACTCCAATCCAAATGGATGATTGGGTCACAGAGACCCTTATAAGTAATAATTCACATAGGAATCCAAATGAAAATTGGAATGACATTTTCTTCCCAAAGGAGGGGGCCATTTCCTCATCAAATGGGGAAATGCCATTACAGCCGGATTGAGAATAGGATTCTAATTTGGTCCAACCAAACAATTAAAATCATAATGATTCATACCCCTATTCCCATGAACCAAATGAGACCCAAATTCATAAATCACACAAGCGACCCCAAAGATACCTGGATCAGTTTCAGTGAGGACCCTGGACGCACTTAGCCGTAGGTCCTGATTTAATGAAGAGTGAGGAAGGTTCTCAGTTCTCACATAACCAATGTGATCGTGATTGGGTGCGACTCTTATGAGTTATTGCAGCCTTCGTACGTCTGATGTTAAAAGTCATACGCCCAAGCCATTACTACATATTTGATAATTCCACCCAGATGCAATTGGAAGTTAAAATATTTCTCGGAGTAGAAAGTATTGACAACAATTTTCTTCACACAAGACCTTCAGTCCACAGTAGATAACCACCCATACCTAATCGGCTAATCCCATCGTCCAATTAGTCCAAGAGGACTGGAAAGAGGAAACAGAATGGGGAGGCAGAGTTGAGAGTTGAGAGTTCAAACCCCAACCCCCACCCCCTCGAAAAGGACCATTTGCCACGTGTCAACATCCCAACCGAACACAACAAGCCACGTGTCTACTCGTGCTTTCGTGAAGAGAAGAAGACGTGTAGACATGAAATTAGGAGGTGTAGGTCACCATTAATTCGCCACCCATGTTGTATTCTTTATATTTAGAAAAAGAAGAGATTTAATTAAAACATAACCCTAACACACGACACGACACGACACGACACGCATCATATCATATGATATGATGGTTATCGGATTCGGAGTTTAGTAATAAACTTTGATAAAAATAAGAATTAAGAAAAAATTATAGGTGAGAATGAAGTCAGAAGGTCTTGTGATTTTAGTTGAAGGTGCAGCCGCAACCTCTCACCTACTTGGCGCCCAAAAATGGTTAAATGGGTCTCCTACTCTCCGCTCGAGAACGGTGCCTTAAAACGGCGAAGAAGGAAAATAGTTAAAGGCGGTTTGGTAGTCGTCATTAGTGGGGTCATCCTTCTCTCTCCTTCTACTAGTCTGGACTCTGGTCTAGTCCTTCTCGAGTCGAGTACAGTTGTATTCGTTCGTCGGCCAACTAGGAGCTTGGAGGGAGAGTTCACAATTTAACCTTGGGGTTTGGGATGGGTTTAGTCTGGTCTAGTCTTTCTGTGACTGTGGTGTGAGGTTCGTTTCGTTAAAACCCTAAATAACCCCATAAGCTACCGTTAACGTTAACCATTTACCAATCTCCTCCTCCTTGGCAGTCGTACTCGTTCGGTTCCTCCCCCCTATAAAACCAGATTATATAGAGTTGGTTTTGGGTAATAGAAAGTTAATACCAGGCCTTCTCTCTGCGCCCAATGTCTCGCGTCGGAACCGACGAGAATATCCCGGCGAGGTTGTTCGTCGATGATAAACCAGGTTTGGAGACAAAACATGCCTTAGAGCTCCAGGGTCCTGCTGGGACACCACGCACCAGGTCCTCTCCCACTCTAGGTGAACTGCTGAGGCGGGTGGGAGAGACGCGGTGTGAAGCCTCCGGTAATGAGACTCCGCCGCACCAGGTGGTCAACATGAGCGACACCAGCCTCGACCCAAGGTCTCTACCTTTTGTTCTCTCCTTCACCAATCTGACGTACAGCGTCAAGATTCGCCGTAAGATTTCGTTCTCAACGTGTTTTCACCGAACCAATAGACTCGGAACTACAACGGAGCCTATCGATAACGAGCCTAGTAGGTTCACTAATACAAAGATCCTGTTGAATGATATCTCCGGCGAAGCCAGGGACGGAGAAATCATGGCTGTTCTTGGCGCCAGTGGATCGGGGAAATCAACTTTGATTGATGCTCTTGCCAATCGCATCGCCAAGGGGAGCTTGAAAGGGTGTATAACCTTGAACAATGAAGCTGTTCCTTCTCGTCTACTCAAAGTGATCTCTGCGTACGTCATGCAAGACGACCTTCTCTTCCCGATGCTAACCGTCCAAGAGACCCTCATGTTCTCGGCGGAGTTCAGGTTGCCCCGCACGCTCGATAAGTCGAAGAAGAAAGCCAGAGTCCAAGCCCTGATCGATCAGCTAGGGCTCAGAAACGCCGCCAACACGGTGATTGGCGACGAAGGCCACAGAGGTGTCTCAGGCGGAGAACGCCGTCGGGTTTCCATTGGAATCGATATAATTCACGACCCCATCGTATTGTTCCTGGACGAGCCAACGTCTGGACTAGACTCGACGAGCGCTTTCATGGTGGTGAACGTCTTGAAGCGAATCGCTCAGAGCGGGAGCATAGTTATCATGTCCATACATCAGCCGAGTTACAGAATCATAGGCCTTCTCGACCGTCTAATATTTCTGTCACGTGGACAAACAGTGTACAGTGGCTCGCCGGCAAATTTGCCGAATTTCTTTCGCGATTTCGGGCACCCGATTCCAGAGCACGAAAACCGGACCGAGTTTGCGCTCGACTTGATCCGGCAACTCGAGGGATCGCCGGGTGGAACCAAGAGCTTGGTTGAATTCAACAAGTCGTGGCAGCAAAACGTGAAGCATCCAACGATCCCTGAACACAACCAACATGAGCACTCGCTCAAGGACGCAATCAGTGCAAGCATTTCAAGGGGGAAACTGGTTTCCGGGGCGACGAATGATGCGAGCCCTATGTCGTCGTCGATGCCAACGTACGCAAATCCGTTCTGGACCGAGATCGCTGTGCTATCGAATCGATCGGTGACGAATTCGAAACGGATGCCGGAGCTGGTGGGGATCCGTTTTGCAGCAGTCATGGTGACTGGTTTCATATTGGCTACCATATTCTGGCATGTGGACAATTCACCCAAAGGAGTTCAAGAGCGACTGGGGTTCTTCGCCTTTGCCATGTCCACCACATTCTACACCTGCGCCGAGGCGCTCCCAGTGTTCCTGCAGGAGCGGTACATATTCATGAGAGAGACGGCTTATAACGCTTATCGTCGTTCTTCTTACGTTCTATCTCACTCTATAGTGGCCATACCTTCTCTGATCTTCCTGTCCTTGGCATTCGCGGCGATAACGTTCTGGTCGGTGGGTCTGGCCGGGGGGTTTTCTGGGTTTCTGTTCTATTTCCTGATAATCTTCGCTTCCTTCTGGGCTGGGAGCTCGTTCGTGACCTTCCTCTCGGGAGTGGTGTCTCATGTGATGTTGGGGTACACGGTGGTGGTGGCCATTCTTGCATACTTCCTCCTGTTCAGTGGCTTCTTCATCACCAGAGACCGGATTCCGGCATACTGGATATGGTTCCATTACATATCGTTGGTGAAGTACCCATACGAGGCGGTGCTGCAGAATGAATTCCTGGACCCGACAAAATGCTTTGTGAGAGGTGTGCAGATATTCGACAACACGCCTCTTGGGGTGGTTCCGGAAGCTCTCAAGTTACGGTTGCTGAAGACGTTGAGCAATTCGTTAGGAATGAACATCGGCAGCGACACCTGCGTGACGACGGGGGTCGACATATTGAGGATGCAAGGGATTACTGATCTGAGCAAGTGGAATTGCTTGTGGATCACAGTGGCCTGGGGCTTCTTTTTTAGGATTCTATTTTACTTTGCATTGTTGTTGGGGAGCAAGAACAAGAGGAGATGATGAGATTCAAGTTACAAATTACAACATCAACAACAACAAACAAAACTGCCATTACTACTCTAAACTGAATCAACACTTCGGCGGGGGAGGGATTTTTTTTTTCTTTTTACTGTACTCTTTTTTGGGTTTTCCTTATGAATTTGACATGGTGGTGGGCGGAGGTAAATGGGGCTGGGTGGCTGAGTTAGGTACTTTTGTGTAAGTTACATAAGACTTTCTTTCCTTTTTTTTTCCTCCCTCTGTTGCTCCGTATTTATTTGTGAAGTTTGTGCTTAAATCAATGAAAATTCTTAATAATTGGACAAATTCAAACTCTCTGACATTCTATTACAGGAATTACAGGCTTTTTCTTCTCCCATTCTGAGGGAGAATTGCATCTTCTCTGCATATTATTATGTCCATAAAATGAAGCAGAGGTTAAACCAACTGTTAGAATGGAAATTAATGGTCTGTAATTTCTAGTACGTTATCTCGAGTCACATTGTTTTACGTAACGCACTTTGATTAAAAAACCACGGTTTGTAACGTACAGTCGCAAGTCGCACTCGCACATTGATTTTTCTTTTTTTAAAGAAGAGTTGACATCCGACTCCAACGAAAAACGGGAGAAGTACGGATACACACGATGCAGAATTCTCCCTATAAACACATCTTACCCGTAAATTTGACATCGATTCACGGTCAGGATGCATTCCTCCTGTACTTTGGGGCTATGAAATTTTGATCTGGATCATTCTCTCAACGAAAAACGGGGACATCGGCCATGGAAATTAAAAATCAGTTTAAAATTGAAAATGATGTTTTCAGTTTTCAGGAAGGGCAAATTTCTTGAAGTATCCAAAGGTTTAGTTAATTAACTATCTACCTCTACTGTTATCTTATCCTTGTGACAATTGACTATTATCTTAAACTATCCTTATGAAAATTGATTAACTCTACCCTATCGCTAACGTCCTTAATATTCTGTCAAAATCCTTACACACGTGACACCATCTAATGTAAATATTATCCTCCATCCCTCTTCTCTTCACTTCCTCTGTTCTTCTCTTCGACCTTCTTTCTTTGACAGCAACACCACCGTCTGAGTTTTTCTGTCTCTCTGATGCCATTTTCAACGTTTGAAGCAAGGGGGTTCAGCAATGGAAATACCACAATTAATTCCAGTGTTAGTCACCCTTTTCGCTCTCTACCCCGTTGAGCAATAACAAGCTGGCAAGCCCTTCGAAATCAAGAAAACCGCCATTACCGAACTCATCAACAACAGAACAGCGAAGTTGACAGGTTACGAATAATTGGAAGAGAAGAACACAAGAAACCTATGAAGAATAGAAGAAAAATGTAGCTCTAGCATCCCACCACACTCCCCTTGTTCCTTGCCATTTAGAAAGCCGTTAGCAGTTCCCTGAAACATCGATCTGACACAGAGATGGATTCCATCTGCTCGGTAACCAGGACTGTTGATTATCCTCCAATGGGTCTTGAATCTGGGTTCTGGCACTGGCATTGTCATTTGGCCCAGAACATAGTGAGTGAGAACAAGATGCATTTGGGCACCAAAGCATAAAAACCACCACGGCGCTTGCCAACACCTGGCCGAACTCAAACTAGATCATCCTCTGCTATTTCGTGAATCCTCCTCTCCCTCCCAAGGTTTCACCCTTTCGCTTTCGTACTCAAACTCGGATCCACGTCCGCTGTCATCTGCTCCCCAACTCATCCCTCCGAGACCAATTGTTTGAAAACTGACCCAACGACCTGAATCAATTGTGGAGGATGGTGATGGCGAGTAGGGATTGCAGGAGCAGAGGCGACGGAAAGAGCCCAAGGAGCCGTTGGAAAGAGATTCCACGTCAGGGTTCAGTTTAGGAGCTCTTGAAGTTGGAGAAGACAGAGGTAGAGATTGCAAAAATGAAGAGCTTTAATGCGGTTAAAACTGGCACTCGAGAATATAGAGGACCAGCTTGAGTTCTTCCATGTAAGTTTCTGGAATTTCTACTTCGTATGGCCAATCAGAAAGTGAGGAATCAATGGATGTAGCAACATTCGTCTTCAATCCACCAGATGCGAAGTACAAGGGCAACATTTTTTCTCTTCGGATTGTGAAATTTTTTTAGCAGTTGAGTTTTATTTTGAAAATTGAAGAAACAACGGAGGGCAAAATCGATATTTTATTTTTTCCATTACTATTTAACCACGGCAACAATTATATATGAGAAACAGTAGAACTTTAAAACAATACTAAAACAATAGGGTACCGTAGAGATGGTTTAAAAAATTAGAACTTTCAAGAATCATCCCTTCTCACACACGAGTCACACTCTCATACATACTATTCTCGTGCACATGTTTTTTGACTCTCCCTCTCTCTCACACAAACACACACACTCAAGTCTCAAGTTCTTAATAGTTACTCCACGTCTTTGACAACTTTGCTTTCACATGCATCTTACGTAAGAGCAGTTTAGGATAATAGTCAGTCGTCGCATCGAGTAAACTTAAAGTGTAAACGTTGCATTCCGAGAAACAATGCATGATGAATACGAGTACATGCATATCGCAAGAGCCCGCATGCAAGTATTCTCGTATCGTCTTCAATTCTACGAATCACCTTACTACATCACGACAATCTATGTATGTACTAGTGGGGCCATTCTTATGCTGATATGGCCACCGGCCGCGGCATGAATTTTCTTACCTTCTTAGCGACGGTTTGGAACCCAACATGATAAGCCCCGATATTGAATTGGATTTAAACTAAAATCAGACATTGAATTGGATTGATCGATCTAAAATGACTCAAAGTATTTATTAAATTGGTTTAGATATTTATATTAAATTAAATCAAATTGAAATAAATCCAATTTAATTGACACCCGTAAATATAACAAATCATGATTGGCGGGTTATCCTCATGATCATGTGGAAGACATCACTCGCTTACACTGATAATAACATCTCAACCAATCCAATCTTTGGTGTACCAAAGGTAATATGAGTATATGTTTATAGATATACATGTATGTAATCATAAAAAGTTGAGTGGAAACGCATTGAGAAAGGAAGCTGAATATCTTATTCTCACATGCATGTACCATTCTTTAACACATTAATTGCTGCAGTAAGTGCAATAAAAGTACAGGAAAAAAATGTGCAGCAAATCCTTTTTGTAAACAGGAAGGGAGTTTTCACAAGCAAATTAGCATTTAGATAAGAATCCTGATTTGAGAACATCCAATTTTGATTGAGTTTTCAAGTCATGCCAAAACCTTGTGATCATGGAACAGATACGCCACTCTCATCAAATAAAAAATAGTGCCCCTATATAGCTTATTAGTTGTATAGCAGCGTTGGTATACATGATCTGAGTTTTGCCACGTGGCCTTATCATTTACCATGAAAATTGGACCATTTTCTCTTTTATTAAAGGAGAAAAAGTTTTTTTAGGTATACATCTCGGCCTTTTGGCTAATATCAAGTGAAATAGAGCGAAAGTGATGAAGTTTAATTTGGAGAGGGGTACCCCTATGATTATCCCCATCTATCAGGGGTACCCTAATCAACACTTATTTAAATATAAATTTGGAGACAGGATAATTTATGTGGGGATGGGCTTGTAAGCGACTCATTTGAGGCTGCAAATCTCTTATAAATAAAAGCTATGACTGCAAAAGGAAAAGGAGAGGAAATTCCAATACATGTTTGAACCTTTTCAATACGGCTGAGTTAAAGTCTTTATCTATGGTGCTATATTTTTTACCTCTTCCAAAATATATTTTGAATGTCTTGATCTTCGCTACATGTATGTATGTATGTATGCATGCATGGGCGGAGTCAAGGGGGGATCTAGGGGAGTCATGGCCCCTCTTATGGTTCAGAAACTTCCCACTGAAAAACAGTTTTTCATGTAAATTTTTTCTTCTCCCCATTTTCCATCTCAATGGTTGGCCCCCCTATGAGCCCATCCATATTTCATTTATGTTTTGACCCTTCTTATAACAATTTCCTGACTCCGCCCCTGTATGTACGTATGTATGTATGTATGTATGTATGTATGTATGTATGTAATACATATATGAATTTAATAGGTTATATTTCTCTTACATGGAGTGACCTTGTAATCAATATAGACCATTTGATTCTGTTGTTTGTTGATGTTTTCAACGATTAAGTTTCAATATAAATATACTGCCCCATTTGAGAGTACTTATTAGATAACAATTTATCCTAATAAGCACTTATGAGTATTTGATAAAAAAAGGGCTTATTTTAAATAAGGATGATATAGGTATTTTGAAAATTATGTGGTAGGCCAAAATGAGTCATAAATGCAATAAGCACTTATTTCCCTGAAAAAGAACTTATTCAGCTTATTTACCAAATATACATAACAACTTATTGGTGTGCAGGCCCCTGGCCTGAAATAAGTGCTTATTCCAATAACTAAAAAATAAGCACTGCCAAACTGGAAAGAAGTGAGTGATTATTTTTTTCTATAAATACATGTTGAGAGAAGTATAATAGGTAGTTAAGATTCCTTTTGTACTCCAAATTAACTTGCTAGATGTGAAATTTCATGGATCATATGGGTAATTCACTAAAAAAACCCAATTATGCATAGATAATGTTAATTGTTAAGAGTATTGTCTCAATCAAACCACTGGCATCCCACGATCACTAACAAAACCACCAGAAGACAATCCAGCAGGGACCTCAATACTATATCCCTTCAACTTCAAGGCAACCCAAGCAACAGAAACAATACATCTCCAGGTAGAAACTTACTGCTCAAATGACAAAAATTAGTACGGGGACTGATCAGGGTCCTGGATTTACCCAAATCTTGGGAGGTTATTATTTACCCAAATAAATGAAACTTGGAAATCATTATTTTGCCGAAACATGAATATGAGTTTTTTTCTTTCCTTGAGACCCACCGACTTATTTGCCCTCATTTACCCAAATCAATAAATCCATTCGGGATTTCCTACTCACTTTTCCTGCCCATTCTCTATCCACCGTGAATTAGAGCCAAACGTCTCTGTTATGAATTGAGAGATGTGTAGCTGCAATTCAGCGCGGGTGAAAAGTGGGTAGGAAAAGTGAATAGGAAATCTGGGCTCGGTATTTGAAAGACTATCCACTTCAGCCTCTTTAAAAAATTCATGCAGAATGTTTTAAAGCAATTGAATCAGCTTAGCTGCAGCTACTCAACCCTCCCAAACAGGCACTAAAGTTAATGCGCAGAGATGGTTTAGGATCCTTTAATTTATTCAAACTTTGTGAAGAAAATGGTTTTTGTTTCTCTTTAATTTGTATGATTTCATAATTCTTTCAGGTTGGCTGTATTGCAGCTAAAATTACGTATTCGCCCTATTTAAGTGAGTTTGGTGTGATAATAGTTGCTAGTGTTTAATGCAAACCGAATCTTCAAGGACATCCATGAAAAATGGAACTATCTTTTCAGGCTTCTAGATGAGAGACTCTAGCTTCTGAAAACAAAGAGATATAAATAAAGCAAGAAGTAATTCAACATATCTGCTAGCTGTGAGGTCCATGCATGTACCATAACTTTGAGTCTGTTCAAGGCTATTTTAACTAAGCCGCATCTTAAGCCACGTGAAGGTTTTGCCAATTCTAGATCCAAAGTCCAAACGCCAACTACTCAAAACTGTCCCCGGCTTAACAACTTTGAAATATAAGATGGCCGCCCCTTCATTAATAGGGATAACTATTGTTCAATTTTCTTTAACTTGGTTTTAGGTTTTATTTTAGGGTCAAGAATTTTCCATCATTTTCTATTAAAATAACAAGAAAAGGCAAATTATAGATAATTGTCTAATATTTAATAATTAAAATATCGATATGATATCTAATACAAGGCATATTATATTAATTCAGATATGTTTGGATACATCAATCAGCAGGTTTTTGAAACACTTAAAAGTTTTGTTTATCTTTGCCAATCCCATGATCATTGTAAAATAAAAAAAAAAAGAAAGTAAAAATAATAAAAACAAAAAGGAAGAATATTGGCCATATCAATGCGCATGGGTATCAATATTTTAATCCTTCGTCTGTACTTTGTGTCAATGCCACTTAGACAGCAATATATAACTGTATTTGGTGAAAAATTTGGAAAGCCAAAATCAACTATCAGTCAATTATTTAAAGGGCTTTCCACTCCAGTCTTTTTGAATATCTCAAGGTTTTTAAAATCGAATCTGACAACAAATTGGTTAGGGGTCCAGTTCCCGGGTTGAACAGTCCAATCATTCGAATCGAATAGATGATCCATTCTAATAAAAAAAAAAAACGGTCAAACTCTTGAATGATTCAAATGCCTAGGTCAGTGGTTTGCTGACCAAATCAACAGTTTTTAGAGAAATAACAGTTCTGAGATAAAACGAAACCCATCACCTAATTGGTTTCCATTTTCCAATCCAACCATCCGGTCTAATCCTATTTTGAAAACCATGGAATATCTTACAGGGAGAGATTCAAAGCAGCTGAACCAGCTTACTTGAATCTTTAACTCATCCCCCTCAAATGGGCCCAAAAGCCCCGTGGAATTTATGAATTTCAGCACTTTCTCCCAACCGTTATCATATTATACTTATTTTATTTTATTAGACCATTTTGCCATTTTAACTTAGGTTTTTAAAATCCTAATTCTCACACGCTTCTCTTAAACTTTCTTTCAACAAAGTTCATCTTAAGAATGCATTGAGAATGATTGATTCATAAAACCCTTGAGAATGATTTATGCTTTAGAAATTTTATCATTTCGATATTTGTTGCTGTCAGTCCATAAAATTTCAAATAGGCAATTAAGCAATTTTACTTTTACCATCAACCCCGGTTATCTATAATTTACTCAAAAGAAAAAAAATAATTCCAAAGATGACCAGAATTTCGCACAAGCGACATGTGATTCAATTTGCCGCCCAGCATGCAGCATCCCAACTATGCAATTACTTGTTGGGTCTAGGGATGTCAATAAATCGGGTAAATGATAATCATGCAATGACACAATAGGGTTGGGTCGGCTTTAAGCGGGTTTTGGTTTTGGTTTGGGTTTGGGTTTGGGTTTGGGTCGAGGCGTACCCATTCTTGATCGAGTATAGGTGTATTATGTGTGAGGCAGGGTTGTTCAGGTAGGTACTAATCAGGCAAGCCTGTATCGAATCTGACCCGTTGACATCCCTTGTATGCTTCATCCACACAGATATCTGAGTCGTGGCAACCAATCAGGCAATCTAAAGATTCTATACAAGGGACGGGGCATGTTGATGAATGGTTTCTTCATTTAAATCATTTTGAGCCAGACACTCATAATTTCCTTTCACTTGTCTCATAAGAGTAGGAAATATTGGAGGAAACGGGTTTACATGAAGAGGGTCTCATTTTCCTTACATCTCTCGTTTGAGCAGAATATTCGTCATGTGAAGAAAAGAAATGAATGCAATTCAACTGCATACGATCTATTACAGAAAAAAGAAAAAAAAAAAAAACATTTAAGATTTTATGTGGCTAGGCGTTTTGTGCCTCTTTTCATGAAGATCTCTGCAAAATTCACTATCATACGATCCTAGCAAGTAGGAGTGTCAATTGGACTGGATTTGGTCCAATCCGATCCGATCCAATGTGAGTTCATTTTAAATTGATTAGGTCCAACTCAATCCAATGAATGTTTTAGACCAATTTGGATCGGTCCAATTTAATGTTTGGATCGTCTAATTTATTCAAATTATTTTTTATTTAGATTGGTTTCAACCCAAACCTAGTCCACTGATATATATATTCTTATCTTATATCAATGGTCCAGATATTGGCTTAATGCAACCCAATCCAATATAAATTTGTTATGGACGGACTAGGTTCAATCCAATCTAATAAATATTTTTGACCGGATTGATCCAATCCAATATATCTTGTTGTTATATCCAATCCGTCCAAATTGATTTTGGATTGGACGGGATCCAATCCAAAACCGGTCCATTGACACCCTTACTAGCAAGAGGTAACCCATTCCCTAGCCCTAGTGCAGATAGGATTTGATCACGGTCTCTGTCATAATCAGCATGAGACCTACCAACCATAAGGTTTTAGGGGTCTAAAATTGGCACAGTATGGACACGAAACACATTGAGAAAAGCTTTAAAGAAAAGAGCAGAAGTCGAACTACAAAAAAAAAAAAAATTCTTCATTGAATAATTAAGAGAAAATTTAATATAAAAAATTGTCTTAGCTTTTCCCTAACTATTCTTTATATTTGATTACACCCTTATGGCTCCTACAAGAAAACTTCCTAATCTATAAAAACACTCCATAATAGAATCATATTAAAATTCTACAAAAAAAAAAATCCTAATTGAACAAAAATTCAGAAATCATGACTTAATACTAATTTGATAATTATGAAATAGAATAGAAGTCCTGTGCTGACACTACTAGATTGGTAAATTTGAAATAAGATAGAAATTCCGTGCTGATGTTGTATTGGTAAATTCGAAATAAGATGGAAATTCTGTAATAGCGCTATCTTGGTAAAATCAAAATAAGATGGAAATTCTGTATTGGCACTAACTTGGTAAATTCAAACCAGGATAGAAGTTCTACATTGGTGCTAACTTGGTAATTGATTACTTGGTTCAACTAGTAACGTAATTTGAGCTTTCTTATATATGTTGGAGTGGTCCCAACTTATTAGCCTTCTCTTGTAATGCATAAAAAATTTAGGATTTAAGTTTTAAGGTTTAAGGTTTTTTATATAAAAGCCAAGAGGTGATTGGACTGTCAAAGCGTTCGACCATGGTAGGAGCGAATATGTGATAATAACTGAAAAAAATATCACAATATTCATTATTGATCATTCTCTCTGTGAAACAAATAAAACAAAGTTAGGAACTCATGATTGTCCTGAACTAAGAAAATGGAGAGGTAAGTGTTCAAGGGTTGAATTGTCCTGAACTCATGATTCAGACACCAAGGGTCAGGGCTCCTTTTCAAGTCATAAAGAAGATGGTGAGAGATGTAGGTCTTGACTAATTTTCTAAGGAAGATCCACGTGGTATGGAAAATTAAGAAAGACTAGCCGGCAATGGAGAAATCGGTTTGATTTGATTGAGTTAGGAACGTTTTCTACATTTAATTTGATTAGTTAGCTGCTAGTCTCCTGGGATTTATGAGTTTCTTGGTTGATGGGTGGAAAAATCATCCAAAGGAAGAGACTGTGAGGGAGAGAAGGATACTATGCATGCAGTAGCTGCATCAGTGCTGAAAATGAACAAGTTCGATCCATTATGGGTGTTGACTGCGGAGCAACTGCTCTCTGCTCACATTAATGCGAGAGAGTCATGAGTCACAACTCTAAAGAAGGTCAATTGAGTGGTGTCTCCGTTGGTGTGTAAATTGAGTAATCCCAGTGGAGAGATGTAGTTTCAAGCCCGCTTTTTCTGCTCATACTCTTAGAATAGATTAAATTTTTATTAAAAAAGTGTTGTATTATACCAAGAAATAAAAACTTTAGAAAAGAAAGTAAATCACTTGTGGTTTGTGGGAATTGGCTTAATTAGGATCTCCTGTCAACACCCTATCAACTTGATTTGTGGGGCCTCTTCCTTTTTGAAGTCTTTATTTTAATTTTAAAATAGAAAAAGAAAATTTTAAGAGACAAATTAAGAAGAGAGAAAGAGAATGAACGAAGACAAAACCAGTATATTATTCTCTTTCTTTATTTTTTTTTCTTTTGGTATTAATTAATTTCTTAAAAGATGATAATAGCGGGATTGAAAACTGCACCACCTCTCCGATTAATCATGGTATTCTCTTTCTTGTCTGATGCATAAATATGAGGGAGACGGGATTTGGAAATGGAAATGAAAGAAGGATAAAGATGATACATGGGTAAGTGGTAAATTATATTTGAAAATGAGAGGGATTTGACAAAGGATGGTTTTAATTTTTTGGATAAATTTCTTAAATTATTCTTATGGTTTAGCCAATTGATTAAATGTATCCTTACTGTTTGAAAATTGACTAACACTAACCCTATTGTTTCTAACAATTGACTAATACTTCCTTTATCGTTAATATCTGTTAACAGAAGTTGTTTTCTTTTTACTTTATTTTTCATTTAATCAATCCTTGTGGTTGCTGGGTGCAAATTCATATTGTGATCAGTGAACTGATTTGTATTGTCACAGTGGTCTGATCAAGACTTCATCCATATCAAATACAGGGTATCTTGGCCAACACCAACCACCCAGAGGACTACATAACATGTTGATGTGGATGACCGATCGGGTCATCGACCTGTATCCAAAAGTCCACTTCATAAAATATATTTATTGGTTAAGGGTGTTCATGATTTGGTTAATCAAACCATGATGCATTTTCTAGAAGCGGACCAGTAGTAATGATTTTTGAAAATCTGTAATCAAAATCATTTGGTTAATCCATTGACCGGTTTAATTAACCATCGGTTCGATTCATCAAGTTTTTAGTTTTTTAGTTTTTACAATATATATTAACAAATTATTAATATATATATATATATATATATAATATTATATTTTAAATAATAATTAATATATATGTGTGCGTGTGTATTGGGGATTCATGGGATGGGAACTGGGGACAGAGCAGGGTGCACGTTAAGATACTGGTACTTCTCACCTGTTTGGATGCAACTTGTCTTTGCACTACTTTTTGTTAATTAATTAAAAGCATTTTAACCATAAAAAAAAGGAAAAAAAAAATCGAGAGACTGTGATTACGCGGGTTTCAGTAGTATGGCACATATGGATAATGGATTGATTGATTGATTGATGCTTTGTGGAGTATGGAGATGAAGTAAATGCAAACTGTACCCGTACTTGGAATACGATGCCAGTGTTTACTCACATTAATGACACCATTTATTTTAGGTGCATACCTAAAATTAGAGCGATCTTTCTCCACAAGGGACAAAAAAACATAATATCAATCGCCAATAATTAATGAAATATCTTTCCACCATAGTTGTTAGTTATTAGTTATTAGAGAGATAATGTAATGTAATGTGGGTTGAACTGGTTCAAGAATTTGGATAAAAAGAGATAAGTAAAAATAGTTATTAAGAGCCAAAAAAAATATATATCTCGTGAAAATTCTATATATGTATAATTGATTACCTAATTTTCCTAGCTATTTTGTTGTATTACAGAGATTAGTGTAAGTTCTCATCACAACTCATAAGAGCTAAGAGAATTATATACATTTGTAGAGAATTGGGACCTACTTTTAATGGGTCCCACTAGCCTGATAGGATGATGATGTTATCAATTCAACTGAATCATACTCTATTGGAAAGTGGAACAGTGCCAGTAAAGCTTAAGAGATATTTTAAACAATTAAGTAGTAGTTGAAATCTCTTCAATAAAAATATATAAAATTGTTGATATTTTGGATAATGATCCATCCGGCATGGGCCAGGCCCATCTGATGGTGATGTTGATGGTGAATCCTAACACAATACCCAGTAACTCGTATGGTAAGAGCATGATTCTTCCCATTCTTTTACATGTTTTACTAACAAAGTACCGTCATTTATATGAACTTGTGAAAGAGCTGCAAAATCCAAAAGGACGTTTCACTAATAAAGGACAAAAATTCCCGACCCACCGGTTTCAACTTGACGACTACTCTCTCTCTCTCTTTCACTAACTCATATTAGCCACATCACTAGGGATTCTATGGGACCAAAACGGGTCTCCTTCATCACCATCTTCCACCCAAGGTCGTGTTAGTCTGCAATATTTTAATTACAGAGAGAGATTCATTTTCTCGACCAATTCTGATAAAACCAATTCATTTGTTTGATAAAGACAGAGAGACGTGATGTTAATACTGGCCCCACTAATAAAAGACACTATGTATCATCCATTTTAAAGCTAGATCCTTTGCACCACCCGGAAGCTTCAGCTTGGTTCCATTTTCTGAAGAAGCAATTTGCATCCAATGTAGCTGAAAGAACATAACAAAACTCAATAATGGGGAGTTCCCAGACAGTAACCTGTGTCGTTTAATATCTGCGGTGCTAACATTTTCTGTCCTCTAATGGTGGACTTGATTGATACAAATCAAAACTAGAGCATGCAAGATGACAGGAAATTAAGTGCTGACAAAAAGGATGCATTGGGGGTACATTCATCTCAATTGCCTTAATAAGCTTGCTTCCTTATAGAAGGGATCTTGATCAACCATCCAATGGTTCTCTTCTTTGGCTCCATTTGTTTCAAGTGAAAATAGTCCGAATGCAAACTCTAACTTACTTTGCGTTTCAGGTATCACTTTGTTTTCTTTGTTTGGAAGGAATAAAATGATTTCACCCTGTTCTATTTCCCATCTCTGTTTCCCTCACAATTAATACCAAAAGAGAATGAAGGTTGTCAGGTAGGGAGAAGATGACGCAAATTTTGCGTTACATTTTGGTAGGGGTTGGCACAAGCCCACCATTTTATTAGTTGTTTTAGCTTGGTTTGGCTCAGTTTTAAATCGAGTTTCAACTTTTAAGTCGAATTCGAGTCTAATATATAGGCTTATTTATTAATCGAGTCGAGTTCGAGCTTGAGCCTAGTAAAGCTTAATTTGTAAAGCTCGCGAGTCTAATCAAGCTGTATATATATATATATCCCTTGGCTTGACATCTTAACAACTGAGGAAACCTTAACTCGAGAACTTAGCTGCTGAGAGAGACATGCAATCAAAGACAATTAAACTCAAGTCAAACCAGACTCGAACTTCTAAACTTTCGACTTGAACCGAACTCAAATAACCAGATATTCAATTCGAATCTACCCCTATTTTTTTGGATGCAAAACTTGGATCACTAAGAAATGAGAGCACTACCGGTTGTTGGTTTAAAAACTTAATTCGAACCACCAAAACGAAATGATTTTCCTAATACGACCACCAAAATCACACCGCTCAATCACGTTAGCTACTTCTTTTCTTTTTAATTTTTCTTTTTTTTCTTTGGACGGATAGATAATTTACGGTTAATGCTGGTGATGACGGCTTACCTAAACAATAGAAAAGCACTATATGCAAACAATTAATCCATATTTGCTACGACCTGGGCTAACACTGAGAAATTACAGCCTTTGATGTATTTCTGTGCCCCCACCTTGAATTAGATGAAGTGCATGACATCAAGGTGGGGACTGTGTGGAGGAAGATATATATATATATATATATATATAATTGAGTGCAAGTCTCATGAAACACGTCAATTGCTAGCTACATTATTTGGTTTGGTTTGGTTTGGTCATTGGTGGAGTGAAGGAGTGGAGTTCCGATCATGTTATCACCACCCCCACACCAACACTTGAACACGTTCTTTCACTTCCATTGTGCAAATGGGAGGCCCGGCCTAAACTTGATGGTTACTGTGCGACGGAAAGTGCTGGCAATCCAGTAGGATTGAAAGCCGACTCTTTGGACAAAAGACAAAAACAAATCTTTTATGGTAATAAGGTCAACTAAAATATTTTCGTTGGTGTGTGCGTTCAACAATCAATTGAGAGAGGAAGACGAAACCACATTTAATTAGAACAAAAATGTCTAAAAAGAACAGCAAATTTGCATGAAATGGTTTCTTGAATTGCAGCTCTCAAGGCCGACAATTGATGTTGAGCAATTTTAGAGGCACTTTTTTTGTATTATTTTCTTTTTCCATGTCCTTTCCTTTTTTCTCTCTCTCTTTTTCTTTTTTTTTTTCATTTTACAACTATTACAAGCATAAAATTGAAGGAAATTGATGAAATATAAGGAGGAAAGATGATATTCTAGGACACATGTTGTACCTAATATCTCTCTATTTTATTTTTGGGCATTTATGTAGCTTTGCCTCATATTAGGGAGGTGCTACATGCTAAACGCCTAAACTTGCTTAGCTGGTTTGGGTGGTTTTAATGTATGTGGGGTATTGATTTTTTTTTTTTTTTTTTGTATTTGGTGTCACTCACCACTAATAATTATATGGGGTACTGATTTGCACACTAAGGGTTTTAATTCTTGACTTCTCAAAGGGAGAGAATTCATCTCTCTGCTAGGGTTCTGAATTTCTACTGTGGAACCAAGTTGGGTTTGCACACCAAAGAGGTGCTGGGTCTAGCTTGCTTCAAGCAAGGGACAATTGCTTCATGTAATGCAAAAATAATGTTAGGATGAAAAGCATGACAAAAGTTTTTCATAGACATTTTTTTTGTAGGTATTTATCAAAATATCGTCACATGGGCACCACAGCATTTCTCCCATTATGCAGATCTGTATACATAAAGACTTGCAAAATCAAGCTGTACATATTTTCGGTTGGCAAAAACTTTAACATTTTACCTAATGAGTAAACATTTATTTACTATTTTATTAATAGGATAACTAAATGTTAATAAACTAATTTATTATATATTATTTTTCTCCATTTTACAAATAAATCAAATACCAACATTTAGTGAATAAACACATGCTAGGTGGTCAATATAGCCAACCTACCTCTCCGGCTCTCCCACGACCCCGGATTCTGGGGAATTAACATAGAGTAACGATTTATCTTTTTCATGTTTTCAGAAAGGAGTAACGATCTATCTTCTGATATTGGAATTTCAGTCCAAACTAATTCGTCAGTGCACGTGGCATATGCTCTTGCAAGCTAAAACCTGTGGTGCAAAAACGACGAAATTATTTCAAACAAAGCTTATCCAGCTGCAAATCTCAGGTTTGGTTGGTTAAATGATCTGGAGTTGACGTTCGATTAGCTCTTGAGATGCAATCGTGACCTCAGGCTCAATTCAGTGAGCTAAGCTCAAATAATGGCAATGCAGCTAGCAGGGTTCATGGTCCCATAGAAGACAGTAAGTTAAGATTAGGTAGGTTTTTCTTGTGTCCTTCACCATGCAACATTTGCACATGGCTGATGGTCGATCAATCATTTTTGTTGATACTTGTTTTGGACTTTCAAAAACTTGTGGAAAACCTCTTCGACCGGTGCTTTCATGCCCGTCAGACACATAAAAAAAATTCTAAGTTAACCAAGTGGATGACGCTGGACAAGACTGATTCAATTGGTGGTCGTCTCTTTGATCATTGTGCCCTTAACATGTTTTATTGATAGCTTGGTTGGGATTTACAAACTTTCTTTTCCATCGTCCTATTTACTTTCTTTGTCAGTTTTTGCACTCTTCTCAATCATCAACAATGACGACGACGACGACAGTGAAGAAGATGACGATACCAACAGCAAGCTTCGAATTATTCAATTAGTGGGCCATCTTCGAATTGTTCCATTTGTAAGGTCTAGAGGCATGATTAACTACCAATCATCAAAATAAAAGTGGTGTAACAAATCTGGTTTCATCTAACAGAAATCCAAATTACTAAGAAGAGAAAAGGGAACGGAGCTAATGCAAAACCAATCAATACTCAACTGATTCAAATACAACTCTTGAAATCAACGTTGCAGCAGTACTAGCAGGCGAATCGATTTGAGAGCAAAATGGGCTGGGCCTAGGCCTAGGCCCAGGCCCAATGTGAAAAATAAAAAAAAAACCTAAAGTCTTGGGCCCAAGCCTAATCCAAGGCCTGAAAATCTAAGCACAGCCTCTGTAAAATTTTGGGCTGGGTCGGTCTGGGCTTAGGTTAGGCCCGCCCAAACTGCACCACTAGTAACAATACATCAAAAACCTAACATCCTGTTAGCAGTTCGAGGTCAAAAGGTGATGGTTTGAAAAACCATTGGTGGTGAAACGAATCATTCTAAACTGAGATCGGCTTCAGTCAGTGCACGGCCCATTCAAATACCGTTCAAACAGCCTTACACTAAGAATATCTAAGTACCTATGTACACTACTTTATGGGGAGATATTCCCAATGCAACGTGATGAAGGGTGATTTGGCACAACCTAGCAAAAAGGGGACATGTAGGCGCGATTTGATCAAAGGATGACAACTCAGCCAGGCAAGCCTAGTTTGCAACATTCGGAGTTCGGGTATTCAGCCACCTCGGTGTAATGGCACCCCAACACCCGATCCAGTTCGGGACTAAAGAGTCGAAGTTTCATCTCGGAGCTAATGAGCCAAAGCACCGCATAACCGACTCCAAAGGCCTTCCCAATAGATCCCAAATCTCTTGAGGTCACGATGAGCCAACAGATCCCGAATTTCCCGAGATCACGATAAGAACACATCTCGGTTCCGCCTGAATCGGATGTAGACGATAAACCTTATCAACGTACTGCTCTCCTTCAAAAATGGAACCAACCTTATCTCCACAACCTGGAGATCTCGAAGATCTTCCGTAAGGCCCACGACTACTCCAGTATATAAAGACTTGAAATCTCAAGGCAAAGGTGCGCGTGATTATCCTACTCACTAGCACTCAAGCTCTCAAGCATCCAGCTCGCATTCACAGCATAAACACTGACTTAAGCATCGGAGCGACCTCGCTGGGTTAGCTACCCCGAGTTCTTTGATATATTGTTTTGTAGATCAATCCAACTCGCTGCCCATTTGGAATTCGGATCGCCCTCCAGCTAGGAATAGCTAGATCGCGCACCATCACAACACGATAAAGGCTGTTCAAACGAGGCTTTGCACTGACTGAAGCCGAGTTCTTCTAAACTTCCTAAGGGTTAAGGCAGCAGGGCTCAGTGCAATTACGTCTTTGTTACACAAAATCTAAGTTGAAGGACCCTTATAACCTTTTTAATTGGGCAAAGCCAAATTGATTTCAACTCAAACATTATTTTTGGGTTGTTATTGTTATATAAACTTGTATTGATTTTTCTGTTATTGTATATTAATTTTTATTATGGTTGGATAAATTGTTGTTAATTTTTATTATTCTAAATTGAATTTTATTTCTTATTATTTTATATTATTTTTTACATAATTTTATTTTTATTTTACTAATTTTTATTATCTTTTGATCATTTCCATTTATTATAAATGGAATTTAAATATAGGTGAACCATACAAAAAATAGTTTCAAGTTAAAACATCTAATGATACACATATACTTGTTAATTTGTTTTAATATTGCTTATTAATGATTATTTTAATTTTCCTAGTTTATGTTAGTAATATTTCTGTTTGACTAACTTTATGTGTTGGCATTATATACTATTAATTATTAATTTTTACTACTATTACATATATGCTATTTTATTAATTTAATATATTAACATGGTAGAATTTCTATGTAACTCCCCATCCGGCCCATCCCCGACCTTTGTTAAGGAGAAAATCGAACCTTCGTCTCCAATGGGGACGAGTTCTTTATCGGAAACCTGAACCCCGAAGTTCAGTATTTTTAAACTAAAAGCATTCTTTGGGAAAAATGATTTACTTAAAAGAAAGAAAAATTCTTAACTATCATCGTTAATCACCAAGATAACATAGAAATCGAAATTTATCTAATATATGGAACATCATTATTGTAATTAAACAGAATTATTCTCAAAATTTGTCAAACCATTTCCCCATCAAGGTGGGCACTTCATTCCCCATCCCCTTTGCCTATTATCGATAAGATATCCTAGTTTTTTCTCACCCTTGCCAAAGCAGTCCCCATAACAACCTTATCAAGTTGGGAGGCTAGATACAAAGCGATTATCCTAATTAACTAAATTAACTTGTGTTATGTTTATTAAGTTTGGTTTTGTTAGTTAATTTAAGTTGACTAAGTCAATTTAATTGATTAAATTAGGTTAATTAATTTATCGCATTAGGCCAATTGAGTTAAATTTAATAAGCTACTAATTTACATAATTGAATTATCTTTAGTAAATTAGATCCACTTAGTATAATAATCAGTTTTGGATACATTACATTTATTAAAAAATTGATAGAAGAGAAAGGTGGAGACAGTAGGAAAAAGAGAGAAGAGGGATAAGTGTAATGACAGGGAGAGAGAGAGAGAGAGGTGAAAACATTAAAAGTAAAATTAAAAATTTATTTAGTGTTACCAAGTTTTATTAAATATAATTATTTGAAATAAAATTTAAATTGACTTTAATATAATTAAAATTAATTTTAATATTAATATTTTTATAAATTTCATTATTTCTTTAATTAATTTATATTACTTTTAGTTTCTAAATAGAATTTAAATGGATTGGAATTACAACCAAGATTTAAAGTATCGATACGTATTGGCCCATATTGTTTCGGGACCCCTACAGTGGATGTATCGGAGGTCTAACCGATTCAAGGGGTAGAGGAACCCTAAACCGGCCCCCCTGAACTAGTTGCGAAAAATATAAAAAAACAATAAAAATGAGTATTGATTTTTGAACCTTGATTACAACTTTTATTAGTTGTAACAATTACTAATTATTTTTAATTATAATAAGATTTTATAATCAATTATTATTTTTTATTACTTTGATTTAATTAGTATTTAATTATTGTCTATTTTTTTCTTATTAGTATTTAGTATATTAGATATTTTTTTGTTATCTTATTTTAACATTTAAAGTTTTACTTAAACATGTATATGGAAGGTGGAGGGAAATAGAGAAAGAGAAAATCTATTGGGGATGTGAGATAGTATTTAAGGGATATTTTAATAAAAAGTTTTAGGTGAGAAATTTTATGAAAATGAGATGTTTTAAGAGGAGTGATTCAATAAAATAACATCATTTATAGCAGAATTAAAAGATAAAAAAGTAGAAAAATACAGAGAGAGAATTAAAATATGGATTTTGGAGTATGATGTGGATCATTTTTTTAATTATATAGTTAGATTCTGTAGTAAAACAAACCTAAAACTGGCTCTAGTTTTTTAGACAGGTAGGTGGCTGAGCAGTCAGACCATCTGGGCCCAACCGGGGTCAGAAAAGGCTGGATTGTGGATTTATATCTGATTTATCCTTATTCAATCATCAAATGAAAATACAAAAGATAAACAATCAAACATGGTACGATGATGCAGTGTTTTGTTTTAAGCAATATTGTTGTATGAAATTGGTATATGGCGCCCATTCCACTGTGGTCCTGGTTCTCTCCAGATGGCACTTCAACGCCTTAAACCAAAGTTCTCTGAAGATTCTCACCCAAAAGGGTTAATTGGCTAAACCTCCTCTCTTCAAAATTTAAAAGAGGCCAGTAGGATGTCTATTTCAAATGGAAAAGCGCGTGATCGAAAACATCAAACGAAGTAGGGTTGTCTTTGGTAACATTATTGTTTCTTCATGAAATGTTTGGGATTGATCACTAGAAATTGGTCTTAAAATATGAGTGGTCATATCATATAATAAGAAACATTTTGGGTTGATTAATACAAATTGATGTTTTTATTTGAAACAATGTTTCATAAGAAACGGGAATGGAATCCAACACAATTCTAACAATACAGCCTAGTAATTTTCAATTCAAACTAGAAAGAAAGAAAGAAAGAAAGAAGTAATTTTCGATTCAAGTCTATCTCGCGGCATCAGTTGTGAATCACAACTGTTGGGCTGAGATTCTGTTTTTTCTTCTTTCTGTGCTTGGTAATTGGAATATCAGCACAAAACTACTTTCAATTTGATGACAAATCTCCATCCTTAGTGAATACCTAGCAATTATACAAGGGATTCCATCGACTATATTGCATAGAAACAAGGTGGATCCAATGTGATGTTATGAATTGATTTTGCTGATTTGGGTAGCATTAGAAGATGAATTGGTATGATGACAAATTCTGGGTCCCCCGAGAAATACATATATGACATGAGCCATCCCCATCTATTACACTTACACATACATGCTTATCCAGCATATATACATACAGAATATATAGCAACTTAACATTGTGGTTTGAGAGCAAAAGATGGCTTGCTTTCATCGTTATCAATTCATCATATTTATTATTACCTAAGTCTTGTCCCAACTAGGGGTTAGCTATATGAATCCAATTTCACTGTTCATTCTGCATAGTGTTTAATCAATTGTTAAATTATGAGCGCTTAAATCAGTTTTTAGGGTTTGTTTGATTCATAGTTGGAATCGGAATCAAAATCCTCTAGATTCAGAATCAGAATGGTCCATTCTCAGAGTTTGCTTGGTTCAGGCAGAAATGAGAATGGAAATTAAAATCAGCAGGAGTGGGACTTCATTCCCAAGGAAGGGCAGGGAAAGGCCATTCCTTCGAATGGGGGAATGCCATTCCAGCAGGAATGAGAATGAGATTCCAATTCCGCCCAACCAAACAGTTGGAATCGGAATAGCCCATTCCAATTCCGATTCTAGACTGACCCTTATTCCTGTAAACCAAACGGACCCTTAGTTTCTTACTACTTTCATGTCCTTTTTGGTCTGTTGTAACTCTTATTCTGATAGTTGCTGGAGCTGGTCATTTTTATTTATTTATTTATTTACTTTTGGTCTCCTATGCATGTGATCAAGCCATCTTAATCCATTTATTTTTCATTTTATCATCTATTTGAGCTATTCATGACTTCATATCCAATCCTATTTTTCTAATTTTCTATTCATTGTCTCATCCATCTTGGTGTATGCGTTTCTATTACACTCGTTGCTGGACTTGCAAATATTTTACAATAATTAGAACATTCTAATTGGTATGGATTGATTTATTGCATTAATTTACTTTCTATATTTATTTATCTAAAGAATAATTTAAGATGGAAGATGGATGGAACAACTTGTTGTAATAAGAGCAAGCTTAGAATCCAGAATTTAGAGTGAGGATTACGGTGTTTGATTTAAACCAAGCTTTGAGTTGAACCTGAGCCTAATACGTAGGTTCATTTGCTAATTGAGTCGAGCTTAAACTTAATGAAGACCAGATTATGAAGCTCGTGGGCTTAATCATACTTATATTATATAATATTTTTAATTTTTTTATATATAATCACAATAATTATATGTATACTTTTTAATTTTTGTATATGTATAACAAGGAATGATTATGTATAATTTTTTATTTATTTACATGAAGGTTGTTGGTTCACTATTGAGCTCAAACCAAGCTGAGATCGGTTTGAATCTAGCGAAATTCAAGCTCATGTCTCTAGCTTTTCCGTGGTGGCTCGGTCAATGAAGAATCCCTCCCAAACGGGTCCTTGAAATGATGCAGAGTTAGAACTTAGAAGCGGCCCCGGCTGCACGCTTCTCCCGGTGGCAACCACTCATCAAAAACATATTAGTAGCCACTAGTCTGGCATGTAGGGGTCCCACCTAATTCATCACAACCGCAAATATAGTTTCTTTTCATAAATATATTTTATTTATCAAGGGCCAAGGGAACGAAGAGTACTAGTGACCAGAGAAAAAGAAAATTTTGGAGGATAAAGGGTGAAGGCGTGAAGCATTGCAAGGACATAAATCCTTCTTCAGAATCCCAAACACAAAACTGAAACGGAGAAAGTGAGCGAGCAGTAGTGAGCAGCCGCCGCAGAGGGATATAATTATAGATAAAAAGAAACAAAAATGGCGATGTTACCGTCATCGTCACCGCCATCGTCGCTGCAGCAATTCTCGAAGCAGTTTCCTGCCGCGTTCTCTCCCATTGTCATCTTCACTGCCAGACAACAACAATCCAGGCCTCTTCTTTCTTTCTCCACTAGAGCTGTCGACCCCGAAACAAATGCTTCGTCTGATACAACCGAAGAAGCATCGGCAGCCGCAGCAGACGACGATGACAAGTTCGAGAGCCGGTTGGCACAGGTCCGGTACAGGTACAGAAGCGGCACTGGGAAAAAAGCGGAGGTCAGGAAGGGCAAGAGATCCAAGAAGGGCTCCGGTGGCGGCGTATTTCTCCCGCCGATTCCACTGAAAGAGCCAGTGTCAGGGAGACTGAAGGTAGACTTCGGATTCAGCCCTTACACGGAGCGGATAAATGGAAGTCTCGCGGCTCTAGGTCTGGCGGCACTGCTGCTGGTGGAGCTGGCCTCTGGTAAGAGCGTAATCAACTACCATACGCCTGCGATAATCTTCGTTCAGATCTATTTCGTAGCCGCTGTTTCGACGCTCTATATCAAGTACGAGAAGGAAAGAATCAGCATCTGGCCTCAATCCCCCAAAAAATCTTAAACATTTCTTCTTATATAGAATTCAAAGAAGAAGAAACACGTTAATGTAGTTCCTGTTCGTTGATCATTTCATTCCTTTCCTCCTTGAAACAATTTTTGGTTTTAGTTAATGAAATCTTCCCTTTTGACAACTCTCCATACTTGATGCAATGTACGACAACCCATTGCTCTCTTCTTGTTTTGGACATTTGATGCAACGGGTGTCTATCTATAATCTATGTTCATTCTGATTATTCCCCATTGCCATTAACAAAAAAGTGGTTCCATCGACTTAGGATCAGGATTCTTTAAGCACAGCGAGAAGTAGTACTCTAGAGGGTATTATCTCTTTCTTTCTTAAGCTTCTGAGCTTTAGTTGATTTTAATTCCAGTAGAGGTAGAAATTGTTTTTGATGAAACTGTTGAGCATAAGGAAGGTAATAGTAGTAGCCCTGCCAAAAGGGTATTCTACTCGAGATGCATGGTTTCAATTAGATACAGAACAGAACAAAAGATGATAAAACCATTTCCATCTTCCGCCTGAATTAGTAATAGTAGATCTTGAGGCCTTACTTGGATAGCCTGATTCCTGAATCAGCGTAGGACTGCAAAGCAATCAGATGATCCCTGACCAGGTCGGGGTCGGGGATGGGGAATGAGGTCCCCACCCCGCCCCGTCCCCAAATATAACATTACCCAGTGAGGGATGTTAGAGTCGTTTCAAAAAAGTCGGTGTATGAGTTACCAACGGAGGGGTGGCTCGTTGGTATGTTATTAGTGGTGCGTGGCACCAATACCAAAAAAAGAGTTACCTTGTTGGTTTGCTGAGAGACCAAGCCATGGGTACAGATAATTCTAGTTTCATATAACTGAACAATGAGCACATGCCATAAACTCTACTGCTTGATAGGGAATGTCTATAACCATTTACCACAAACAAGGAAAGTAGACCACTTTGCAATTCCAACTTAGTGTCAAAGAACTTTTTTGATAACAAAGAAATTTATTAATGAAAAATGAAGATACAAAGCCAGGTGATGAAAAGAGTCACAAGACATCATCAACAAAAAAAAAGGAAACAATCAATACATCCATCTCTCTGATTCTCTCCCACACATTAAAACCTCCCCATGCAACTCTAACAAAAAAACTGTATTTAAATTATAATGCCAACCATTAGCCTCCTCACCAATCCCCAGCAACAGACTAAAAGTAAGAACTTCCCAAAATTATACCCCGCAATCAACTTCTTTCCTTCCTCATGAAAAATCTTATCATCTGTAATCACTCTCATCCCCAATACAACGAAACTCCTTACCTCCTATCTTTTACTCAAAACTTTAAGTAAACTGTCTTTCCCTCCCCCTTATCATACGCAATTTCTACTTCAGAACCCATTTATTCATTGCATTCCCCCTTTTCTTCCTCCTCCCCCTCCCCCTATCCTTATCCCATTTCCCATAGCCTTCTAGTCTCATCCGAACAAACCCTTCACTCCTTTCAGCCCTTTCTTTCTCCTTCTTTTGACTCCCCCTGCTTCAACTTCAATGTAATCAATCATCTGATTCATCTCATTCCAACTCAAAAGCCCTCTATTCTATTATGTTTTTCCTCCTCTATCATCTTCTTTTCTCTTTCCTCAAGCTTCTCAAAAACTCTTTTGGCTGCCTCTAATCCTCCTAGGTAAAACACAATCATCACCTTTGATATCACAGTCTCTTTATCAATCACCTTCTCAGTATCATCCTTTTATTCACCTTCCTTGTTTCATCTATATAAACCTCCTGATCTTCAATCTCCCTTATTATATCTTCTAACACCTCCATTTTTCTTTCTATTTTTTTGGTCAATTATCTTTTCATACCTCCACTTCCCTCCATGTCTTCAGATTTACCACCCCAACAGCCTCACTTCCAACATCGATGTCCCTATTCTTGCAAAAAATTATATCTTCATTAATATTTTGCCTCTCCAGCTCCTCACCATTACCCTTTCTATCAATTATGTAATCTTTCCCTGCTTCATGTGGAAACTCAATTCTTGAACTAAATTCCTTCTGGTCATTGTTCAGAAATTCAACTACCTTTGTAAACCAAATACCATCCTTCATTGTCTTCCTCTTGCATACCTTTTAAACGTCTTACAAGGACCAGCCTCACACACACCATCTTTTAATCAATAAAAAACTTCTGTAATATGTACTATTCTCAGTGTTAGGGAATTCCAACACAATCAACTCTATGCATTTCAGCATATACATCCGCATGCAGGTAGCAAATCATCAATAAAATGCAGTGAAAAAATGGAAATCCACAGACCCGCAAAGAGGCAATTCAGATGAACCAGATTCTGGTCTCCAAGATGTGGTGCCAAGTGATGGTGGCCGGTTGTTCAAAATTGGATATCCAGTAGTAACACCAGGAATTGGACAATCCAAAGTGATTGTACTGGAAACAGTTACGTTCTCTGTCCCAGGAGCACAGCTAACATCAGTTTGACCATAATAATCTGCCCACTGCTTATAGTGGTGTTGTTGATAATGAAGAGGTGCCACAGCTACAGCAGTGTAACTATGAGCACTGCTCGACTCTGAAGGAATATAATTTGGATACTGTCGGGACTTGGGAGGGATAGCTTGCATAATTCCATTCATTCCACAAGTTAAGTTAGTCTGACTAGTATAGTTGTTGCTTGGGTAACCTCCAGTTGTCTAATAATCACCAGCATTATAGCAAGTGCCTGAACAACTTGTAGAGCCCACATAAGACCCTGTATTCTGAAATGAAGTAAGAGGCTGATAAGGAGCACCTGAGTTTTGATACATTCCTGCTTGTTGAGGGTACGGATGGTTGGTTTGCTGTGGATAACTGTAATAATAACCTGGATATCCTGTGTTGCAATAACCATAAGGATCAGTTGAACTTGAGTATGATGAATAGCCAGCATATTCTTAGGACACATTTACTGTTCCAAAACTGGATGAAGTAGAAGCCTGTGACACAGTATTCAAGGCTATCCTGTAAATTCTTCAGAAGCATCTTTGCCTGCTGATCATGACAATAACTCGAAGTTGAATAATTTTCGTTAGCAGATGAGCTGTTATCTGTCATGTGAATGGTCCATGATGCAGTTACAGATCTTGTTTCTGAGGGAAGAGGGGTATGCCCAAGCGTAATCAGCCCATATGAAGATGGATGTCCTTCACTGCTGTCCACAATTTGACGTGGCTGGTCAAGAAAGCAACCAAAAAAAGATGATTTTCATGTTAATCACTCGATCCTTGAATTATTACTTATTACATGTGTCAAACAGAAGTAGCTCAAACAATGCAAAGACATGAAAACACAATGGTATAATGATGATGATGATGTGTAATGCTTTGCATGCAAACGCAGCAATTGGTGTCAGCCTTTATAAGAGATTGAAAAGTTGAACATACAAATATAACCACCAGAAACCCAAATGTATGTGGAAAATGATTTGGAATATATTCTCATTTCGTAAATGCATTCTGGAACATGTTTTTAAGCTGTGTGCCTGCTAAGCTTCTTGATATTTCTGCTTTTTGTATATTCCCAGTGTATTAATGCATGCATATTAATACAATGTACTTTAAAAAAACACCCCCGAACCCAACAAGTTGATCAGACCAGAAAATTAAGAATTTGAATCACATTAAATAATGGTCTCTAAGCTCCTGAGGCCTCGTAATAGTCATAAGAAGTAATCCAAATAGATTAACGTAAGAAGTAATCCAAACCATTTAGTATTGAAAAAGAGTAACTAAAATTATGGTAATGCGTCCAATAAGTAACGTTAAGGCTTTACTGATTCAATTAAATGCAGTTCAAGTTTCAACCGATTAGTTTTGTACCCCAAAAAATATCAAAAGAAATAGAGGAAAGGAACAGTAGTAGGGGTGTAAACGGTATTTGAAAATCTGATTTCGAATTCAATATTCATTATAATTGAATCAGATTCAGATAATTTGAATATTTAATTGGTCGAATTCGGATATCCTATCTTTAACGAATAGTTAATTTGATTCGAATTTGGATATGACCTGATTCGATTCAATAAATATCCAAATTCGATCGATTATTTATTTCTTATATAATATATAAAATATTTTATATAATTTATATATAATAATTAAGTTATATAAATAATTTATATATTTATATATTTTATGTCAATAAAATATTTATTAATTATCTAAAATAATTAATTAATCGAATTCGAATCAAATCGAATATTCGAATATTTAACTGGATTCGAATTCGGATATTAATTTTCAATATCTGTCGGATATTGAATCGAATTTGGATATTGGATTTTCTAATCGGATTCGAATTTGGATATTGCCTAATCTAATTTGAACTCAATCCGTTTACACCTCAAGGAATCAGTAAGGGAATTGATGGTATGCGATCTGGAAGATGGTGCACGATTTGGAAGTTCCATGATTAAGGATAGCTTGGATGTTGGACTATGTAGGTCGCTTGGTCTAGTTATAAAGAAAGAGAAAAGATCAGAGTACCCAGGATATTTTACTCGGTGTGGGCACTCCGATGTTTAAGTCAGCGAATTGGAGTTTCTTGAGAGCTAGAAAGCAAGAGAGAGCTAGAGAGCCTGAGTGCTAAATCGTGCGTACCTTATGAGGTTGGAGGTAATGCCCTTATATAGGCGAGTTGTTGTGAGCCTCATGAAACACGTCTGGGATCTCTGGCCTGTCTGGTTCAGAGGTGAATCACGCCTAAAAGTGGACTCCGTGTAAGCAAATAATGTCAATCCAATTCTACCTGAAGCAGGCGAGGTGATAACCAAATCTTTGTGGCATCGTGATCCCGGGGAATTAGGAGGCGATAATCCACTTAAGGTGGAGGTCGCTCGACACGTCAGGTAGGTCGCTAACCAGAAACAGGTCAGATTGGTAAAATCAAGTCGCCTCTTACGCCGATCTGAGGTCTTGCCTAGCTGTTCGTAGTTTGGCCTACCGGGGTAGTGCTGAGGTCGCTGATGTAGTTGTGAAGTGTCTGAAGTGCTCCTGGGTCTACTTACATGGTGTTGAGGTGTCATTCTGTTGTTCTACAATGCCTCGTGTCATCATATCATTGGAGGACCAAATTACACCTCATCAATTGCCCCCCATTCCCAAGTCTAGCATGATCAGTCCAACGAGGGAGTAGTCTTAACCCGAGGTGATTTGGTCCGATTTCCGTCCTTGTTTGTGGTCTAACCAATGGCTCGAGATCAGGTTAGTTTGGATAGTCTAGCCTAGGTACAAGGTAGCGTATTGGCGACGCACAAACGCCACGCAACCATTAGGTCGTGCAGACGTCAAAAATGCGCTAAACTGATTTCACCTCAAAATATGAACCGTCGCACCCTTGCGAACCGTTGGATCCAACCGATCTCAACCATCCATAGTTCGGTTCATCCATCTATAAATAGGACCCTCTGGGGCCCATTTCTCTTGTTCCTATCTTTGGAGTTCTAGTGAAACTACAGAGTTCAGCGTTGTTGGAGTTGTTAGTGTTGCGACGAGGTCGATTTACTCATCCTAGGTGAGTCATCTCCCTTAGTTATGCTTTATTCATAATGTCCAATAGTGAATCCAGGGAAGAGAAGGGTTCGTCCTTCCAAGCCAGTTTGGTCCCACTAAGCTCTTTGTCGAGAACGCCTACAAGATCATAGCTCGATATAGGATTCTAAATCAGTTCGGATATTCCCTTCCCCTTGGGTAGTACCTGTGGGAGCACGAGGAAGACGAGGTCGCTGTCTTTGAGGAGGCCCTCAAAGACCAGATGTTGTAGGAGAAAGAAGTTGAGCTCACCGAGCAATAATCGAAGTTTCTCAACGACATCCATGCTGCTAAGGTCCGTGCAGTTGAAGAATTCAAGACTTCGCCCAACTTCTTAAAGGAAAGGGAAGAGTTTGGGTCTAATGCTTTTCGTCAAAGATTCAAGCTATGTCGGAAGCTAGTGGTCTCGATGTGCCCGGAATTTGACCTCAGCAAATTAATGTCCTCGATGTGCACGAATGAGATGATGGGTCAGGTCAATCAAGAGCTTGACTCTGACTCTGAGGAGGACGAGGTCAATGTGGAGGGTGTGGGGGCAAACGAGCCCTATAAATTCTCACTTTCTTGCCTCTTTTTTTGGACCCCCATGTATATATATTGTATGTAGAGCCTCTGAGATCGGCTTCCTTAATTTTTTTTAGTAGCGATGTACTCTTTGCTTCTTTTGTTTAATGGAATTGATTTTTTGCACATCCTGTGTATTTATCTTTTTGCCTTAGAAAGTAGGCTAAGTATTATAAACGCAATCCGAAGTGTTAGGGTAATGAGGTGCACTAGTTTCCTAGGTGCCAAAGCGACTAAGCTTATGATTTTGGCTAAGTCAAAATGATGTCGAATTGTCGAACTGCCGACGTATTATGAGGTTGGCATAGGGGCCTTAGAGTTGAAAGCAATTTGCCTTCCCCTCATAGCGTAGGTCAGCTAGACCAGGTCACCAGGATGGGTGGTCTCATTTGTCAACGTTCTACGCACAGGGTACCTGCCTCCCCTCCAATGTTTCGAGCTCGTACGTACCCTCGCTGATCACCTTGAGAATTTTGTAGGGGCCTTCCTAGTTCGGACCTAACTTTCCTACGTCAGGCTCAAGTATCGTAACCTTCCTGAGTACTAGGTCACCAACTTGAAATTGGCATCCCTTAACTCAGGCATTATAATATCTAACTACTCGCTGTTGGTATGTCGTGGTCCGAATATAGGATAAGTCATGGACTTCTTCTACCAGGTCGAGGTTGGTCCACAACTCGTCCTTGTTAGCCTCCTCATTGTACATCTCAAACCGCAAAGTCGGCACCTCGATCTCGATTGGGATGACAACCTCTGTCCTGTACTTTAGGTTGAAAGGAGTCTTGTCAGTCACCATCTTGATTATAGTTCTGTAAGCCCAAAGGACATTAGGTAGCTTGTCCACCCACAACCCATAGCTCGGGATAGTCGAGCTTTGAGTCCATGGAGTATCACCTTGTTTGTCACTTCTACCTAACCGTTTGCCAAAGGGTAAGCCACCGCAGTGAAATTTTGCTAGATTCCCATCTCGGCACACCAATTCTAAAATTTTATGTATTCGAACTGCTTCCTATTGTCTGATATCAACACCTTAGGGAGTTTGAATCTACAGACAATGCTCTTCTAGAAAAAGTTCTGCATGTTTCGAGTTGTGATGGATACCAATGGCTCAGCTTCTACCCACTTCATAAAGTAGTCATCCATGACAATCAAGAACCTCCTCTACCCGGTCATAGGTGGAAAGGGACTGAGGATATCTATCCCCCACTATGCAAATGACTACGGGTTAGTAAGGTACCTTAGGTCAGCAGGGGGTTGACGAGGTTTGTTGGCATGCCACTAGCACATGTCGCACTTCCAAACTAATTCTAGTACGTCTTCCTTCATTGTGGACCAATAGTAGCCCTGTCATAGCACTTTCTAGCAAACACTCTGCCCCCCAAGTGTCCTCTGCAGAGACCTTCGTGGATCTCGCATAGCACCTGGTTTACTTCAGTTAGGTGCAAGCAGCACAAGGGAGTGTGAACGACCTATGATACAGTTGCTCGCCAATGATTACATAGCGAGCTAACTGTGGCTCCACCATCTGACTTGCATTACGCTTTGCAAGTAGGGTCCCATGGTGTAGATCGTCAATGAGTGGATACATTCAGCTCAGCTCTACAAGCAAAACAGGAGCGACCCCTTCTGCCACCCTTTCTATGCTAAGTCGAGGCAAGTCTTCAGTGTAGACCATTCTGTTCATGATGTCGTTGCACCATCTAGCTTCGAGAGTGCGTCAACCTCGGGACTTGCTGGATGTACCAAGAGTTGAAGTTAAGCAGGAGCTCTCTAACCTTGGCCAGGTAGGCCAACATGGTGGGCTCTTGGGCCTCATACTGTCCCTTCACTTTGCTGACTACCAACTGTAAGTTGCTGCAGACGATGATGTGTTTTGCGTTGACCTCCTTTGCCAGGGATAACCCTGCTATCAGCGCCCCGTACTCAAATTCATTGTTTGATGCTCAGAACACGAACCAGAGAGCATACTCTAGCTTCACCTTTCTAGGTCCATAGAGTATCAGCCCAACTTCGCTTTCACACTGGTTGAATAAGCTGTCAACATGGAGGGTCCAGAGCTCCTTGTCCCAGGTCGGGCCGGGTGCCGCACCGGTTGATGCCTCTGAGGTGGTCACGAGCTCAACAACTTCAGGGGTCGACATGCTGAACGTGCACTCGGTGACGAAGTCAGCCAGGACCTTTGCCTTGACCACTAGGCACGGTGCAAATCGGATATCGTACTCACTAAGCTCGATTACCCATTTTGTTAACCTTCTTGAGACCTTGGGCTTCTAAAGGAATTGCCTCATAGGTCAATTGGTTAGGACTATTATGGTGTGGGCCTGGAAGTAAGGGTGCAATTTTCGGGCTGCTAACACCAACGAGAAGGCCGGCTTCTCGATATTCAGGTTCCTCGTCTCAACAACGTACAAAACTTTACTTACGTAGTAGAGGTAAAGTTTGAGCTCGTCCCTAGGTTTCAGTCCGGTTAACAAAGGTGGCGAACTGAGGTACTTCTTTAGCTCGTCAAACATGATCTAACACTCTTCAATCCACTCGAAGTCTTGGTTCTCCTTGATGGCTTTAAAGAACAGAATGCATTGCCCAACCGACATAGACATAAACCGGTTGGCTTTGATGCCACGTCAGTTCACTATGTACCCGAGGAACTTGCTCGATGTGACCCCAAAAACACACTTGTTTGGGTTGAGTTTCATGTTATGCTTTCTTAGAATGTCAAAAACACAATTAATATAAAAAATTAAAGAGTTTCATGTTATGCTTTCCTCTTGAGCTCCATCCGCTCGAACACCTCCAAGAAGATGATATCGGTCAAGCTTCCGGAGTCGACCAAAATCCACTTTACCTTGAAGTTGTTTATGACTAACTTGACTATGAGGGTGTCGTTGTGCGGATACTAGATCCCGCGAGCATCATCCTTGGTGAAGTAAATCACTTCCCCCACACGAGAGCACTTCGGTGGGTTCTCATCCTCATGCTCAAGCTCTCAAACCGAGTTCTTTCCCGTTGAGGTGTTGTATCCTGCCAGTATGGACCCTCCCGTGATCATGTTGATAACACCACAGATGGGCCGCTCTATTGATGGTGAGTCTCGAGGAGGCTGGTCTTTGTTTTGGTCCCTGTTCGATTGTGGCACTTTTCTTGGTTGGTCAGAAGGTCATCTTCGGTCCTCCCGCTTGATGAGCTGCTTCAAATAACCTTGGTGAATCAGCTCCTCAATCTCATCCTTGAGGTTACAACAATTCTCAGTGTCGTGGCTGATGTCCCGATGGAAGTGGCAATATTTGTTTGGGTTCTTGTTGTTAGGGTTCCTTCTCATCCGAAGTGGCCATCGGATGTACTTACTCATCTTGATCTGCATCAGAATCGCTCCCCTCTTTGCGTTCAACGTGGTGTAGTTACGGTTCTAGATGGGAGGGGTGTGAGAACGCTAATTCAAGGACTTGCTACTTCTGTATGTAGGCCTCCTTCTTCTCCACAACGACCTACTACGACTGTTGTGGGGGGGGGACCTACTGTGCCGTGGTGACTTGCTCTTCCAATACTATTTGCTGCTCCTCGACTCGTCTTCTGACCTCTTCCACTTGTCGCTTAGCTCCAATCGGGATCTGAGTGCTTCTTCGGCCTTCGTAAACTTGGCCGTTTGGTTGAGAAGTTCCTCCATAGTGGTTGGAGGGTTCAACTCAACCTTCCAGTGCAAGTTCGAATACCGGACACTGTTGATCATTGTGGTGAGCTGGGCAGCTAGGCTGAGATTGGGAATCTGAAGCCGCTCTAGGTTGAATCGTTTGATGTAGTCCCGAAGCTTCTTGTTAGGTTGCTAGACAACATTCAACAAACAAGTCATCAACTTTGGGCGCCGCTTGCTCATTGCGAAGTGTGTAATAAATAGGTTGACGAGTGGTTCCAACTTTTGATGGAGTTCATGGCCAGCCCCGAATACCACATCCGAGCTGTGCCCCGAAAGGTGGTTGGGAAGGTCATGCAAAGACTCACGTCGTTTGCCCCGTGTAGCTACATTAGGTCCTAGAAGTTGTTGAGGTGGTCAACCAGGTCAGTTATCCCGTTGTAGGACAGGCTAGGGGCCTTGAAGTCTTTCAGCCGTGGGTTCATAAGGATCTCAATAGCTAGTGGTGAAGTTTGGGACACTGGCTATGCTGACGAGGTGCCGATCTGACCCACCTCCTTTTCTTCCTCTTTCCTTTCTGCCTCCTCGTTGTCATTTGGAGTGAGGTGACTCGTTCCTGTGGCGCAACGTGTGCGTCTGCAGCGCCTTCTCTATGACCCCTTGGTTGAGCTAGTGGCCTCGGTCCTGATTGGTGATGTGGGCCTGTGGCCCAGCATAGTTCCTCAACTGAGACCTGGTTCTAGTCATCGAAACGATGAGGTGGGCTAGGTACTGGGTTCTAATTTTGGTTGTCAAGCCACTGGTTCTGGTTTTGACCGGCATTCTACCCAGCGGCCTGATCTAGTTGATGCTACTATTGTTGTTGCATCCCTGCTAAGGCGACAAAGTGTCCTTCCCATGTCCTCGTTTGCAGGTTTATCCCGTGGATGTACTGCATCATCTCATTGAACTAGTGCACATCGATCTCGACAGGGACTACTAAGGGATCAACTGGCGGGAGAGGTGCATTAATGTTGAGCAAAAGGAGGTTGGGATTCTGAATGATGGGGATGCCTGGTAGGGCCAGGGGCATGGTAAACTACCCAATAGTCACAGAGGGTTTTGGGGTGCACAAAGGGTTAATCTTGCACCCCTATGACCGAGTTGTTTTTGTTAACAGGGTTGTTGATGGGAGTGTTGCTAGAAGATTCCATTGAGGATATACTTGGAAAGGAAGTGTGAGAGTACGACTTTCGTGTAGAGTTTCCCACAAACAGTGCCAATTGATGGTGCGCGATCTAAAAGCTCCTTGTTAGAGGATAGCTCGAACGTCGGACTATGTAGGTCACTTGGTTGAGTTGTAAAGAAAGAGAGAAGATCATAGTACCCGGGCTACTTTACCCAATGTGGGCACTTTGATGCTTAAGTCAACCAATCAGAGTTTTTTGAGAGCTAGAGAGCTTGAGTGCTAAATTGTGCATACCTTATGAGGTCGGAGGTGAGGCCCTTATATAGGCGAGCTTTTGTGAGCCTCACAAAATGTGTCCAAGATCTCTGGCATGTCTGGTTTGGAGGTGGTTTCACGTCTGGAAGTGGACTTCATATAAGCAAGTAATGTCTATCCAATCCTGCCTGAAGCAGACAGGGTGATAACCAGCTCTTCCTTTGTGGCGTTGTGATCCTAGAGATTTTGGAGGTGATAGCCCGATTAAGGGGGAGGTCGCTCGACACATCAAGCAGTTCGCTAATTGGAAACAAGTTAAATCAATGGAAGCAAGTTGCTTCTTACTTCAACTTGAGGTCTTGCCTAGTTGTTCGCAGTTAGGGGTGGATTCGAGCTGAGTCGAACTGAATACTACCAGGCTCGAGCTCGGTTCGAGTAAAAAATTCATAAGCTTGAGCTCGACTAGCTCAAGCTCGATTTTGAGAACAAATATTTTATAAAAATAAAAAATTATATATAAAAATATTTTTTATTTGATATTTAAAAAATTAAGAATTATAATATTTTTATTATATATTATTTTCTATAAATTTATTATATATATATATATATATTATATTAACTATCATATATATATATATATATATATATTCGAGCCGGCTCGCGAGCCTCACGAACCAAGCTCTAGTAAGCTTGAACTCGACTCGTTTAATAATCAAGCCAATAAATTGGGCTCAAGCTTGATTGAAACCAAGCCAAACCGAGCTCGAACAGCTCATGAAAAGCTCAGCTTGTTATTACCCCTATTCGCAATTCAGCCTACTAGGATTGTGTCGCTGATGCAGTTATGAAGTGTCTGAAATGCTCTTGGATCGATTTACGTGGTGCCGAAATATCAATCTGCTGTTCACAATGCTACGTGTCAAATTACCCCTCATCTGACATGACCTCAAGCAGATTGGGATCCAGTGTATTAGTGCTGCCTCCTTGATTCGCCATTACATGAACATCCTAATTCATGAGAAATTCCTCACTAACGAGTTCATAAGACATAGCAAAATAACATGAACCCATTTAATAAAACGACAATACGGAAAAAACAACCAAGAAGACTTATTCTTCCTCATTGAATTTTCCAAACTCCACTAAATTGTAGAAAGACAAACAGATCCCAATACCCATTGACTTGTTAGATGTACGAATAATTCTTAGTTTTCTTACCTCCTAAGAATCTCGATTCTCGAGAGGGTACTTGCTTTTGACCTCAAACAAAATCTCCCTCTTTTTTTGACGCTGCTGATTCGATGGATAGGATGACGATCGGGAAAAAAAAGACTTTTCTAAGATGTGATGTACAAATCAGCTCTGATATGTAATGTACGAATCAGCTCTGATAACCATGACGTGGCAAATAAGACTGGTAATGTAGAAATCAGCTCTAAGCTCTTTTTTTCCCCTTCCCTGATCTCTTGTAAATTTTGTTGCTAAACTAGGGATGATCATGGGCCATAAGCCCATAACCGCATGGGCGGGTTAGCTTTGGGTTGGTTTTACAGCAACATTTTCAATCTACTGTTGACCCAAATTGTTCAACTATCACCCGGTCATTCTAGATCCGGTTTCAGACAACCCAACAACCATCACAGTTTGTCTATTTTAATTTAAGTGCTCATAATGGAGGATAAGTATATATTAACAATTGAGGCCCTGGGTAGAAGTAATAAGTGGTTTAAGCACCCATAACCACTGAACAACAGAACGGAATTATGAAACAGAACTTTCAAGTTTCAACCTTACTTTTAGTAAGATAAAAGCAGATTCATTGCTTTTGCATATAGTTGAATGACCGAATTATAATTTATCATCACTTGGCCTTTACCAGAAAAAAAAAATGAGCTAATTGATTAAATTGTCACAAAGGATGTAAAATAAAAAAGATGATACTAGTGATAGGATGTGTCCCCAATGCACAAAGGAACTTTCAACTTTATAGCTATGCATTTGCAACCGTTTTAGACAATAACCATATAAAGTAGATGGGTCAGGGGTGTTATAAGTTTCAAATGAATTGATCCCTAAATCAAATTGAAATTGAACGAATAGAATCAAGGGCCCACCTTGCACTAGGTGTACCGAAGAGAACGGTGGGCCTCAACACCCAGTGGAGATATCCACAGAGCGATGCTGCAACTTTACAAAATTACAATGTACTGTCTCCTGGCCTTGAACGATTTGGCGTGCTGGCGCTATAAAATAATGCGGATCGAGACATTAAGTTCATATGTTTTTTTTTTTTTTAATGAAAAAAATGGATAAATTTGCTATTATTTCTGTCTTCTTAGTTCAGATAACTTGTTTTTAAAATATTCCATATTTTCCCTTCCAATCCCACAAATCAAAACAAAGTATTCATCATAAAAGAGGCAACACATTTACCTTGATGCAGACAGAACCCAGGACTTTTGCTTTAAATGCTTTTCATCCCTGGGTTTGGACAACCTACTCCTCGAATCATTTCTTTTTGCCCTTGTGCAGTACTTCGACTCGGTTTGGAAGGAGTACAAATATAAACCTTAAATTTTATATTATTTTGCATGTATTTGAACTGTACAAATTTGTATTTGAACTCTTTCCAAACTAAGCAGACCACTAATGCGCACAGAAGTGAACCTAGAAACTTTGACGCCTATAGACTTTAGAACCATTACACAACTTGGTTATTGAGGATGATATGTATAGCTAGGTTCGATGTCTTTCAACCCTATTTAAAGTTTATGATCATTTGAATCATAAAAAATGCATAGCTGCGCCTGTAACATCTGAGATCAACCAAGTTCATACTGCCTGCAAGTTATCTTAGAAAAGATGGGCGACTGAAAACATAAACAAATTTCAGTGGCAACCTAGCTCCCTCTGTAACTGCACTACTTGAGGAATTACCCAATCCCAAATCTCACTGCCTAGGTATTTGTGCCAATGTCGACTACACAAGAGTGCTCAAGTTCCAGAGAAATTCATTGATATATATAACTGTGAATTCATCATATAAATATACATGTAACAACACTCTAGACCCAAGCACAAAACCATGGGATGAGAGGAATTACCTGCTCAAGTGATAAAAGGGGACATAGTTCTGTTTGCATGTTCAGAAACTAGCCATTTTTAGTAAATAGAGGTGCCAACAGATTCAAGCTTCAAAATAGAAGGCATCATCATCTACCTGACTGAGTAATCTTGAACATACATGATTATGAAATGAAGGCCTTGACAAGCTCCGAATAGTTGCATACAAGACCTGTCCTTGGACAGGTCACTTTACCATTGTTCTTCTTGGCCATTTCTTCAAGAGCCTGCCACACAGACAACAGGTAATAATCAAACACAATGTTTGAGAACCTAACCAGATGTCAACTGCTGGGACTTATGGCCACAGTTTGCCAGTTTAACCATCTTCATTATACCAGAGAAAACTATAAAGGCGAAAGTGAAAGAAATAGACAAAACAAGAGAAATGTGAGGTAGGGGAGGAAACAGGATAAATTTCTTATATAGCACAGAAGGTTAATTTTTAAACATTGTAAAGGAAGTTTTGCACTAAAGGGTGTCTCGGTGATGTTTGACTAATAAATGTCCAAGTTTCACCCAGAGCTATTTGGCAACCATTTCAGTCTGAATGGTTTAACCATCCACCTGGGCCTGCTTTATAAAACACTAGGTAGACACTAAAATCCACAACCATTTCATTCGCTTAAATGCAGACCTTTGTACTGTAAACATAGCCATTGGGTAGTACAAGTGGTGGGTTCTCTGTATCCATTAGCTCTTTGGTGATATAGCACACAAGCTTTGAGTGATGTTGCTTGGAGAATGGTAATGACGATGCCAGTTTCCGGAAGCTCTCCTGTGATAGAGGGTCTTCTTTGGTGCAATCATCTTCATAACAGAATCTAAAACATGCTAAGGAAAAGGAAGATCATTCTCATAAAAATCAAGGACGCACGCATGCATGACATCTCTGTATGAATGATTGAAAGAGATGGCATGACATCTTCATTGATGCCATTGTCCCAGCATTAACCCACAATATGGTTCCAATGCTGGGATGCATCATTCATGATTTTTGTGGCAACACTTTACTCTGAACAATTATCAAAAATAATACATTGAACTCTGAACCTGCTTTGAATGCAAATATTAATTATAGGCACAAGGGAGCTAAATAGATCTTTCCCCAATAAGGAGTGCAGATGCATGAAGCAAAAAATTCCCAATGAGGCACAAAATATGGATACGGAGTCTTGAGAGCCGACAGGCCTGCTTGTAAATAAATATTCAGCAACGGCTCCAGGGTCATGCCGTATAACTTGCAGAACTCCTGTTTGAACTGTTCCACAAGGTAGTCCCATTGCCTTGGTTCAAACAAAACCTATCAAATACAGAACTGAATTATATTTGATTTAGCAGTAATGGTATAATTATGCAATAAACAGATATAAAGAAAACCATATAGATACATTTACCAATAATTATTAAGATATTATGAACACTGGCAAGATCAGATTACAATTAGATTATCACTAACGCGCAAAGAGTAAAATATTTTTGTGTAGATCCCTTTTACATTCTGTTGGATAATTTGGGGAAAAAGAAAGAAATAGGAGTTAAGGACAAGAAAAAAACTGTTCCCAAGTTTCTGATTGGTTGTTGGTTCATTTGGTCTTTGAAGATGCAGGTAGAGATTCATCTGGAGCTGGAGTTTGTTCTTCTCCTGATACTGTGGTAGAAAATGATTAGTTTATGTTTTGTTTACTGGCTTTTCTGGGGCTTATGCATTGGGTGTTAAAGCCTCACTAGCCTTTTATTTTTTCAATAAATTCTTTCTAGAAAAGAAATAGAAGTCTGGTGCAAAGTGCAAAAGAGTTGGCACTGCTGCCAAGTATTGGCATGGTTGATTCATTAGTTCTTTAGTGTATAGCACCAGGTATCATGCATAATTTGTAAATACAGGTATGAGAAAAAATATAGTCTTGAGGTTTAGTTATACTTCATTTAAATAAATAATTGATGTTAGAGAAATTCATCGAAAAAAAAGGAACAGAAAAATGTTGTTGATTTCATTCAAAGAATCAAGTAACATTAAACAAGCAGAATATAGAAAAGAGGAAGAAGAAAGAAGGCAAAGGTAAAGAGAAAAATTGAAGGCCAAAAAACATCTGCCAACGCCTTACTTTTTTAGGTCTTTTGATAATGAATAAAATTACAAATTTAACCCTGATTGTAGAATGAAAAACTGCTTCTACAAGACATAATAATAAACTAACCAACACTCTTCATCAAACAGAGTATAAATATTATACATGCCCAACTTGAATAGGTTATTTTCCAGTTTGGACTTAACAACTCCCTTGGAATATCAGCCAACTATTAGTCACATTTGACGAACAATAAGCATACATCTCCAGTTTGGACTTAACAACTCCATCATGTGTGTGCTCTTTGCTGGAAGAGCAGGGAAAATACTAACCATCTACTGTTACAATGTCCCTATGCTTCTAGACTATGGCAGCTCTTCCTGTTGCTGTTTGGAAAAACTTGGGTGGCACCAGATGCAGTAGTTGATCCACTCAAATAAGATGTTTTTAGTGGCTCCACTCAAAGACAAGAGATTCTTTGGCAATGCATTCACGGTGAAGTGCTATAGGGTTTATGGTGTGAAAGAAATGTGAGGATTTTTTAAGAAAAATGCAAAACTGCAGGGCTTGAAGTTGTTGGTTAGGCAGGAGTTAAGGAACGGGGAAATTGAAGGTGACTGTCAAATGGTTATAGGCTGGATGACAAGGCAAGACCAAACTCCTTGGAAGTTCAGACCTTTAGTCAGAATGGCTCAAGCTCTAGGTGCTGATTTGAATGCCTCATTCAAATAGGTGCCTAGGAATGCCAATATATTGGCTGATTCTCTGGCTAAGGCTGGGGTTGTAAAATCTTGTTTAGATTGGGGATGCCCAGGACTGGCCACTAATGTGTAAAATGTAATTGGTGCTGTTTTTCTTTTTGTATTTTATTTTTTCTCTGTTGTCAGCTGTGGATGGCCTCTTCGGAGGCCCAGCATTGTATGCTTTTTTGGATGTACTTTTTGTGTGCAGCTTGGTGTTTAATGAAAATTCTCCCTTTGTTGCTTATAAAAAAAAAAAATTCTCCATTTGCTACTTGTTCTCTAATGAAATGTCTGTCCACCTCTATAAGTTTGGTGCAATCATGCTGAGTAGGATTGTGTGCAATACTGGTTGCTGCTTTGATGTCATAGTAGAGTTTCATAGGACCATCAAACATAATGCTCAATTCACCTAACAAGGTCCTCAGCAACTACAAGTGCTTATTGTTCCTCTAAGAAACAATATTACCACCTACAAATGCATAAATAATTACATGTAGATCACCTATCATCCAGAGAGCATCTTTGCATCTAGATGAACTTCTATCCAATGTTTTAAAACGCGGAGGCGTGAGGCATAGTTCAGAATGTAAGAGGGGCATAAACCTCCCAAACACAAGGAGGTGCAAGCCTCCTTAACAGGAGGGGGATGAAGAGGAAGGAAGGTCTCATTTTTCTTTATTTTTAATAAAAATCTTTTATATTAAAAAGAATGAAGATGCATAGCACTAGTTGAGGTGTGCATGAGGGGCTTTCCTTCCCTTTCCTTTTTTTTCTTTCTTTTCTCTTTTTTTTTCTTCTCTTTCTTTCTTTTCTTTCCCTTCCCTTCCCTTTCCTTTCCATTCTTTTTTTTCCTTTTTCTTTCTTTTTTCTTTTTTGTCTTTTTGTATGAGGTGTGCATGAGGCGCATAAGGCTTACGCCTCTAGCACGCCTCATGAAAAAGGCTTATGAGGCGTATGCCTCAGAGGTGTCAGCGCCTCTAGCCTACACCTCAGGGTCAAGGCGATTTGGGGGCACCTCGCCTGGAGGTGCACCTCCAGGCATATGCCTCCCACGCCTTTTAAAACACTGCTTCTATCTTTTGATGACCATAAGAAAGAATAGAGGAGACCTATACCTGGTACCCCCGTTAAGCAATATAGCATTTTGTCTACAACTAAGGTATAAAAGCTTTCCCACTACATAACCCATGTCTATAAACACCTCACCATCATCTACACAACTTTTTTTGAAACTGTAAGGTAAAGTAATTCATTAATATCAAAAGGCCAAAACACAATAAAGCCCCTGAAAAATGAGAAACTGAACAGAGGATGACCAATCTGCCCAATACAGCCACCCCCCCCCCCCAAAAGAAAAAAAAAAAAAACTACTCCTTACAAAAAGGAAATCAAAATCAAAAAAAGAACAAGTATGTCTATTTCTGAATAAAGGGGTGATTTGCCAAATAAAATCAAGCTAGCACAGAAGTTTTGACTAACAAATTTAAAACACAAGGCAGCAGGCTTGAGATAGTTCTTTATCCTATTTTAGATTGGAGTTGAGTTTTGAATAAATAAATAAATAAATAACCATATAACTTTCAAAGTTAGTTCTTTTCAGTCCCACATTAGGCAGAGCATGGAGTTACCATGGAGCATGGACTGAACTGAAATAAACCATATATGGCCAATCCATGAATGATTTGAATGCTTTGGGGAGCATTATCTTCTCTTTTTTTCTTTTTTTTTTACTTAGTTATTTCCCCCCAAGTCTCCAGTCCCATCCAATCAGGCCATTCCACCAAGCTCCAAATTAAACAACCAACTCTCTAACCATGAAATGTGCTATATGAAGTGACACATCCAGGCAGAGCATGGAGTTACCATGGAGCATGGACTGGTGGACTGAAATAAACCATATATGGCCAATCCATGAATGATTTGAATGCTTTAGGGAGCATTATCTTCTCTTTTTTTTATAAATTTCTTTTTTTTTTTACTTAGTTATTTCCCCCCAAGTCTCCAGTCCCATCCAATCAGGCCATTACACCAAGCTCCAAATTAAACAACCAACTCTCTAACCATGAAATGTGCTATATGAAGTGACACATCCAGGAAAGCATGAAGTAACTAATCAAAAATAGAAGCTTGGGAAGACACCAGTATATTTAGGAAGAGTGAAAATTTATAGAACATACTTCAGGTTCACTTGAATAATGCATAAAAAAACAGAGACCAAATCAATGTTCACCTTGTACTTTGGGCATTCAGTATTACTCCTAAAGGCCAGAGTTGCCATGACATGCTGCAGTTCTTTCATATGGGTAGCCCCCCATGAGGATAGGAACTTCCTAGCATATGTGATAGCTCGCAAGTTGTTATCTGCTCGAACCAGCTCTATGAACTCTTGAAGTCTCAGTTGGAACTCAAATATACTCTATCAACAATAGCAAATTTGAGAATTAAACAGGTTTAGTTTCAAACATGTGCAAATTGTTGCATAATCAACAATTTCTTAAAAAATCATTATCATATCACTGTATAGTTTTGTAGGAAAATAGACTGATGTCAGTTTAATAATGGTCATCAAGGAAGAACATTTGCCATCTCACATAGCAGACATTTTTCCCTTTTTTTATTGGAAAACAGAACAAATTTATTAAAAGAAGAGATAAAAAAAGAGCACAGCAGCAATAATGAGAAAGGAGAAAACAACCTCAAATGAGGCAAGACAAGATTAAAGCAACAGCAGGCTAGGATAAACAGAAAGTCTTTGCAACCTGAACTTTTTGGATTGGTAGCTTGTAAGATTTTATTAAGTTGTGAAAAATGAATAGCAAAGTACAAAGAAGATATTGTAACAAGCACCTCATATAAAATTTAGGCTAGCCCTAGCTATTGCCCCAGTATCTAAACATTTAATTTCCTATTAGGGTAGCCTCCAAATAGAATTGACTTCTGATCACGCCCTGCCTTGCCAATCCATCAGGCATGCTATTTATTGGCTGATCTATGGGTACAAATAAAATATGTCTTTGGTTCTCTATCCAGGCTTCTCACTCACTCCCATGACTGAACTTTTGCACTGCCAAGTTCCAAGACTTTCTTTTTTGGATTATGATTACCTGAGAGTAGTCCCCTTCTACAACAATCCACTATGTTCAGTTGTTACCCCAATATTAATCCTTGGAACACTGCTAATAAATCAGCTTTGATTGAGTCACCTTGGCTAATAGGTCCTGAGTACATAGCCAAAATTTCCTATTGATGGTTCCTAATTCTTAAAGACACTACCAATACCTAAGGTGCATGGATTGCTCATGATTCACCTATCAAAATTTTCTACCCATTGCTCATCCATACACTGTGCACTCAGTAGCTCAACTTTTCTTGGAAAATGTATCCAAGTTACATGGAATACCAAAAACTATTGTGACTGGGATCCTGTATTCACTAGTAATTTCAGGAGAGAATAAGAAAGTTACAAGGGACCCTTCATACCACTCACAATCAGAGGGTCAAGACTCAAGCAGAGGTTTTGAACCATTTCTTGGAAAATTACATGTTTTCTAGCACTTCTCCTAGGACATCTTAGAAGTTAGAAGACTACTTAAAGCCTTAAAAGTGTTCTCAAAATGCCTTCTCATGCAGTATATCTAGGGCTGTTCGTAAGAAGGCCCAACCCGAGTCGGCCGGGTTTTCATCAGCACCGGTCGGTTTCGGGTTGTACAAATTCATAAACCGATGGTTCGGGTCGGTTTCAGTTTTCTTGTGTAAAAACCGAAACCGAACCGAACCGACTTAGTTCCTACTTAACTAAAAACTGAAATATCTGAAAATATATATTCCAATATCTATATCTAAAAAATATATATTATGAAATATGTCAGATATATATTTCCAGAAAATATATATTCCAATATATTTGTATGTATATTTTTGTTATATATATATATATATATATATATATATATTTCTAAAATACATATTTCAGTTTTAAATATATTTCCAGAAAACTAGGTGGCCATGGGGGGCATGGATGAACTTAAAACCGAAACCGACCCAACCCGACTCAAACCGACCAGGTCGGTTTTGCTTAACACTGGGTCGGTTTCGATTTCCATCTCAGGTAACCCGACCAGGTTGGGTTGGTTGGAAAAACCTCAGTAAACCGACCCAACCCGACCCGTGAACAGCCCTAAGTATATCATAGACAATGGTATATATTTATGTGAAATTCTGTATTGCAGCTATTGCCTTATTTGAAGAACACCAACCTGTTGGCCAACTAGTCTTGAATTCTAGAAACATATTCCAGCCCTTTTCTTTGCTCTTAGCATAATTACATTGTTATAATAAAAGCAAGGGAGGAGAAGGAAAAGAAAAGGACAAATTACCCAAAAAAATAGTCAAGATTCTTCTACCAGTTATACAGGAAAACTCCACACCCCTTGGGTGAAACATAAGAACATCAACAAATGGTTCAAGCCTCCCCCAACTATGAAAAACCTACTTCAAAAACTCAGGGCCCAGCAAGAATATGTTGATGAAAAAGAACAATGTTTGCATATACATAACTTGTGGACACAAGCACACCAAAACAAAGAGAGTAACTCTATCTCTCTTACACTATTCATATGAGGCTCTGCAGATTCTGTTCCTTGTACCACCCCCCCCCCCAAGTTGGAATACCAAGGCAGCTCAAAACCAAAGCACCGGGTTTATCTCTAGATATTGCTCTTCCAAAGCAGTTCCTCCAACAACCTTTTGCACATAGCCCATCCACTGTTATAACTCCATCTTTCCTACCTTCTTCACATGCCTTCTCTATTTCTTATGCTTCACAATCATGTTCAACCAACAGAAAGAAGTAATTAATTGCATTTTCAACCCCCTCCACCCTCCCCAAAAAGAAAGGAAAAGAAAAAAAGAAAATTTTCAATTCCTTATGAACTCAGCAATTAAGTTTAATGGATTCCAAGGTGTTTATTAGCCTTGATTCACACCTTCACCTTGTTCATTTATGCAGTACCCACCAACTCAAAGCATCAAAAAGTATTGAAACCATCAGTGCTTTCTTCTATTAAATCACCATCTCAATCACTTGAGATAAGCGTGAGCAAGTTGTATCCTGAGAAGATCAAGCTGGCCCAACATTATTTACCTGAAAATACTCCCACTCTTTTCTTCCCCCATTCTCAATGGTGGTTACATAACTAGGTACCATCGTTTGAACCTCTCCTCTCATTTCCTGAGCCATTACCTCTATCAGTTTATCAGCAAAGTAAAATTTTATTAATGAAACAGAAAATGCATTTACAATTTGTACATTTCTTTTTTTTCGATCAATAACTTCCAAATTTTTATTAATCATAAAAGAATGTAAACATATATACAGATTTTCTTTAGTCGATGAAGCCTCTTATCTCCTACCAACTCACTTTATTTTCATTTATAACTGTGCCCAAAACATTTTATCTCTCCCCACCCCTTGTTTTGAAAGTGAATCACCCATGCTGTTAGCCACCCTTTTTACCCAGTGAAATCTCACTTCCATGTCATTCTCCTTCAATGATCATTTTATTCACATTTATACCCTTTGCACACCCTCCATAAATATAATAGCCATTATCTCCGCCCTTAATGAATCTCAAATACCAATTGATCCCGAGAATAGCACAATGATGTGACAAGATTCGTTTCTGAAAATGCCTCCCACTCCTGATTCCTCAAGGCCCAGGATTTCCCCTATTACTGCCATTCAAACATAGAAAAAGAGTAACTGTGAAATGTGGCTAATTCTTGATCACCAATAATGAAAACAGGGCAAAGGTCAGGATCTTTAAGGCAAGAATTTGATAATGTTACCTTGGACTTCTTCAACCTTGACTTGTTCTCCGCACACCAAGCGAGAGCAGGGCCTACCTCCTTGTTCTGAAGAGCATCAATAACCTTTCTCGCTTCATGGAACACATCAATGTCAACAAGATCCTGCTACACAAAAATTTATATGATTAACAGTCATAATGCTAGAACCAAAAAATGATTGATCTCTTGGAACATAAAACAAACACTATCTGAAATGTTGATACATACATACATACATATATATATAACAGTAAATTTTCATTTCATTAAAAAAGCAACCATAATGCTCAAAAGGAAAGCAGTAGCCAGTAGACCACCAAGTACATCTTAGCTCTTCAGTTACAGCCTTGCCCTGGGCACTCCCATTCTAAAGCTTCTCTCGTCACCCCTTCTCTAACTAAAATCTGCCAGCATGTTAGCACCTAGGGAGTGAGCCAGCCTTCGTCCATAGGATAATAGTTAGCAATCTACTTCCACTTCCACATTCCTCATTCCTTGCATCACTGACAGCTTTAATCCTTTAACTAAAACCAGTAACTTAGCCCTCAAAGAGTTACCCTGACCAAGCAGGCCTGAGTAGCTGAGAATTAAACTGCCACAGTGATCCCATACCACTCCCCCCACATCCGAAGCCCCTGGATTAACCAAGGCAACATCCATCAAAGTTGAGTAATAACCATCCCATCTGCAGGAGGAATCCATTCTACCACTCTTTGAAGACAGTCAGGTTGGAATCTAGCTAATATATTCCACCCCTTATGTAGATCATTAAGGGTAACACCACTGAATTCTTCACAATTTATAACCCAGTGGGATGCCCTTATCTTTGTGAGTTCAAATAGCTCCCCCACCTGTTTATATTTCTCTTCAAAAATCCCTGTATTTCTCGTACGCCACAAACCCCATAAAACTGCAACATGCACACATTGCCACAAAACCTTTTGCATCTGAGTGCAACCTCCTAAAAAATCATTTTTAAACAAATCAACCACTTCAGATGGAGCCACCCAAGTTTTTCCCAAACAATGAAAAGAAAATCCCCCACAATATAGAAGCATAAGAGCAGTGCACAAGGAGATGGTTGGTGATTTCCCCACTCTCGAAGCAAAGGACACACACATGAGGTGAGAGAACCCAGTCATTCCACTTCCTTTGGAGTCTTTCATAGGTGTACATGATTTGGTTGACAGTCTCCCAACAAAAAATCTTGACTTTTGGGGGAGTAGGACTATAACAAACCTCTTTGACCGGGAAAGGGTGACTCTTATTAGAGGGATAAAAAGGTATTGAAATAGGAAGCACAAGTAAAATTGCCCTTAACAAAGGGAGCCCAAACTCTCTCATCATTCGCCAAGGAAGACAAGTTTACATCTTGAAGATGAGAGAAACCAGCTCGCTAGTTTCATGGTCTCTCAAAGGTCTTCTCAATCCCAAGTCCAAAACCAACCCATTTCCACTCACTGAATGTTGATAAAACTCAAGTAACTAAGCCCTAAAGGGAAACGACCAAAAAGCAAAGCACTAAAGGGATAATCTTTCCGTAAAATAAGACCAGTAACCAAAACATTAAATGCAAACCTGCATATTACTGCTTTCAGCAAGTTTAATTGCGGTGTCATAGTATGATAGCCGCAACATGTAGTCCACGAGAATTCGCTTTACTCGGGTGCTGTTCCACTCAGAGAGGCTCTCCGTTCCCGCAGACTCTAAGTGATCCAACCGAGCTCGACATCTCTGAGCTTGCAAGTTTTCTGTCTTGTTCCCCTCTTCCAACTAATTAACCAAAACAAATGAACTTATATTTATAGCAGTTTGGTTAAAACAGACCAAAAAATGATGATTGTGTGAAGAGAATGAATGTGAGAGAGGTCAGAGGAGTGGTAAACGTGAACCTTTCTTTTAAGGCCTTGTAATCTGGAAACGAGGGATGTAAGGTGATGAACCGCTTCTTCTTTGGACATGTCGCGGTCGGCAGCTTCGGCGACACTGGAGATTACAGCAGACATCTCTTTCTCGACGATCCGGTGGTTCGCTCGCATTGATTTCTTGAAATGCTCGAACGGAACCCTCAAGAATTGGTGCTCCAGCTTCAATGACTCTGCCAGGTGAGTCAGCCTAGACGACGGAATCGAAGCGGCTGTCGCCGCCGCTGCTACAGCCGTTGAATCGCCGTTGGGCAGCGATTCCATCGCCGTGTATAAAGGAAAGGTGGGAGGAGGAAGGGAAACAGAGAAAGAAACCTCAACGACCAGATCAGGGGTTTACAGAGATTTACAATACAAAAACTACAAAGTCTTATGTGGAGATAATTTTAAGATCACGAAGGATCGTATTTTCCTGACATTAACGAGACTTCTCCTCGTTTGTCTGAACAGGAACAGAGAAACCGGAATCAGAGAGAAGAGGAGATATACGCCTGTCGGTCTCTCTGGGCAAGAGAGGTGCCTTGCTTGGGCTTTTGCTTTTCTTCTTTTTTCCCCAAATCTCCAAGTGAGTATTATCTATGTCCATCAACCATCGCTGTGAACTCCATGTTCCTTAACTTTAATTATGCATAAATAACTAAAATATGATTTTATCATTGGATAAATTACGTAGATTTCCGTAGCTTAAGGTATGTTCTAGTTCTTTAATTTTAGTTGAGTCCTACTTTTGATACCGAAAAGGCATGATACCTGAAAGACAGACTGATAACTCATAACCTACGGATCTGAATTTAGCGGGTTTGGATCTTATTTTTATTTTTAAAGACTATGTGTATATTCTTTTTAGGGTTAAATACTTAAATTACCCTTATTGTTTAACATAACAAATGGATAAAATCTTCTCCTATTAAATATATAAAACTATCTTATTATTTAAAATAATTCCAACTTTTCTGAGAATGGATAAAATCTTCCCTTATCATTAAGGTGTCATTACAATTACAACCCGTTTGTATGTGATATCATGGGACATATATAAATTTTTTTTAATTTAAAAATTACCATTTTTGTGATTGATTTTAAGGGAGAATGATTGTTCAGAATTCATAGGCCTGAGGTATGTAGGTGCCAGCTCAGCTCAGAATTGATGCTAATTTGCGGGCAGGTATGAGTTTTTGATCTTTTAATGTTTATAGATTTACGGAAAAATTCAGAAATCTGCATTAGCCTAGCCTATTCGTACTTTTTCTGTTTATTTTATCTTTCATTGTTCTTTTCCTTTTCCGTTGATTTTACGTTTCATTATTCTTTAAATTTTCATCTACCCAAGAATAAAATTTATCTAAAAGTTTTATGACAAAGAGTATTGGCTTGTGTATTACAGAGGAATGAACATCGGCAGCAACACCTGCGTGACGATGGGGGTGGACATATTGAGGATGCAAGGGTTAGTGATCTGAGCAAGTGGATTACAATGGCCTGGGGCTTCTTCTTTAGGATTCTATTTACTTTGCGTTGTTGCATTGTTGGGGAGCAAGAACAAGATAATGAGATTCAAATTACCAGTTACAACAATAACTTCCATTAATCAACTCTTTGGTGGGGTAGGGCATTTTTCTCTCTCTCTCTCTCTTTTTTTTTTCCTTATTTACATGGTGATGGCGGAGTTAAATGGGGCTGGGTGGCTGAGTTAGGTACTTTTTTGTAAGTTACATAAGAGTATTTCACGTTTTGTATTCAGCATTAAATCCAACTGTTCAATTTGTGAAATTCATTATTGTTTGGCTTAATTGGGGTTCTGATTGTTAAAATGAACCAACCCAGATTGCAGACACAATCGTTCAATATGGGGATGGGGTAAAGCCCATGTATCTCAGAGGTGGTATCCCTTTAGCCCTTTCTTTTGCTGGATTCGTTTATGGAATCATCCGAAAAAGAAAAGACAGTTTCCTAGAGTTTCCTTAGAAGAAACTGATAATTCCTTGGAGGAACTTTGTGATGGGGAGAACCTTCATAACCTCAACTTGACGCCTTTACAGTGTAGAGAAGAAGAAGAGCTCAACCCATATACTGAGGTCGATGAATCCATGGAAAGCTCTGTAATTTAAGATGGGTGACGAATTTTCATGCCTAAAGACTGGGTCATTGCTATTCAGGAGAGGGAACGAGAGTTAGAGAAGGAATTTCTCTGTTATTGTAGGATGAAAGACCAAGAATTGATTCTCCTTGCTTCAAGAAAGATTCAACAAATATTATCTAGTTTTGGGACTTCAGATTTAGAGATGTTAGGGCAGATATAGGCGAAGAAGGAATGTTACATTTTGAAGATTTGAAGAAAAATTAAAGATAAAATAATCCGTTAGGGATTCCGGTTGTCTATTATCTGAAATGTTGTCCGAGTTACTTAAAATAATAATCTCTTAAAACAGTAGGGGTAGGTTTGTGATCATTTACTAAACCATAAGGGTGGTGTAAGAATTGATCCGATTGTATTGGACCGGTTGCGTATAACCGAGTATCTCCGAGATTGTTATTACCCGTATTCGTATTTGAATCTGTCTGGATATTATTACCCGAGTATCTCCAGCGTGCACATCCACGGTGGGGCCGGAGACCTCGTCGTATATCATTGGATTCGAATATTCTAATAATGCTGCTACCATGAATGGTTGTGATCATCTGATTACGAATATGTGGTTATTACTTATTTTGTCTTATCCTCCATATGATTAGACTCAGATGGGCAGAAGAGCATCCGATTAGGTCATGTTTTGACTTTTCAATGGGAATGAACAAAGTTGCCTAACGTGTCTACCAGCTTGACAGAGACGGGAAAAACACGTAATCTTATCTGGTTATCTGGGTACCGTTTGCATAGCGGGAAGAAAGAGTAGTCTCCAGCAGTCGTACCGACTACTGACCAGCGAACGACCAGCTCTCTGCCGGCGGTCTGCCTATGTCTCAGGTGGTGGTTGCCATTGCTTCCGTCGGCACCGCTGGTTTGACGACCTGTGGACCGCGCCAGAGAAGGGTAAAGGCCGAAACCAAGGACAAGGGGAGTAGCAGTAGCAGTCTCGGCTTTGGCCGAGAGAGGAAGGAGCCGTCGTGGCGGTGCGCACAGGGGTGCGGTGCTTGCTGCAAGCTCGATAAGGGCCCCTCCTTCGCCACTCCTGAAGAGATATTCGAAGACCCATCTGACATTCAGGTTAGTTTGTAAATCCTATTAATTGGTTGTGTTTTTAATTTCTTTATCTTCTCTCCTTTTTTATTAGTTGGAATCATAGTTACATGGGATCCTTATGCACTTGGAGTTTAATTTTGTCCCAGTAGAAATTTTGTTTGCGTAAAGAACCAAAGAAGTGAACACCATGTAATTTGTGTTCTAAGTTCAGATTGTGTTCTTGCTAATTTGTAAATTATGTTTGTTTAGATGCTTCAATAAGTTATATATACATTCTTCTTGTTAGTTTGCTTTATTTTCTTTTATTTATTTTTATGCAAGGCAGGTCTTCTTTGAAAGTAATAATAATTTTTTTCCAATTTATGCCATTATCTGAGTCAAGATGTGTGTATGGAGTTGAGTTCATCTAACTTAATCCGTACTGGAGCTGCTGTTTAAATAAGCTTATTATGACATAACCAGCGTTTTGGGGCTTATAAAATACTCAGAGGAAAGTTAATATGGAGATAGCCTTCCTAGTTCCCTTTATTGTTTTATGGAATGGGGGAAATTTGCATTCTTTAACCTTGTACTTGTCCTTCTCTATACCCTAATTACGAAAATAAAATAAAGCAGTAAACAAACAAGTGGAATTGGATGATTGGTCTCATTGTGGAACTTGATGTTTCTTAATTCTTAATAGGTCGCTAATAAAAAATAAAATGTTTCTTAATAGGTCTATTTTTCTTGGTTTTGACCATGTTTTTTTATCCTCGTCCAAGGTTCAACAAAGAAGCATAACATATTACTCCAATCAATCTCCCTGATAACTGACAAATTGAGCTTAGGCATGGCATCCTTTCAGTCTCTTTCAATGATTTTGACATACTTACAAATGAAATTGTTCTTCACATATGCCCGTTTGACATGTTTTCTTGTATTTTCTACCTTCTTGATTATCTTCATTTCATAAATTCCAGCTCTATAGGAGCTTGATAGGTACAGATGGATGGTGTATACACTTTGAGAAAATCACACGTACATGTTCTATTTACTCTGGTAAGTTTACTTGGCTCAATGTCTTCTATAGTAGTATTTTGCTCAAGGTGTTTCGATGCTAAAGACCTTAACTGCCAACACTGTTAACCTGTTTTTCTAGATCGTCCATATTTTTGCCGTGTAGAGCCTGATATATTTCAAGCATTATATGGGATTGACAAGAAGAGGTTCAACAAGGAGGCATGCAGGTCCATAACTCCATTTGATACTTCCCATTCTTTCATACATGCTATAATTGAGTACTTTTATACTATCCCTTTGCAATTTCTGCTGACTGTTTGTCTTTCTTGCAGCTTTTGCCAGGATACGATAAAAGCAATTTATGGTTCCCATTCTAAAGAGTTGGATAATTTCAACCGTACCATAAGGAACCCAAGTTCTACTTAAATTATTCTGGTAAGCTGAGATATCTCAAATACTGATATAGAAGAGGAGCTGGATGGTGTTTGTTCTGGTTAGGTTGCAACTTCAATCTGGCTAACCCAAAACCAACCTGACCCAACCTAAGAAAAAATGGACCAGTTGGGTTGGGCTCAAAATTGGGTTAGGATTGTGGACTTGACATTGGAAAGGGACACCCCCCGTGTGGGCCCACTATTAACTTCTCTTTCTTAGCCCTAGACTCTCACCTTCAATCCTATTCAGTAACCTCCAAGGGGAAATATTAGAAGAGGGGAGATAGATCCTATTAGCCAACAAAATGGCACTACTGGAACCAAAATATCTTATACAGAAAGATGGATTGAGATGATTCTCATTGTATTATGATTGCACACCGATATGTCTCTAAACACACTAAAACACAATAATACCCATAAATAATTGAATTTTTATAAATCCATCAAAAAATGTTCAAATTTTAATAATGTGTATTGTCCTTCGCTTTCTTCAGGGCTAGAATTTCCAACATAAGGAGTGAGTTATGTCTGCTTAGAGAACTAGTTCATATCTTTGAATTCTGAACTTCTCACTCTGATATATAGCACTACACATCAAGTAGTGAACTCTTCTTTACTGCTTTTGAAACTAGGAAAGTTATTGGGGAAAAAAGAAAAAAGAAAACTCAGAAGGAGTATATAATGTAGTTCCCTTCTTTCTACTTTTGTATTCCCTCTTGTACTCACTCCACTGGATCATTTTGCTGATAAGGTGCATAATTCTCTGCATCTTTTTTTTTTTCGTTCTTCTATCCTCTCAATTTCCAGTTAGTCAAATTGTGTTCACTGTTCACTGATCAGAATGGGTTAGAGTTGAAGAGATTGGATTGGATTAGGCTTAGATAGGGGGTTCAACTTCAACTTGTTTTGATCTTGTTCAAGTTGCACCCTTAGTTCTCATCCCAAGGTTTTATTAGTCAGTACTGTGGCTTTCTGTGTTTCTCAATGTCATATAAATTGTGTCTGCCTGGCCAGTCAGCCATTAATTACTATGGCCCTTTTTTCCTTTTAATTTCTGAGGAATTCTGGCAAGGAAACTCAGGGTGCATCCCCAACTTCAGCTTGGCTACAGACAAGTTAGAAGACATGAAAAGATGCACTAGAAGACAAGTTTGATCCGTCTTTTCATCAGTCCAGCCCATGTAGTGCCTTTGTAGTTAGGGTGATGCAAGATTGTGTTGCTTCCTTGAATACCTGTTTATTTATTTTACGATCTTGTTACTGATACTGTGTGAAATTCCAGCAACAGTTCAACTAACCGGACTACCCTGCTACAGACACCTAGGGATACGTTAAAAGTTGTATTGTAGTGTGTCTTGTCATATGTCCAAGGTGTCTGTTGCAGGGTAGAACAGGTAGCTGAATTACCTGCTAGCACTCCTCATTCTGTTTTGCCTGAATCGTTTTTATTTGCAAATATGCATTGTATTCTTGCTTGCAGTTCTATTGCTAGTGGGATTAACGTGGAGCCTTCACTCCCTTCTTGTTCATCTCAAGGGATGATCCCTTTGAATTGAAAAGCAGCCTCACTGAGTATAGAGTGATGCCAATTCCTAGAATGAGGATCATAGAAGGTTGAAATTACTTGGAAAATGTGATGATGCAAAGGATAAAAGTACAATATTCCAAAGTGGGAATGAAAGCAAAATGAAGAATAGAAAGGTTTTATGTTATACTGATATTATTTTGTAATGTTTTTGCTATTTTTTCCTGAAAATCTAGGGTTTTTTCATTGTTAATGAAACCCTTTGATTGTGTTATTGATAAAAAAGCAAAATTAAGAATATATTAGAGTTTGGCTTCTTTTGAGTTCAGAATTCCATTGCTAAAGCTTTTACAAATACTGGAATAGCTAGATGCCCATGGTTATTACAACTTTATTCACAATTGTTATTGATGAAGATCATCCTCTCTGTTAGTGATAGGAGTTGCACCTTCTGACAGTTACTAATTGTTTACTGGTGGCATACCTGTAGAATTGTCTAATTTAAGCTGGATAACAAAGGATTGCTTTACACAATTCCCTGGGTTTTCAAGGCCATCTATCTAGCCTGGATGCATTTTCTACTACTCTATTTTTTTTTACTAAATAAGAAGTCTCTTCCTGTCTATGAACCATGTCTTCCCAGGATGTGAGGATCACATGTATCACATGTCAATGTTTGAAATATGTCTGCTATCATGTTTATGCCTTTATACATCTGTATGCAGTTGCAGTATGCCTTTGATTATGTCCTGATTACAGTTTCAACCTTTTTATTCTTCTTCTCATACTGCATTCAATGATGACCATTTCATACATTCTAGTCTTTCATGATACTCCTCCCAAGACCCCAACTCCTAATTGAAATCACCCAACTGGAGGTGGAAGGTGGTTATCTCACAGACTGCCAGCATAGCCTATGTTTAAAATGTTTACCATGGGAACACTCTGCTGGCAGAGCCTCTCTTCTCATCTTCCTTCTTGCCAAGTATGCATGGAAACTTTTTACCCTGTTTTCTTCACATATAACTTTTAATATGCACATGTAGGTGATACACTTGAATTCATTGAGCTTTGCAGTTTGCATGGCTGGAAAGGCACACTTAAAGTTTAACTTTGGGATTTGACTAGAAATAATTCTTCTTCCCATACACATATATGCATATAAGTTTAAATATCATGTTGTAAATATGAAGAATCACTGTATGCTGGGACTTGGGATGACTCATAAACATGCAAACTGGTTCATAATACATATGATATTAGTAATTGTGTGAACAGCGTGCATTTTGATCTTTGATTAGTTAAATGATTGCTTGCCTACCTAAAATTATATGAAAGATAAGTACCTCAAAACATATATGAATAAGTAGTGTTAGTACTGAAGAATGTATTTCTTACCACTTCTCAAAAAAAAAAAAAATCACAGTATTAGAGTTGCAGCTTGGTGATATTTCATTACTTTATGCATGATGTTATTTAGTGCTTTAGCTGTTGGAATTTAAAGAACACTAGGTTACTGTATGTTATACCAAGTTATTTAAGTTGTTGATGTTGGTCCTATATGAAGCATACATCAGAATTAGTAGCTGAAGTTTCATGTTTGGAGCTTGCATCATTCACATTCCAATTGATCAAAAAAAAATCATTCACATTCCACATCATGTCTGGGCTTTAGTTCCCATCAATCTGGATAGCCTGCAAAACCTGGCAGAATAGAATCCTCACCAAGAGAAACTGATAATCCCACAGGACACAAATATATAATTGATAAATCCAACGTCCACAACTATCTGTTCTAGAGAAGTAAAGGATTTAGTGATTTTTATCCAAAGCTGGCCTTTTCTCATGGTTAATTACATTTTCTTTTTGCGGCACTAATACATCCATAAATGCTGAGGAAAAGAAACCAACCACCATTCGGTTGCATTCCAATCAACTAGTCCTCACAGAATTAATCTGTTCTAACAGAAAAGCAACTACTGGCATAGACAAGGATCACCCATAGACATAGATCATTCATTTCTAGTGAACTATATCATCATTGTCATCTAAGCCTTGTCCCAACTATAATCAGCTACACGAATCCTGTTTCGCTATACCGTTCTATTCAGTGCCATAACCATCATCCTGGTGAACTATATCTGTGCTTCAGATGGTAGCAGACAACAAAAATTTTCTAAAGTATAATTTTTCTTGGTGCATTCCAAAATAAAATTTGCATACCATAGGTACACCAAAGTCTAGACTCTGCTACTCATTTTACACAAAGCAACTACCAATATAAACAGGGCAATAAAGCCCAAATAATGTCAGACAGGATATGATTTCTTATATCATATCTCTAGACTCTGCTACTCATTTTACACAAGGCAACTACCAATATAAACAGGGCAGTAAAGCCGAAATAATGTCAGACAGGATATGATTTCTTATATCATATCTCCAATACCGATTTCATCTTCAATGTCATCACCCTCATCAAAGAGCTTTAGAAAGCGTGCCTGATCGTGTTCTCTCTTTTTTCTCCTCCAGTATTTATAAGCAGCTACAGCACCAAGGATGGATGCAACAGAAACCAACACACTGATCATTATCACCCAAACCACATTTATTCCTTTTCCTGCAACAACTTTGTCTGTGAACCAGAAGTATGATCAGAACCTACAATCACATGGGAAACACCAGAAATACAACTACAAGGTATACTCTAAATAAACTGAAATGCAAAGACATGGGTAGAGGAAAATGTCAATGAAATGCTAAACCAACAGAAGACCAATATTTTCGATTCATTCTATTATTTCTGGACTAACTCCTGGATAGGGCTGTCAATGGGTCAGAATCGGATCAGATAAGCCTGGATGGCTGGATTTAATTAGATACTATTTATAATAGGGTTAGACACAACATATAGTGACATCATTAGTAAACTAGAATGGTCAAACCATGATTGATATTTGGAGGGAGGTTAGGACTGTATCCAGTCTACCCCTCCCAAAAACCCCTAGCTAGGACCAACATATAGTGACAGCCTACTCTAGGATGGGCCGCAGCTATGACATCATAAAGATACTGTGACTTTAAGATCCTAAATCCTCCGATTAAAATTGTTTTATACCCCTTTATTTGATAAAGATTTTCCTAAACTAACATATAAGTTGACATTGGTAAATAAATGAACATTTTATAGAACTGCTCACCAGTTTCAACACACTGGCTACATAAAAATGTAGCATTGAATTCTTTGTCTTTGGAATGCACATAATTCCCATCAGGAGCCATAAAATCAGAAGGACAAAGTTCCCACTCATCAAAAATCGCATCTGCTTTTATGATGTCTTTCTCATACAACCCACATCTCTTACATTTCTTATCTGCAAGTTCAGTCAGGGGCTGCAACAAGAACATCACAATTTCATCATTAGATGCCTTGAATAAAATTCCACAAAAATAAGTAACCAATTTACAGGGTACAGCATCTGCAGTATAATGATCTATTGCATGAACTAGGCAAGTTGGAGATACAAATTCCAGTGAAATCTTACAAGCCTATCTGCAAGTAAATTAGTAACAAGAACCATCCTAGGCAGGGACTTCCACACTCAGTGTTTCAAAGAATTAGGAGTAGAATTGGAAATGAAATGCAATTCTTAGGTTTTAGAAACATGTTTCATAACAGTTCCGGATTCCTTGCAGAAAGAGGGAGGCTTATAAAAACATTTGATTGCTTAAGCACCCTTCCGGCCAATGCGGGACTCTCCTCACTCAGAGAAAATGTTTTTTGTATCTTCCAACAACAGTTAATTCCTACTAAATAGGAAAGTTACTCCAATAAGCACAGCAAATAAGACATTCTTCCATGTGTCCCACCCAATGGGTCAAATCTCCCACTCTTCCAGTCTTCCCCCCTCTCCCCTATCCATTTGAAAAAGCAAGTGGACATAAATAAATAAAATATATCCATTTAGCAATGTGCCCTTGAACTTCATCAACAGGTCAAAAGTCAAAACACTATCCATTTTCATTCAGCAAGCTCATCACTCTTATTCTTCGGTCTGTCTTAAAAACACATACACATAAACATTATGTATATATTCATAATCATGCATAAATCCACACACACGCACAAGGTCCATATCCAATCTACCCCTCCGAAGACCCCGGATAGCTGGGACCATCATTAATGACTGCATACATTCCATCATACTCCATGATTTGATTAACTGGCCTGAGAGTTACCCTACACCTCAATGTGGTCAAAACCCCGGGAGCAACTCAAACTAAGTCCCTGGAGAAGCACCAGCATTAGGCCATTGCCCAATGGTGGTCCCAGCTATCTGGGGTCTCGAGAGGGGTAGACTGGGCACAGTTTGTGGCCGCCCTCAGACTCAGACCTGTGTTCTCAAGTTTGCCAGCCCAAGATTTTACCATTACACCAAATAATGCCCTTGGAGAAGCACCAGCATCTTGGCTCTAAATTATATTGGAACTGCCATCCCAAATCAGACCAGAAAAAACAATGGTGATCTCTACTGCCATATTTGAAAACACCTTTTATACAAGGACCTAAACCCCCGATTAAGCAACCCTCAAAATCAAGCTTGACAGATGAGGTATCCACTCCTGCACCAAAACCTGCTGATTGACCGAGGAGGATGGCAATGGCTTAACTGCTTTAAGAAATTGAAACCAACCCAGTACTATTATCTGCAATAAGATGGAAAGCTTCCTTTGGATAGGCAAAAGGCGTCTTTTCATATGGAAAAAACTCTCCAAAAAATTGAAACTAAATACCCAGAAGGCAAACAGCAAGAACTTCTTAAAACTGGAACATCAGTAAAGCAAAATTTATCCCTTGCAAGCTATTTGGACGAATGCCAAATGATTTCCTTTAAGCATACTAGGAAACAAGGGAAAGGTGAAATGCGCCACCTTCAGCTTCAATTTAGGAGTCAACATGATATGGGCATTGGTGGTGATGAAAGTTGAACACCCAAGGCAAGATTTGCCTTGCCAAATTCTATGATTTTCAGCCTGCAGAGAAGCAGCGAGAGCTGAGAATGTAAGCAACTTTATCCAGGCTGATGCAATTTCCGGTCCGGATACCTTGATGGTATACAAGCATTATGCAACCCTTGACTTTGTCTTTGTGTTTGATAGTTCTGAAAATGAGCTAGCTATGCTTGATCTTATTTAAGTATTTGTTGAGACAGGACAAATGCTTCAAGAATGCATTTGAGCATGACATTGTGTAATTGTGTTCAATTTTAGCAAGATGCATACTATTTTTGATGAGATCATATTTGGAAGTCAAGTGCTTGAAACAAGTTCAGCAACTGTTGAAGAAATCACCAAGTTGGAGAAGGCCTCAAATGCAATGGCACTTGTTCCCAAATCAGTTTCTGGCTGGCAGAGTCGATGACACCTGTGACATTTGGTTTGCAATGTAATTGTGGATGCATTGTTCTTGCACATTTACAGAAACTTTTGGTGTTTATGCCGACATTTGTATTTGATATTGACATTTTGCATGAAGTAAAATCTTTGAAAGCTACTACAGAAAAAACGTTTAAAAAAAGTACACTAGGAAACACAATTTAACTATTGTGTCTATGGTTGTGCAAAGATCATGCAGAAATTCCATTGTATTTATCAGTTCAAATGTTTCTAGAATTTGCAATTAAGGGTGCATTTGGTTGTAATGCAAACGCAAATATGTACATTGTATATTTACCCTCTTTTCATTTCATGAATGCAAACACGGTTTAGATTTTAAACCGTTTTTACACTAATCGGTGGTAAGTGTGGTCCCCATCATTAAATGCTCCAATGCCTTTATCAAAAGAATACAAAATTGTATCCAAAAAATAGGTACAATAATGTTCTCTTTTCACAGTACAAAATTGTCAGAAAATACATATGATAATCATTACTTTTTTATATGTCAAACAAACACTCGCAAACCTGCAAACTGCAGTATATAAATACCCTGGTTCAATATTTGAAAGGAGTACACATACAAATATGTACGGTACAAACACATACAAAATAATGCAAATTACAATGTTTTGCACTCTACACATTTGTATTCGTACTCCTTTCAAACTGAGCCTGCACCTTATATTTTGTTTGCATTTGCACTGTATATATTTGTATTTATAGTCTTTCCAAACCAAGATTCAAAATATCGTTATGTATTGATTTGTATCGACCGATACGTATTATATTGTAGCCTTCCCGATACACCCCTACAGGGAGTGTTTCAGGTCAAACCATGGTTCAGAGAGTAACTGGGCCTTGAACTGACCCTTCTGAACCAGATTCGAAAAATCAGCAGTATCCTCCTAATTCCATCCTAGTGATTGGAATACCTAGCAAGGTCTACCTTTTTCCAATTTCCTATCTTTCTTGATGCAGACACGGCAGGTTAACGACAATTAACTTGACATGGTAAAATGAGGAATGAGAATTAAGGCCATGTTTGGTTTGAAGGAAAAGGTAGGTAGGAATAAGAATTAAGGCTATGTTTGGTTTCCCTTCCTTTCTTTACCTTTTTCCTTCAAACCAAACACAGCCTAAATGTCCTGCGAGGACAAACCATCTTTTCCCAACAGCATTTGCTGTGGAAAGTTGAATGAGTCAATCTGATTATAATTAAACAGGTAGCTTTCTCATCACCTATCAAACGAATAATAACTAGAGCTGGGATGTATTTCAAATGCCCACTTAACCATACAAGTAGTTTGGAGAATCACCAGAGTTGAACTTGCGGCAGAATTCTGCAGCATCCAGGAGCAAAAACTAGAGCTGGGATGTTTTTCATAACCTATCAAACGAATAGTAACTAGAGCAGGGATGTTTTTCAAGTGCCCACTTAACCATACAAGTGGTTTAGAGAATCACCAGAAATAATGAACTTGTGGCAGAACTTTGCAGCTTCCAGGAGCAAAAGCTGCCTTGTATGTTATGCAATACTATTATCCTGGAAATATTTGCAAGACAAAATAGCATCTAACAAAAAATAAATAAATAAATAAATATTTTGATTTTTTAAATTGTATTAAGAACCACTACAAACCTGCCAGGATTCTTCACCCTTGAAAACATATATGTGGTGTGCTTCCGTCACATCCGGTAAAATTGTCTTGTTCTCCCCTTGACATTGAAAATAAATTGTTGGTTTTGCACTTAGCCATTCATGAGTTTTAAAAATTTGAATCGACGTCAGTGTAACAGTTCCAGATGAAAAGGCTCCTGCAAATAGACACATCATTGTTTAGGTTTCTGGAAAGAAAATAAATTCCCATTTTCCATCCACATACCACGAGACCAAATCATCCCCCACAACATCTCCGCCTTAGATTGAAAACATCTCCCAATGATAACATCATCATTTCTGGGATTATCATCTGGAGATGTTTTCAATATACGACGAAAATGTGCTGTGGGGCGTTGTGAGGGGCTGATTTGAACTCACATACCACATAGTATTTGAATCTGATGTGTGCATTCCTAATTAAGTTACGAGCTGGAAAAAAGTGAGGGAATTACAGAATGCCTGATTTATAAAGCCTCAAATTATGGAGCACCTCCATACGCACATATATCATATATGTATGTGGGCGGAAGACAATTGTATGAGAGAGACATTTGTGCGTGTCTGTGTTTGAACGAGAGAGAGAGAGATGTAGGAAAAAAAGAAGGATGCCAAAGATAGTGAGTTAACAAAGTAAGAAAGCTATGCAGGATACATGTCCCAGTCCCACCTTGCATAGAGGAAATTTTCCAAGTAGATAGATTTATGTAGTCACTGCAGGCCACAAAAAATGAAACCACATTATCTGTGTAATCTGGGAGTGTGTTTTTGGGTGTTTCCATTCCAAAATCATGGAACAGAGGTTTTTCTTTTTCATTTTTTCCCTTTTTGGTTACAAAGGGAAGAGAAGCACTAAACAAGACGGCTAGTGCGGCCCGAACAATCCTCTTTCAAAATTCTATCAAAGTCTGAGAAATTAAGATCTTGATCATGATCGATGCTTTCCAGGTTCTCAACTTTGGCTAAGAAATCAGCTATTTGGTTTCCCTCTCTATGTCCATGCTAAATAAATTTGATTTTTTCCTCTGATTTGCATAACAAGGGTTTGGATGCCAGCAACAATGTTTCCAATGGTCGAAGGAGGATTGATTCTCTTATTGATGTTATCAATTACAATTTTGGGTAAACGGAAAACGAGAAATGAAGAAAGAAAAGTAAGGGAAGCCAACACGTTAGGACAATCTGAGCCAAACTAACTACTTTACATCCATTCTCCCAAAACATGATCGAGACCCAATAATCAAAATTAACAAATGAAAACATACAAAAGATCCAAAAAAAAAAAAAAAAAGCGTATTCTTTTGTACGTGAAACAGCGTCCTCTGTTCCTACGAAAGATTTAATTTCTAATGTCAAGCTACTAGTAAGATCAGTTTCCTTAATGACTCACGACCCATATGATAAGATCCCCTTCCTTCAATGCAACCAATTTGCTCTTTTTGTCACTGATTATCTGGCCAAAGTCCTTATTGAACGGGTTTTAAATGTCCTCCATGCATAAGATCCCCTCTATCCTAGACAATTCTGAATCTCCTTAATCTGTCTAAAACTCTAACATACCCTATATGATCGATGATCAATCTCCGAGGCGTAACTCGCCATTATGCTAAATTCTTTTTGTGTCGACGATGCTACCCTTGAAACCGGGAAGAAGAACAGAATTTCTCAAATAGAAAATTGTCCTGATCAACAATTTGAAGCACGAAAATTGAAAGAAAAAAGGATTACCTGGAAGAAAGCAAACGAAGACAGGAAAAATGAGAATAACACTACGAACTTCTGAATTCAGCAAAAATCGAACCGTCATAACGCTTGCTCCCAGACAAGATCAAATGGCTGATTGGCTGATTATTCATTCAGAAAGATAACAGCGCAGAAGGGTGGGGAGGGAGTGAAGATTGGTGCAATATGGGAGCTGGTGTTTTCCCGGGAATTCGTAGCATCAGAGAAATGTTTCTCTCCGTATTCCGGGTAATGGGCGGGAACATGGGGAAGCACCTTGCGCTCGCAGAGGACTGGCTCTCCTTAACCGTCCAGTCGAAACGAAAAAAGAAAGAGATCATAGCCGTCAAATAAACTTCAGAATAGTCTGATCCCTAGATCTAAACCGTCCAATAGGCAATCTGGAAGGTAGTTAGATTCAATTTAATTGGAGCCCGGATCTTTGGAAGTAAAAGCTCTGTTCGTACATTAACATCCCGCCGCACATCGAAAATATTTCCGTACATATGATTCCTAGAAAACGTCACGAATCTTCTAGAGGTGGATTGAACTGTAAAAACCCCTTTTTATTATAGAAAAATGCCTCGCCCTTAATTAATTAATTATATAGATTTTATAGTGTTTTTTTTTGTTGTGTTTTTATTATAGTCATTTGTTTAAATTTCGTAAAGTTTTATTTTCATTCTATTAAATTGACCAGTCAAATATTAAACTGTAAGCACAACTCATACCAATTATATATCCTCAGGCCTACAAATTAGTCACTTAAATGTTTTGTTGAAAGTTGAAACAGCCATGACCCCTTTTTTTTTTTTATTTGACATCAAAATAGTTTAGTTGGAGGGTTATTTTTATGAAAATAGTTTAGTTAGAGGGTTATTTTTATTATAGATGGATGGCGGAATGCACATGAAATTAGAAAACCTCTCTATATCTTGCTCCCACTCACACTGTCACACACATCCGGAGCTCCTAAAAGCAAAAATCATACAAACATCATGGTCATGGTCATGAGGGCACAACATGCAGCGTACATCACATGGGTTTTATCCGTGCTTCACATATGACATATCTAGAGGGGAAGAAGAGTTTAGAGGGAGGGAACTTAGGGGTGCTCGGATCTTAAATTGGCAAAGCTTATACAAGGGGAATGTAAGACTTGGTGGTGAGGAAGGCTTCAATCCTCCTCTATTTATAGAAGCAACTCATCTAGAAAAAAAGAAATCGGTTAGATCTAAAATAGGGTAGCATAAGTGGGGTTTCACCACTTGTCCACGTAGGGATACTCAGGTTTGGGTTCCTGCCCTTCTCCTCACGATCTCCACATGAGCACGAGTACAACTATTGCCCTCTTTTAAAAGCCTGTTTGAGTAAAGTTTAGTAAATTTATAAGAGTGTCTACCAGTGTGTTTGATAATACTTTCCAGACGTCTGGTGTCTGAAAAACTTGTTTTTCAAACACCGGACCTGTTTGATGATGCGTTTGAAAAATAATTTGAATTTTGTTTTCGGATTTAAAACTCAAAGCATGCAACCCGGCTCTTAACACATTCAGACGCATTTTAAAATTAGTAAAAAGTCAAAATTACCCCCCCCCCCCCCCAATATTTTTGAAATGACGCACTGATACCCTTGATTATCCCCCAAACCAAAAAACCTAGCTCATTTTTGTTTCAACGCGAAAGAAATCTTCGCTCAAGAAGATTGCTCCAAGTATGTCCGCAAGACCTTCTTTTCTCTCATGTTTGCTTCTTCTTTATCAAACATCAGATCTCTCACCATAAATCTTCATTTTTTAGGGGTTATAGTCATGCCAGACACCTAGCGAAGGTATCTTCTTCTTCAAAGGCATCTTCCTTCTTCTTCTTCTTCTTCTTTTTCTTCTTTCCTATTTATAGTTGTTTGATTTGTTTGGTTTGTTTACGTTTAACTATTGAATCTCTTAAGTTTGTTATTAATCATATGCAAACTGTAGATTATTTGATTTGTTTATTGAATCTCTTAACTGTTGAGAAAACTATTAATTTTTTAAAATTATTTTAATTTTTGTGTAAATTATTAATTAGTAATTATTTTTTATTAGTCATTAGTTATTTTTATTAATTTTAATTGTGTTTTTATTAATTATTAATTTTTAAAAATAATTTAAATTTTTATTTATGTAAATTACTAATTATTGATTATTTTTATTAACTACTAATTACTAGTTAATAATTATTTTAATTTTTATTAAGTTTTAATTATGTAAATATTTTTTATTATTAATTATTTTAATTTTTATTGAGTATAAATTACTTTAATATTTTTATTAGTCATCATTTATTTTTAATAATTTTAATTGTGTTATTTATTAATTATTAATTTTGAATTTTTATTCGTATTATTTCAATATTATTTTGAGTTTCAAAAATTATTTGGTATGAAATAGTGCAAATTGAACTTAAAATTATCAAATAGTCTGTTCTGGGGGTAAAATAGTAAAATCAGGGAACTTCAGATGCTGAAGGGATCCAACACAAACAACCTTATCTATTCAAAGCCTCTAAAAAGTAGAAAAGCATCATAACTCTTTTAAGATTTTAGACACTTTTAATATCTTTTTAACTTTTCAGATTTCAGATTTTAGATTTATGAAATGCCACCTAAGTGTCCTTTTGTCATCGCAAGTCGAGTGCGGGCATATTGCACTATTGAATGCTATTGTAGTGTGGAAGCCTACTATAAGGTTGTATCAATTCCTGAAACAAAGTTATGGCAATAAGGCTCTTAAGTTAAAATTAATATGTTTTGCACTGCGATGATGATTTATTGTTTCATAATGCGGGATAGAATGTTTGTTGCAATTCAATGGGTGTTGTATTGTGGGGGATTTAGGCTTATGTTGAGATGTGAGTGTGTTGTGGTGTGTTTGATTACTCTCCAATGCAATTCCTATGGTGCTTAAATCTATGTACTTAGAGGCGGAATCAAAATCTCATTCCCAATTCTGGTAGAATGGCATTCCTCCATTTGAGGGAATATCCATTTCCTCCCCCTTCCTTGGGAATGAGAATCCCATCCCATTTGATTTCAATTCCCATCTAAGCCAAAAAGTCAAAGGGAATATCATTCTGATTTTGATTCCAAAGGATTTTAATTCCCTTTCCAACTGAGAATCAAACGGATACCAAGGGGCACTCTACATCAACAAAAAATAAAAACATGTTCTTGAGCTTTGTTTTTGTTTTCAAAGGGAAAAATAAGTTGATTTGTTTAAAAAAACAATACATGTTTTCAAAACCAACAAAATAGTGATTTTTAAAACAAAACCAAATTTTCTAGTATAGAAGTTATATGAACATGATGCAGAAGAAAATGTTTTTCAAATCAAATGAAAGAACATATTTTTCATTTCAGTTTTGAAAACAACACCAAAAATACACACACAACCAATAACATATTTTTGTGTTTTTATTTTAAGAAACCATCTATTTTTAAATTAAATAATTTTGATTTATTTTCGAAACGGACAACAAGAAAATCAATTCACGTTGCAGAACGCCTCCTAAGATCATAATTTCTCCTCACAGAGGCCCGGAACCAGATTCCGTGGGCCGGAATTGCTCGACGATGAGGCTCGGGAAATTCCAATTCCAACATGATCCCCATCAGCACCAGGTTTGTCTTTGTCCAATCACGCAACGCAAGGAATGGATGCCTCCACAATGAGTGGTCAAGAATCAAGCATTGGTAGATGAATATACCCAAATAAAGCGTAGAGGGGATTCGATATTGCTGGGAAAAGTAGAATTCCCTCTTTTGCAGTAAGGACTAAAGGATGGCCAGCGCCACATAGCAACAGTGAAACTGTCCAAGTACTGTCTCTGTGGCTCACACTGCTCACAACCCAAAATAGATTTCTGGGAGTCTGGGAAGCACCTTTGGAGAAAAAGTCATCAATCGGGTGGGGGAGGAATAGCCCTGTATTTTACAGTTTGCACAATTCATTCTGGGGGAGGGAGGTTAAGAACAGGGCCAAAATACGAAGTCTGACTGAATATTTTATTCTTTTGGTGAGTGGGTGGGTCCATTAATTCATTCCACCAAATCCTGTTTCCACTGCAATAATCCAAAATGAAACAGCCTGTAGGCTGTAGAGAGTAGAGACAAAGCTATATATTCACCAAATACTCCTTGTGGGATTTCCTTCATTAAATGGTTACAGAAATTTAAGAGTTCAGCAAATTTCATTCACAAAATCACAAGTTGGTAGAAAATCAAGCTTCTGTCACTGAACAAAAACTCCCTGCAGTTGCATGCATTAGCTCACATTCAACAAGTTGGCCGTAGGAGATCTGCTATCATCTATATATATGCAAATGCAACACAGCTGGGTGCCTACTCGGAAGCAAAGACCTTGGTCTCCAACTGGTAAGCTTTGGTGAAAAAGGCGGGCCAACAGAGGTAAGTTGACATAATGCTGCTGACAGTTGATGCCCCGACGAGCATGTTCATAACCACGATCTGCAGCTGAATGGCCTCCAGAGGAGACGCGCCTCCCATTATAAGACCAGTCATTGCGCCCGGCAGAGAGATCAGTCCCACTGTCTTGGCATTGTCCAACACAGGAGAGAGAGCAATAACCAGAGATCTTTTCACTTGCTGGAGTGTGGCCTGACGTGGGGTTGCTCCAAGGGCCAATGCTGTCTCAACCTAAACAAAGATTCTCACAATTCTGACCACTATTTCTTACTTCTGTTTAAGAAAACCTGGAAATGTAAAATTGATCTACCGCTTTTAACTTCCTTAAACTAAGATGAAATTGTTTAAATTGGAAGTGAGTCAATTTACCAGGCTTTTCTGAACTTTTATGTCGTCTCGAAGTCTTTTCATTGTAACCCCAGTTACAGTCATTGCGTTGCCAACCATCATTCCTGCAACAGGGATGATGTACCGTGGGGTGAAGGGGAAAACATTCAGCACCACCAGCAAGAACATGGTCACTGCAGTTCCGGCCAAAATGGAAGCTCCGGCAACGTACTTCCCACGCGGCACTTGTTTAGCGCGCTGCCCTGCTGTATAACCAGCAACAGAAACCTGAAAGGGCACGAAGACATGTATAATTCGATGAAATTATTATCTTCAACCGCTCAAGGTCTTTGAATCGGGTACTGATCTACTGGAAGAAGCCTTGAGACTTGGGACTATCAAAGATCTGTAACCCCTCCTAGAATTCAGTGTCTTAATTCTAGATCCATCTGCTCATGTGGATGTCCAATGAATGTAGACAAGAAGAAAAATTTAAAGATCAACAGAAGAGTCCTAGAAATAATATCTAGCGCAAAAAGCGGTTTCAACTTCATGCGAGCAAAAAAAAAATGAAGGAATTTGGAGCTAAAATCACCACCAATTCAAATTCCATTGTTTAATTTATCAGTCATATAGAAACCCCACCAACACTCCAATCTCAAGCACAAATCTACATAAGGTAGAATCTAAGCTCGCCTTTAACACAGTGACAGCGCTGATGATTTATACAAACAGAGTACACGCGTTCCCCTGTTTCAACTAGGACCATCTTTGTCTGAGTCCATTACTATAGACCTCTAACTGCATATTGAAAGAGAAACACCCTTTTCTCCCTCTGTCTCGATTTATAAGGATCGAGCTAAGTTCATAACCATGAATGTTACTAAGTCAACAGATTGCTGTACCATCGTTAAATTTTATGAACCTAAAAAGCCTTGTTTCAATTCAGAACTCAGAAGGTTTCCTGGGTTGTTAATGAGAGCAAATTAAGAAAAAAAGGATTCTAACGCCAATTCTCCTGTAATTCATTCCTCATGCAAGTAACCTGTCCAACTATTTCCCAAAAATCAAACTAAACCTCTGTTCCAGAACTAGAAGAGAAAAAAAAGATGATTGTAAAGAAACGAACCATGAACAAGTAGGCAAGAACAATCCAGCCACCGTTATTCTGACTGAAAATAAACTGAAGGACGAAGCCGATAATAGATAACTGAACAAAGGCCCTAGCAATCGAATAGATCATCTCCTTCTCCAAACCCAGTTTCTGTACCATCGACAGAGCAACCGCCATTAAGACCACGGCAAGTGCTGCAACCGGCTTCAACATGCCTTTGAGGAAGCCAACCCAGTCGAAATCCATAGCGGGTTCTCTGCAAGAACTCTCTGACTCTGAGCGTACAACCAAACAGCTTACAAGGATGGCCGTGGCCGTGGAATGATAATCCCCTGTTTTGAAGGAATACAGATCATCTTAAGTCCCGCTGCTGATAAGTGAGGAGAGACTCTCGTGGAGTTTTTCTTTTTTGCTTTAGAGACATCTCGTGGAGTTGTTTATTGAGGAAAGTCGACCTGGAAAAGGTCGGACCTTGCATCATGCAACGTCAATTCGACTCATTTTTCTTATTTATTAAATAAGGATGAGCGGAATTAGTGGAGCACGGAGAAAGTACGTACGGCGATACGAAAGTGGAGGGTACACAAAACGGAAAAGGAGGGTTCTTTGTCAGCATCTTTTGGAAGTTTTCGATCACAGATAATTATTTCTTGCCACGTTAGACCCAAGTGTCACGACGTAGATGTTGTTCCGTCTGTCACCTTGCGCAGAAATGGGATAGGCCAGTCCGTATCCAGTGCGTTTGGACTCTAAGAAATTTTTTCTTTAGACTCAAATACTCAATTGAAGTTTTTACACGTTTTCCGATGCTCGACCAGTCATCACCGGCAACCGATCGAAACTTTAATGCTAGACTGCTAGTTATGAATGACAAAAATATTGATAAATCTAAATAAAGCTTTTGTAAATAAAAAAAGAAATAACTAAACAATCAACATTGACAGAAAGGAAGGCTCGAAACCCTCATGTTTTCGTGCTCAAACCCTTCTCCCCCGACAAAGCCTTCCTCGCCGTCGTGACTTTGGATATGCAAGACAAATCCTCACGTTCTAGTCCAAAGGCAACTTAAGCCTTAGCTCCTCCAAGTTCCAACCATTAATGCGAAGACAAAGCTTTTGTCAAGTAAAATAAGGTGGTTCTGGCTTTAGATTTGCAAGACACGAGGCATCTTCTTCTTCCTCTACGGTAAGCTTTGGAAAGTAAAAATAATAGTTCATCTTTTCAAGAAAAATATATCCCAAGCAGTCGCATATAGAGCTTTTTTTCTTGGTAGGTTTTCGAAAATTTCTATTATCAATACATTATAGGGTTTTCGGAAAGTGGTATTATAGGGATTAAATCAATGAATCCATTACCTTGGTCAGTGTTGACAACTTGTAAAAATGAGTTAGAGTTAGAGTTTTGCAAAAGATTCTTGAACACAAATCAGTGGATTCATTAACTTTTTCGTTCTCAATTTCTGCCTTTTATATTTTGGGGTTTCCAAGATTAAAATGAAATAGGAGAATGACTTCACATCGGTAGTTCACCTTTGAACACTTTGATGTTTGAAACTTTCCGTTAACACTTAATTCCGTTGCTAAAATCTGTGGTTGTCATTTGAACAGATTGATAAGGCTTGTTGTCGTTACTCGTTGGGGGAGAAGGTTCGAGTCGCAGAACGTGAGAGTTTGTAGAGCAGTGCTCTGTCGTGTCGACATTAGTTTTTGTTTGCAAAGATTTTAAATCTTTTATCAATTTTTATTTTATTTAAGCTCCAACCGATTGTTGGTGATGGCCAGTTAAATATCAAATGACGTGTCAAAATTTTAATAGATTTGCGGCAACAGTTAAGATGCACTTCCGATTGGTGGATTTGGTGGGATTTTTTAATATCTTCGAGTACGGTTACAGTCAACAGTTAAGATGCACTTTCAGACGGCTGCGGTTCTGCGGTTCGATACCCCGTTTTATGCCAATAGCAGTGTCCGCCCATGAATTTTATATGAGATTGTTGCATCTACACCCTCTTCATTGTTTTGAGCTGAGGAAGCAGGAAAATTACCAAAATACCCAACTTAGAGAGAGAGAGAGAGAGGATTTTTTATAAATTTTATATATTTTTTATTTTTTTGCAATTTTATATATCATTTAATTTGTTTTCTACAATTTTTTGCCATTTTGTACTTGAGATATGTTTTTTGAAAACTTGATCATTTATGTATTTTTTTTTCTACAATTCTGATTTTTTGGTTAGAATATATTTTGATAAAAAAAAACATATCATTTTTTATGTTTCTTTTTGAAAAGTTGGATTTTTTGGTTAGTATAATTTTTTTTTTAATTTTTATCAAATTTTGTGTCTTTTTTTGTGGTTTGAGAAAAATATTGAGAGTGGTGGATACACCTATCAAATAGGGTGGATTCTAACCCACTGTTCAAGCAAGATATAGAACTCTTTTTAGGGTATTTTGGTTAGTGTAAAACCACATATTTTCATTTAAGGGAAATCTTGACATTTAAAAAATATTGGTATGATGACACCAGCACTGGTCGTTGCCCAAGTTAGACAGATTTCATGGCAATGAGAATGGGAAAACATCAAATGAAATTGGTTTAATTGAATACAATGGTTGTTTAATAGGCTGTGGAATCAATGATAATAATCTACATCAATAATAAAGGACAATCTTCACTTTATCCCACTTTACAAATTTTTATTTGTTTTTTATTTTATTTTCTAAAACTCTCCCTTATGGTACAACATATAGTACCTTCCCTCCCTCTTGTTTCGTGCCAGATTCTCCCACCCATCATTATTTCCAACTATACAAATAAATACGAATTTGTGAGGTGAGAGGAATAGGATAATTCCCTAATCATAAATTCATGGGGTTCACAATCGATCAATCTCTCACTTATAGCATTTATGCTTGGCGTGGGGCATTATCATTTAATACACAACCATTGCCATTCAACTAATCCAAATCAGGTTTTGAAATCTCCATGGGTTCTATCAGTGTGGCTTTGTTCTCCTCCTCTAGGGGTGATCATTAGGGGCGGAGCCAAGTATGTTGAGCCCCCCAAACATTTTGTTAAAACCAGGGAGATTAGGTTAAAAACATAATAAAGTGGATTCTTACACCCCCTTCCCCCCCTAAGGATGCAAACGGAATAGATCAAATTCAAATCAGGATATATTTGATTCGATATGACATTGTTAATGTTGGATCCGATTTGAAGATCTGCTTGGATTTGATAGGACTCGATTTGAATTCGCATCCTATCAGTAAGTCGAATCTTTGGATTTGATCCGGTCCAATTTGTTTTCTTTAAAAATTAATAAATTATTTAAAAAAATAAAAATATACTAATTTAAATAAAGTAAAAACAAAAAATGCAAGTATTTTTTAATTATTTTCTTCATATGTATACATGTTTTTAATAAAAAATAAATAATATAACAAATTTATAAAAATATATTTATAAATAAATAACATATATATGTATTATATATATATATATTTATAAATATATAATATATATCAGATCATAAAAAAGCGAAAACACTACCTTGACGATCATAAAAAACCTAGAAATTGATCTAATAGAAGCCTTATTCTTCAAACACATACCTACCTATTCTCAAAAAATTGAGAATAATTAATTCCATTATTTGGCAAGAGAGTTGACTTTAGACATATAGTTACCCATAAAATAAAAAAATGTCCAACTCCGAGTTAATTTATAAAAAAAAAAATTGTATTCACTCTAAAATATGTGAGGCTCATATTAATATTTGTAATTCAACTTCTTAGATTAAACCTGATTTAATTAATTAAATTAAAATAAAAAATGAAAATTAAATATAATTATAAGATAAATAATAAAATGATATTATTAAAAAAATAAATATGATAAATATAATTGCACCAACGACCAGTTACAGCCATGACCCATGATATGAGGAGATGTTCACAATACACGGCTGCAATGGCACTGATCCGAAGAAGAAGGGACGAAGAAGTCGCCGCCGCAATTCATTGTTTGTCGTTTTTCCTTTTTATTATTATTATTATTATTATTATTATTATTTTTGTCTTTTAAAACAAACTCATTGTATGTCGTTAGATTTTAAGAAACCACCTCCGATTCAACAACCGTTGACGTGTCGAAATATTTTCGCTTCGAATTCAAACGCACTAAATACGGAGTAGGAGTGAGTTACATGTGGACACGTGGAGATGACTAATGGATTCGGATTGAAGCAACTGCCATTCTCTTTCTGCCGCCAACAGAAACTGCCATTTCTTGCTTTAGAGCTTTTGAGCGAGGCCTAGGTCTATTTCAGAAGGGCGCCTTCACTGACCGAAGCCGAACTCATCGACGATGGTTCGATTGTTGTCCATCCTTTAAACTAGTCGCATTCAAAGAGGGCTTTAAGGTTTCTGAGATTCGTGGATAACAACTCCTTTTTTCGACCATCGTGAATTGCTTCTATATCCATGGTCAAAGCAGCGATTGGGGTTTTTTCTTCACATCTCGGGGGTTTCTCCTTTTTTTTTTGTTTCATTTTCTTTTATTAAAAATGATGCAATGCATTGTTACTTGTATTATCAATGTGCAGCGCAGCTGTGCAGGGTATAATTCGTGGTTACCTAGTTTCATCTCATCTCTGAGCTTCAAGCAAGGAAGAAAATGGTTTAAATTGCCAAGGTGCGAATACTTTACTAACCTGCTCTGAAAAATTATAATTCGCTGTGCAGTGATTGTAGAAAAAAATATATATTGCCCAAGAGATTAGTTTCCATCTAAATAAAATATAACCGTATTTGCACGTTCTATTAACTAAATTTGTTGGGTTTCTTAAAATAATAATAAAAAGAGATAAAAAAATGTGCATTCCATAACTCATACAGCTTAAAAATTGGGAGAGAAAAAGTAGGGCTGGGCAATGAATTGAAGTTGATTATTTGAACTCAAGGATGAATAGTTATGTGGAAAACAAAATATCAGGATGCTGCAGGCTTCAAAGTCAAAGCTCCACAAAAGTTGAATGTTGGTGCACTTGATAGGACGAACTCCTTGCCCTGCATCTAAACATTGATGATTCTGTTGAAAGGGACAACTTGTTTGGACTTTGGAGGAGGTTTGGCAAAGGAACTTAGAAAAGGAACAACAGGAAAAAAAGAAAAACCTTGGGATGATGGGCCCAAATCCTCTTATCTGGATTTGAAGGGTCCAACCAAACATTATCAAGGGGGCAAAGCAGATTAGACAAACACTCAACATTTTCATCCCTTAACCCTCTATGGAAACTAAAGTTCCAAGTCAAAGCTGACAGATTTAACAAATAAGAAAGGAATTTTGAAACCACCTCTTTTTTTATACAAAGAAACAGAAAACAAGGATGGAAAAAGGTCTTTTAGGCGAAGATCTTCAATCCAAGTGTCCTCCCAAAACCGGATAGAATTACCAGAACAAACATCATACCTGACACAACTAAGAAACTGCGGGAGAAGTTTATGAATTGCCTTCCATGGTGTTGTTAGGCTAGCTCTCCTTGATGCACTAGCATCCCATCCATTCTTTGAGCATCCATGAATACTCTTCACCATTTCATGCCAAAGCCTCTCTCACTCCAAAGGCCATTGCCACAACCACTTCCTTAGCAATGCCAAATTCTTTTTAACCACATTACCTAGACTTAATCTCCCTTCCTCTTTGCTTCAACCCACAACCTCCCATCTAATTAAGTGATCTTTTTTACCTCTGTCCTTGGGATACCACCTAGGGAAGCAAAGAAGTTAGAAAATATGATGAGAGATTTCCAAAGAGACCGGGAGAAGAGGTAGTAAGTAGGTAGATTCATGAGGGTAGCTCCTATCAAAGTGATCCTACCACCCAAAGAGATATAATTCTTCTTCCACAAAGCTAACCTCTTCTCAAGCTTCTCTATGACTTGAATCCAGAACCTACTTTCCGTCTCTCCTTAGGGTTTGCCCCTAATGGAAGCCCTAAATGGGACATAGGCCAAGAGGATATAGAATACTCAAGACAATCTGTAACAACCTCAATCTCCACAATCTCCAAATTGATTCCCACTATGCAGCTTTTTTTCTAGATTGATTTTCAACTTGGAGATTCCTTCAAAGGCTCTAATAATCTCCTTCAGGTTTCCCACCTTCTCATTATAGCCTCCATCACAGAAAATCACCAAATCATCTACAAACTGAAGATGAGTATTTGGAATTCGGTTTCTGCCTATTCTCCATCCCCTTATAACATCTTCTCTATCAGACCTAGTGATAATTCGATTGAACACATCAGTTAATAGGGTAAAAAGGAAAGGTGAAAGTCAACCCCCTTGTCTAATACCCCTATAGGCTGGAAAAAAATCCCTTACCACCCCATTTACTAGGATGAAGTAATGGCAAGTGCTAACACAACCAAACTAACATCCAACTACACCACCTTTCCTCGAACCCACATTTCCTCAAGACCTCTATTAGGAACTGCCAATCCACCAAGCCATAGGCTTTCTCAAGATTTAGCTTGCATACAAAGCCTCTATGCTTGGATTTCTTCATCTCCTCCACACCTCCATTGGCAATCAAGATCAGATCAGTTATTTGTTGTCCTCAAATGAACCCCTTGTGCTTGACCAATGATGGAGGGAAGGGCTTCTTAATTCCATAAAGAAAGAACCTTGGCTAGAATTTTATAATACTTGTTATGAAACTAATTGGCCTGAAGTATTTAGGATGTATAACATCAGGTTTCTTTTGGATTAGATCCAAGAAAGTATCATTGATTCCATGGCTGACTATGTGCTTATTTGCAAAATCCTTAAAGACATCATACAGATCATTTTTTATCACTTCCTAGAAATCATGGTAAAAAGCCATTGTAAAACCATCTAGGCCTGGAACTTTAGATCTATCCATTAAGAACATCTCCTGTCTAATCTCTTCTTCCTCAAAATTCCTTTCCAACCACATCTTCTCTTCATCCAATCTTGGCCAATTTACCCCTTCTATTTCTAACCTTTCATTCAGGGGTCTTCTATAAATTGATTTAAAGTGGTCCACAAACTTCCTAGCAATATCATCCTGATTAGTAAACACATCCCTTCCTACCTCTAATTTAGACAGAAAGTTGTTTCTCCTCCTTCCAATTGTCACATCATGAAAGAACTTAGTATTTCCGTCACCTTCCTTAATCCACTTGTGCCTTGATTTCTGCCTCCAACTTATTTCTTCTCTTAGAAGTACCTCTTCCAAGTCCTTCAATTGTCTCCTCAAATCTCTATCATCCTCAGCCAAATTAGCTTGAAATTCTTTCTCATCCAACTCTTCCAAAATGGTCCCTATTCCACCATTTTATTTTGGATCTTAGCCTCTACTGTTTCTTGTGAAATCTTACCCCTTTCTACTTTATCCCCTTCAATTCCTCATTCCACCAAATCTTTACTCTATTCACAAAGTTCTGGTGGGTTAACTACATGTTCTCAAACCTAAACTGTCTAGCTCCATTGATAAAATCTTCCAAACCTATTGTTATAGGACAATGATCCGAAATTACCCTAGGCAAAGCTCTAGACACCAAGTTTCCCCAATAATTTCCCAAGATAAGTTAAAGATAAGTCTATCCAACTTTGACCATAGAGGGGTTTCCTGTAGGTTAGACCAAGTATGTGTTTGGTTCCGTTTACATTTATTTAGTAAACGATGCCACATAGACGCCCCATCAGCAAAGGCCTCATTAATTGCATCCGTACGTATCGATGTTTGTAAAAGCAAACATCAATTTCTGTGTGCCTCTCCTGTTTCAGGAATCTACATTTTGGAGCTTCCTGAAACGGGTAGGCGTTTATTGGCACTTTGCTGATGTGGTGCCTAATGGCGCCCATGTGTCATAAACGCCCTCATTAATTGCTTTTCTCGGTTTTGCAGCCACACAAGTACAAAACGTTTACTCGATAAACGCAAATGGAACCAAACACCCTCCAAGTGAGTCTATCTTGTAAAAAGTGGAATTTCCTCTAACTCACAATTGACAATAAAGCTTTTAAACTTCCTCGTGCTAGTTGTAATGGACTTTTGGGAATTACTAGTTTCTTCAGAAAATTGTATAACATTGAAATCCCCTCCCAAACACCACAGACCTTCCCATAAACCCTGAATTACATATAACTCATCCAACATATCATTCCTTTATCTATAGTTATTATTGGGACCATAGGCAACAACCAAGTCATAAAAATGATCTTTTCCTAGTTGTTACAAAATTTAGAGAACTTTAGGCCATCAAACTCCTTCAAGATGGAAGACTAGAAAAATATCATGTATTCACCTTTCCCATACCGGCATTGATGTTGTGTCTTTCTGGGGAAAAAACTAAAGTTTCTTTCTTGATGCACCAGCAGATAGTGAAGGGCACAATTCTATTACATACGACCTTGCTTGCTAAAACCCCTAAGAAACCAAGATAAAAATGGCATGTTGACAGGTATAAACCCAATTTGTCAACCATTCTGGAAATAGCATAGAAAAGTCTTGTCTCCCAACAGGAAAACTGTTCTCTGGAAATTTTTTATGACCATTTTCCTGATATACCAATGAACAGAAAATGAAAAATGGGTTTAACAATAGAGCTAGATCTCTATAGAGGGGATTTATTTCTTCTGCGTACTAGAAAAAATGATTAAATTTTCTAATGATAGACTGAACAAGGATGCTTGGGAGTTGCACAATAACTTCTTGTGTGGACCCTAGCATAGAGCAATCAAAAAGTTGCTTTCACATTCAATTGTGGCTTGTTTGGTAATCATTTTGGAAGAATATGCAGTTGAAGCAATTTAATTAGAGTCATGGAATTATCTATCAAATAAATAAATAAAAGATTCATGGAATCCATTATCAGGAAAATTTAAATAAAATATAGGTGCTTTTGATGGAAAATCAGTATAGACAAGCACTTTCCATTTCACTTAGAAGGGAAAATCTGATTGCAAGTTCTGCTGCTACTGTAAATCAATTTAGAGGGATATATGATGTTGCAAATTTGTTATCATTATTTGGACTTTCTATGGAACCAGCTAAAGAAGCTGTTTCTAAGTACTGCAGACATGTTTAAATTGTAGAATTGTTGATATTGCTGTTATTTTAAGATAAGGTGCTCTCTCTGGTTCAGATAATTTGATAGTTCTTCATTTCCCGCTTTATGTTTTGCAGGTCTTATAATAGCTAGTGCTCTAGGAAGAAGAAATATTTCAAGTATACCATAAAAATCAAAAGAACTTCATCTAGAGGACATTATACACCGAAACTTGGTTTATGTACTGCCATTAACTAGATCAAATTTATAGTGATTAAGGTGATTTTTTGTTGGATAATATTTCCAAGATTTTATCTTCCTCTACTAAAGTTCCAAACCTTTACAACCATTGATTTTACTTGAATAGCAGAAGGGAAAGGACAGCATCTAATACTCATCTCAGACTTAATTCCAAATATTTGGGGTTGGCTACAATTATCCTCTCGTGCCATTGCCTGCTATCAAGATCCATGTTTTCTGTCAAATTATAAGTCCTTGAATCATTCTTTTATCATTTCAGATCATGTTTTCTTTGGTCTTCCCTTTGCTCTTTAAAAGCCTAGTAGCTGTCTGGCACTGGAGCTGAATTACAGGTACTGAATAATACTCAAGACTTGTTACATGCTTCCAAGGGATATGAGGGATCAGCTTCTGTTGTTGAAGTTTCCAATTGATCAAATAGCATTCATGGAGTTCCCGATGGCCATACATTCTTAACTAGTAGTCTATTGATACATCAAACCTCTTGGTTGTGAAGTTCTTTTGGTGTCTGTATCAAATGATTTTTCATCAGTTCTTACTGGTTGGCAGGAAAATGAGACCCATAAACTCTGGGATGACGAACTTAAACAGTCAATAGGCGTGAGCTAATTTTGGTCACATTTGGAACAGATCTGTGTTGGATGTAATTTTGGTCACATTTGTCTTACCATGTGATACTGTGCCCCTAAAAGTGTTGGTGTGCTGGATGTGTTTCACCATCTAAGGATTCTGTTTTTCCTGTTGAGGGAAACCTGGCATTACTTGTTGATATTGTCATTGAATGATGTTTCTGAAAAGCAGAATGGGATGAGGAGCATGAGAATGGTGTAGTTTGTCTTATAGGCAAGACGCAATTACCAGAATCTTATTATGAGATGAAAGGAGATGCTGATTCAATTTTAGTTGAAATGGAAGATCAAACTCAAGGAGGTTTACCCTCCAACACCGGATAAGTCTAAATTTTGCACAAAATACTGTTTTACAATTATTTAGCCATCTATTTGCAAGCATTTAGACACTTAGACTTGTGAAGTATTGTTCTGTCTGTTTTTTTTCTTTATGGTCAAATATTTTAATGTCATCAATTTATCAGCTCATTATTACAAACAGGAAAAAGCAAAAAACATAGAATAATGGTTTTCATAAGGGCTCTTGGTTAAGATATTGTTATCCTTGTTCATTATCAGAGTTTGATCTTTTATGGATCAGGTAGACTTCATTCTTTGTTAAGCAATCATCAGTAGTAAGATCTGAAATGGTTTATTTATACAAATAATAAAATATAAAAATCTTGATATTCTCAAATAATTCAGTTTCACATCAAGCCATTGAATGTAGTGTCATTGGGAGTTTAGATGATATACACGGTATGCCATTTATGAGTATGTCTGCAACTCAGACTTGAGGCCATGTGAATTGAACCTCAACTTACCTGCCAAAGGGAAAAAAAAAAAGAAAATTTAGCCTATTTTAGAGTCTAGGATGTTGTATTGTACCCTCTTGACTTAAGTTTGTCATGGAGTCTTACAACCTGTATGGTTAAGGTCATGCACAGGCTTATCAATTTTTCTTAATGGCCTTCTAGATTGAACATTTTGATCTGTTTCTCTTAAACAGTGTCCTGTCCATGCATTGGACGATCATTGTGTTATCACTTGTTCTTTTTTGGCTCCAAGGGGCTACACAACTGGGGGAGGGGGGTAGCCCCTCCCCCCCCCAAACCCAGGTGCAGGTGGGATTTGATCCCAAGTCTCTCTGCTACAACCAGCAGGAGGCCTTACCAGCTAGCGAGTTGGCACCTTGCCATTGTGTTCTCACCTTGTGGAGTGAGACTTCAGCTCCACTTATTTGTTTAATATTCTATAATTCACATTTTTAATGGGGTCAAGCAAGCTGGAGGTATTAAATGTGCAATTTGTTAGTCACCATGCCATCTTCATTCTTTACCTTATTTGTATGGTTGTGGCTTCATGGCTCTTGAAATGTCTTTTGTTGATATTTCGATTCCAGGTACCTTGGTTTATAGCACAACCATCCCAATCATTCCTCACAGGTCACAACATCAATTCCATTCTATCCATCTCCCCAACCTTTTGCAGTCTTTAAAATTTATTTGTTCATCTAGTTGCTATTGCGGAATTTCTTTTCTTCATACGGATGACATAACCATCTTGATTGACTCCTTTATCTGATCATCTAGTGGAAATTTGGAATTATTCTGTTTTTATATAACTATATAAGAAAAGGTTTCATTTGATTAATTTAGTTCCAGGTTTCCTTGGAGATGCTAATTCCTAGGCTTATTTTTCTTCTTAGACATGCATCTCAACATCTTGATCTCAATTGTGTTCAACTGTTCATTCTGTATGCTACCATGGCTAGCTAAGTTATTTTTCTTGTTCAAATTATTGTCAAATAGGTTTTCCTTTTTTTTTTGATAAGTGAATTATCATTTAATTAATTGAAAAGATTACAAAGATAAGGATCCAGCTACTCAGGTGGAGTATACCACCAATAGCAAACATAATCAACATATTTTGTTTTTGATCCAGAGCATGAGCAGCTTTACTATATAACCTAGGTTTATAAACAAAATTCACATTGTTCAAAACTATAACTACAGACAAAATCCTATCTACCCAACTAGCAAAAACCCAAGAATTTGGTGTCTTTCCCTCGAAGAGCATTAACCATCTTCTTTGAATCTGAAAAACTATTTAAAGACATTGTTATGGGCCTGGGAATAGGATCTCGTCACGGGTCGGTCCACGGGGAAAATCTTCTGTTTTCCCTTATTCCTCCCTGTTCTTGATGAACCTATCTTGGCGCCCTAATGGTGATTTGTCCAAGAGATCACCTAACTCTCCTTGCTCTTTTTCTTGACTGAAATTTTCGATGCCTTTATTGAATAAAATCAGCTCCTTAAATAGGAGATTACAAGAGATAAGAGTCCTACTTTTAGGAAGACTCCTTGCTAATTAGGAAGACTCCCTACTAATCTATCCTATTGAACTGATAAGATAAGATAAGACTGAACTGATAAGATAAGATAAGACTGAATAGATAAGACTCCTACTAATCCCTACTACTGAAAGCAGATAAGGCAAGAATACTGAATAGATAAGATAGGATGAGAACACTAAATTGCTGCTGCTGAGAACACTAAATTACTGCTGCTGCTGCCGGTGTCCACATCAGACGTTGCTTCAAAAACCACCCTTAGCTCAGCTTCAATTGGTTCTTTCATAAACCCCAGATTGCCACCCACAGAAGAAAAAATTTTAGGATTAGTATAAGAACAAAAGCCACAACTCCCTCTATTTCCGGCACTTATTCCACCATCACACTGAATAAAATAGCTTTCCATGCTCAGAGAGACTAAGCATATGCTATCCTTTTTTACAACATTTCCTGTGGGGACTAAATCACACTCCTATAAAGATCTTAAAGTTTTATTTACTGAACTGAAAACCCAATTACAGGACCTAGCAACTTCCTGAAAACTATATCATTTAGAACTTGCCAAACAAAATACCATGCCACTTCCGGCCATGACAAAATGTTGTTTAAATTAATCCTGAGTACTCATTCCCATATTCAGAATTAAATAAAAAAAATTGTTGCAAATAGGTTTTCCTTTGACTCATCTTGTTGTCAGGATAACCAGTATGAGGCTATTAGGTGATTATCACATTGACTGTGGAAGCAGTATCAAATTACAAGCAAACTTTACTGATCCATAAATGACTTGGACTGAGTCAGCATCAACTCGCATTTCTTTTTGGTGTTGTGAGGTCATTTATCTTTCCCCCCTTACTTTGATCTCTTCAAAATTCAAACAGACAAACAAATTTTTTTAGAGGCAGATACACAGTGGGTTTCCCAGGTCATGCCGACAAGAATCTACATGACCATCCTCCCCACCTCCAGGGTTGTCTCAAGGCATCATAGTAGCAGTCTTTACCCAATAAAGTCAGATTCTGTTTCTAATTTAGACTCAATTATGTCTGACCATTATAAAATTTCAATTCGTTATTTAATGAACATGGACGGCTACTATCATTCACAATTTTAAATTGACAGAGAGAGAGAGAGAGAGAGAGAGAGACATTGTTAAATTAAATGCTATTGTTTGTGAGCAAGAACTTAAAGAGATGAATTCATCAAAAGGAGTACTGAGACTGCTTTGCTATACCGCGTGCAATGACGAGGCCTTCTGCTTTAGACTCTAGTGGACAGAAAAAGGTCTTTTAAGCATGTTGATACTTGGAAACTTCCTGCAGGTGCATCGTTAAATACAGAGATCCAAATTCCTGGGTGAGCTTTAGTACTGTTGAATCGTTTAATATATTCGTAGTGTGTAAAGTGTAAACTATCATCACATCACTCGCCAGTTACTAAAAAAGCAGCCGCACCACTTTTCCCATCCAAGTTGCGCTCAGTGCCCCAGTCTTAGCTTTGTGTTATAGAGCTGCTGCTCCTACTTCTTTCCTTTCCACTTGCCAATTGGCCAATATATAGCCCCCCTGCAAACCTATGTCCTTTGTTCTTATGCGCACCTACTTCTGCCTCCTTGCCTTTGGTGTTCTATTTTTAGTGCGCATGTGATCGGATCTGATTCTGAACCCATCTGATCCGATTAAGATCCGAGGAGTCCAGTTATTTTTTTTTTGCATGTCAACATTAAGTATTCCATGCTCATAAATTTATGGTGTGGCTTGACCCTAACACTACAGAATCTGAACCGATTGCAATTTGCAAGCAAGTAATGTAGTTGTTTTAATACCAGACAATTAATTAAGCATATTTACATCGATGTTAAGGCATACTTGCAACAATATATAATGGGGGCAAAAACAAAACAAACTACAAATGCTAAAATGGGAAGTTCCGAATTGAATCCCTTGTTCTTGGGCTTCAGGGGGGCTTAAGGCTAAGGAATTAAATTTGTGGAGAAGGCATGGAGGAAATTGATCCAAACATCATCTTCATCCTCATCTTCGTCCCCCACGCTCTGGTTCCACTGAACTTGACAATTCTCTCCCACCTCTTCATTCCTTGCAAACCGACCTCTGATGCGTGGCCTACTGTCCGCTAACGTCTTCCTACATGCATACTGCAACAAGCAAAACCATGTATAACTATAACATACAAAAACAAAACACAAATACATTTGAAGAGAGAGAGAGAGAGAGAGAGAGAGAATGAACCTTAATCTTCTTATTGAAGTTCCTCTGATTCCTCTTGCTTCGGTATCTTTCAATTCTTTCTTTTCGCTCTTCAGCACTGTAACGAACAGCTTTGTTTGATCCTTCGGCACTGCAATTCTCGTGAGATAACGGGCTCCCGGAATGATGACTGTGTTGCACCGTACTAATGGCCTGCTACAAAATACAAAACCCAACAAACTTCATTATACGACCGAGCTAATTAGAAGAAAGACGAAGGGTTTAAGTGGTGAGCTAGCGCACCTGCAAGTCGCCCGTGCTATAAACCTTTCTCATGGTCATGGGACATGTCTCCAATTCCAAGGCCTCTGGACGAGATTCATTGAAAGATGAGAAAATGGGTTGGTGAAGCTGCTGCTGCTGCTGTTGATGATGATGATGAAACTCGTTATTTTGAAGTGAGTGACTGCTCATGCTTCTGTGGATGAGGCTGGGTCTCTGAACGTAATGACTCAGTCGCGCATTCGGTGTCCCGTAACTGCTGCTGCTGCTACCGCTGCTACCAACCTCTGATTTCAGTGCTGCTAAAGCGTCACGAATTGAGTCGAACTCGTAGCTGATGATTCCGCCCGGAACAAATGTTGGAGGAGATGCCACGGCTGGGAAGAATAAAGGGGTGCTTGCCATGTCCGGCGGGTAGCCGACGAGATTGGGGGAACTGCAGCTAAGCGCGTACAGATCTCCATGTTCATACATGGCGCCAGCGAGTGGGGTTGGTAGCGAGTATTATGGCTAGTTGTATGCTATGGAGTATGGAGTATGGAGAGCAGTCTCTCAACCCCTCGGCCTTTTTATGCACGAGGAAAGAGATGAGTTGAGTTGCACTGCTGCAGTGCTGGATGCCTGGACAGTGACGTGGATGCTGATGTATAGTTGAGAAGGCGTTGACCCGCCTTTGCATTGCAACTCGGACGAGTCATCAATCATCATGTCCATGGACCCTTGATTCCAGAGTCAAATATCCAGATTATAAATAGGGGCCGGTCTCGAAACTCGCATCTTTTAGCTTTGAGGAAATCCTGTCTCTTCATAACCACATCACTGATATCTCTCTGAGATGTCCCTTCATCCCGTCGTTATAAAATGGCTTTGAGAATATTTGCACAGTTTCTAGCTTTGAGGTGGTCTAAAAAAAAGTAGAAAAAGTTGAGAAATCAGACCCAAGATGCGTACATGCCTCCTATTCCAAAATCCAAATGCATGGAGATGGAGAAGTCTGGTCCAGAGACTGATACGATTCTAGATACGCCTGAGTTTCAAACAAAACCGACTCAGAGCAACCCGAGGAGACCCGACTGACCCAGATAAAAGAGTTGAACTAGCAATTTTCAGTAATCACTAATCAGTACTTCCTTGGAGTTGGAGTACTGGAGTTTGGGCTTGCACAGTGGACACCGACTGCTTGAGTTTAGTAGTTTGGGCTTGGTTTAGCCAGTCACCGAATGACACACAATGCAGACAGGTGAGTGACGCACTCAGACGGTCTATTTGAGATATGCTGGAGTAATTATGGTTAACAAAATGGACTGATAAAGGAATCGAACCATTGGTGATGGCTGGGCCTGGCCGGCCCTGGGCCCCCTAGGATGTTAGATTATGAGATAATAAAACCATCTGAGTGAGGGGGAGGGGGTACCAGTTGTTCACCTAGACATTCGGTCAAACAATGGGCAGGCAGGAGGGGCGCACTTTTTCACTGTAGTCCAATGTAACTCCATAATTCAATTGTTGCTTAGGCTTTATGTTGCCTCAAGACTCTCTCAGAGTCAGAGACATCGATTCGTACCCAACTTGCATGCTGAGGCAAGAAAGGAATAGGCCCCCACCACTTGCTCTCGCTCTCAAATAAGAAGCAACGCACAGACTCCGGATCTGCTACTTAGTACTGGCCCCTCCTTCCCTCCCTGCCGTGCTGCCTGCCTCTCACTTCTAACCCAATTAACCCAATTACATGCCAACAGCTGTTCTCCCCTCATTTGGATACCCTCTCAGCCTCTCTGACTACTAGGTTGAGGACTTTCCTCCACTAGTCTTTTTTTTTTTCCTTTTTCAAATTGAATTTCAGTTTTCTTAACAGATTCAATCTTTTTGTTCTTCAGTGCTGCTGCTCATCTGATTCATCTCTTCTCTCACTCAAGCAGTCAATGTAGGAGAAGAACTAGATCAAGCTGCATACAGCAATTAAGGGCAAGGTGTACCACTTAGGGTACTGTCTTCAACATAAAAAATTATCAACATCTTCTAAGCCCTGTGCCAATTATATAGGGTGGTTGGCCAATGCCATATCCATTGTTAAATTATGGGTTCTTAAGCCATTTCTGATTTTTCACTACTTAAGCTCATGTATTGTTTTGATTTGTCCCTTTGCTCTTTTAGCCCTTTCATCAATTCTTCTAACTAGTTCTGTAGTGGTGTTGCTCTTTATCTCCAAAATCCAAATTATCTTTTCTACTTCTCCTCAATTCATCATTTATTGAAATTATTCCTAGGTTTTTATTCATGGTTTTCCCACTCATCGATCTCAGAAGTTAGATTTCTATAACACAATTTTTTGGACACACTGTTTCTTGATTTCCAACATTTTCCTCTATACAATATAGAGATAATGGAAATAACGAAATGTTTCCTTGAGCTGATTTCTTTTATGTCAAGAACCGAGAGAAATTTAATTAATCTATCCATGCCTTCTAAATTTGCTACTCAAGGTGATTGTTCTGAGGTTCAAAAAGAACAAGGGAGAATAGTGAATATAGCAGGAAGGCTTCCACTAATGGCATTATTAGATAAATCTAGTTTTCAAAGTCTACACAACTTGCTTACTTATAGAGAAGTGTTCTTCTAGAGATGAAGTTGTGATCAAGGATCAAGAAGGTGAGAGAAAATTCTTTTCAGTTCCATCCTAGCTATCGAGAATAGAATTAGAGAGGTTACTGTATTGAAGAGCAAGGTAAGAGAAGGGAAGTGGTAGAAGAGAGAGGGGAAAAAGATAGAGTTTTGGCTGCTTGAGAGAGAGAGAGAGAGGGGGGGGGGGGGGTCAAGTGGCCCTTATTTTAATTGGATACCCATTCATCACTTTGACATAATTTAGTACATACCATGTGGGGAGCATATAGTTCCAATCATTTATTTTAGGTTAGGGATGATTAAGAAGAGGGTTTAAACTTTAGGCTCCATTTGGGAAGAGTGCAAATACAAATAGGCAAGGCTCATGAAAATGACAACACACTCTTCCCAAACGGAGCTAAAGACAAATGAAACAGATAGAATAATACTATCATTGCAAGTAAAACCCCAACTTCACCCCCAAAAGAGATGGGGGGACTAACCTGTTACGTTACAAGCTAGAAAATCCATAGAAACAAATTATAGACGTGGGTTTTTCACTTTAGCATAGAGACGAAACCCTAGTTTTTGCAGCTTGTTCAATAAAATCATTAAAGCTCAGTTTGGGAAGAGTATAAATACAAACATGTAGAGTGCAAATACATACAAAATACAAGGTTTTGCACTCTACATATTTGCATTTGTACTCCTTCCAAACTGAGCCTAAGATAAAAGATTCTGATCCATTGATATTTAAGAATATAACAGAAGTGTGGAGCCCTCAACTCCCAATAATAATATTCTAATAATAGAAGTTTGGTTCTGTCTTTTGATGATGATGGGCATGTTGAAATACTTTTAAAGTTATAGGGTTTTACCTAAGAAAAAATTAGCCAAGGTCCCCCAAGGGCGGCTCTAGCTTAGGAGGGAATGGGATGGGCATCTTCTCTGCTAGACCCACAAGAATCCTCTATACCTGTTCATAAGGACAAACACAAATGTTATAAGAAACTCAAATACCAATGATGATCACGTAGAACCAAGAGATATGGTGAGAGCAAATTTGGTCGGAAACTAAAAACTACCAACTTAAAGCTGAAGATGGAGCCATTTGGAGGAGCCAACTCTCAACTCTCAACTCTCAACTCTCTCTCTCTCTCACACACATACACACAATTCACTAGTCCCCCCACCTGGGGGCTTATGACCCACTTGAGTACAAAGCCAGTCGTCCAGGCACCCATTTTGACGTAATGCACAGTGCTTTCACTTGATCAACTTGTGTATTTCGAAGTGTCAGCCAACTTGGCATTAAGATGTCACATGCAACTAACAAGAAAAACAATCTTTTTTTTTTTTTTGGGGTTGGAGGAAGGAGACCCTTCGTGTGGCACTGGATTTCAATACAGCCTTCTGCAGATGCAGATGCAGAAGGCAATTTTGAGCTGCTCCAACAATTCATCCTTCTATTTCTTTTTTTGTTCCACTTTTTCTGGATCCAAAGACACCTTAATTCGACATTCTCTAGACAGATACAACCAACCCAGTTGAACCCAATTAAATATTTCCTGTTTGGGTTGTCGTTTTCAATCTGATTATGAAGAAACAGGAAGATTGAGCAATTACTGACCCAGAAGGCTACAGGACCTTGTATCTAGTTGTCTGAAATGAAACCACTAGAATCGAATCCCAGCACTCTCTAATTCAAGGGCTCATCATCACACATATCAGAACTAGTTGACTTGTCACTATTGACCCACACATTGAGGGTGGCACACCAATGGCAAACACTAAGATTTGACCTCTGCGACATGACATTTTAAAGTGGGTAAACTACAATTAAGGTATAAATGTCCTCTTAAAACTTGATTGCTCTTTGTTCAGGGCTTCAAGCCTTTCCAAAGGGGAATCAAGGCCTAGAGACCAAAAATAAATCGTCCAAGTAGACTAGGAAATTAACAATTAATTAATTTTTCTTTTCAAAAAAATAATTGAAGATGCTCTTCTAGTTCTAGTGTATAAGAAGCCAATAAAATAGTGGGATAAAAAAGAAAAGAGAACTATAAAAGAATAATAAGCAGAGCAACCAAAGTATTCAAACTTTCCTAGGCAATTCATAATAATGCATGCCTACAGAAGTAAGGTAGCAGGCAATGATGCTTTCATTTTCTTGTGTGGAACATAGAAGGAAGTGGGTAGAAGGATTGAGACACGAGTTATTTTCTAGATGAAAAGGAAAACTTATTCAATAGAGGCTCGTGGTTTTGTCGATTGGGTCAACAACATAAATAGTATCACCACTAGAGCCGCTAAGTGGGTCTGGTATTATTAGGTTGTTAGTTTTAGATGGGAAATAATAAATTTGTGGAGTATGTCTTAATGGGTTTCTGTAAGTGGAAAAGAAGATTAGACCCCTAGTAGCTTTAGTATTTTTCTTCATTTGGTTAGTCAATTGAGGATTGGAGGAGAGCTACATTCTTCTTATATTTTGATTCCCTAGATTACTGATTCAAGTAAGAATTTTAGGGTTTGAAGAATTGCATTGATGGGCTGCCAACAATTCCTCAAGGTATATATGTGGGTACCCAGAGCCTGTGAGTGACTTACTGGGTTCACTTTCTGCAAAGCTATAAATGAGTTTAACTTTTTCAAGTGGCCTGGGTTTATACCTCCACCAAGTGCTTGGAGTAACTGTTGGGTATGCTTTCCCAGTGGATCTGTAGGATTCCTTCTTGTCACGGAACATTTTTCCTCTTCTGGCCTCGCAAGTGTGTTGTACTTCCTTGAGTACAGACTGCACAGGGCACAGCTCACGGATTCAATGTGGTTCAGTTTGGACCACAACTGAGCACGACCTTAATGCTCATATCCTCTTTTGCTGGAGGGTGCTCCCACTTCGGATCCTCAGTTTTTGTGGTTTAGCTAGGAGTTAATTCTTCATTCAATCTCCTTCCTGCACAGTTGGAAGCCAACTATAGTGTTCATGTTGAAGACACCACATGGTTTGTTTACTTATATCATCAAAAACTTTAACAATGTTAAAGATGCCATAGGTGTTGTTTTATCATAGGTTCGTTTATGTTTGAGTTATGGTGCAACAATTTTCATAAAATACACTATATACTTTGCCATTCTAAATTGGACCACAAACATGCAAATTTGGAAATTTCCTAATTCCTTTGCTATTGGTCCAACAAAGAGCTAGTAGAGCCTTGAGGTGGATGGATTAGCTGAACTTAATGGATGTGTGATGCAGGAGCTGAAGAGTCAAAATTGGAATTTTATGATGTTTCATGTATTTCTGTGTTTTTGGACAGTAGGGGTATTTTTGTCATTTTTGTACTTTCTGTGGGGTCCAATGCTAGGATTTATATAAATTGTCTAGTTATAGTTTGTTTATGTTTAAAATTTCAGAGTCATTACATAAGTAGGATTAGAGTTATTGAGTCTTCTTTGAATTGAAATAGGATATGACAGGTTAGTTTGAATTCTACTAGGATTATTATGAGTCTAACAGTTTGACTCCTAGGATTATTATGAATTTCGAGTCTATAAATGTGTAAGAACGTTTTACACAAAGGCAATGAATTATATTGAGTTTTCTTGAGCTTATGCTAGCTATGGTGAGTGATTCCCATGCCCTAGAGTGGTTATAGGCACCCTGTGAATGATTCCAAGTATTTTTCTCTCTTCTTTCTCTCCTTATTTTCTCTCTTATTCCTTCAAGAAGCCATTACAGCCATTGACAACCATAAAACTCTGATCAAGAAGACCATTCAACATTCTCTGAGCTGGTCCTACATCAATGTGTAACCAATAATAACACCCCGTATCAGCCATGCATGCAAAGTGAAAGGTCGATAATGGTTGTGGGGCATATACACCTTATGGGATGATCATCATCATCATCTAAGACTTGTCCAAATATATGGAGTTGGTTACATGAATTCTGTTTTACCAATCCATTTTGTTAAGTTCTATATCCATCATCAAATTATGGGTGCTTAAATAATTTTTTACCACTTCCACCCAAGTCCTTTTCGGTCTACCTCTGACTTTTCTAGCCCCTTTAACTTGCAATAGATCACTTATCTTCTAATAGGCGTTGTAGATAATCTTCTATGCATGTGACTAAACCATCTCAGTTTATTTTCAATCGTTTTATCACCTATTGGAGTTAATTTTCAGGTTCCTTTATATGACTTAATTTCTGGCCCTATCTTTTCTAGTTTTATCAATTCACCCATCATTTACAACTTTGCAATTGCATTATCACCTTTCAAGAACTCTCAAGTCAAAAAAAATTGACAGAATAACGTCTTTTCTAGTTTGATTTTTTCCATCCAATCAAGGTCAGTTTAGTTCTCATGTGTGACTTCTTGATGTTCTATGCTGTGTGGGGGGAACCATTTGTTTTATGTCATCTTTGACTTGAGTTTGGGCTAGCTAGTAAATCACTTTTGGCATATAGGGTTGATATGTTAAGGGTTATCAGACTTGTAGCAAAATCACCTACAACTACAAGTTCCTCTTGCAATGTGATTTTGATGGAATACTTCATTATTTTCAAAGTTGCAGTAATGTAACCATCCCACCGCACAGTTTCAACATATTTCTCTGTCACATTTTCAACTTCTAGAAACATGATCTATCATCCAAGTACTGTTTAATGGAAATGACCGTCGTCGATTCATTGCAGCAGTAGTGAGATGTATTCCACACTTGTAAACAAGTGTTTGGTTGTGAACAAAATGGTGGTCTAAGGCATCTCACTGCAATGTTATGATGTTGCATATTAGGTTCTGTCACATAGAATGAAGGACACAGATGGTTTTGTTTGAAGGGTACTATTTTATGGTGTTTGGTTGCATAAAATGACTGTAAAATGAACACATAATAAAAAATAAGTACTAATCTTAGGAAAATGACTTTCTTTCTGATTTTTCATGAAGTCATTTCTCTATCAAAGATTCATCATCAGCATCTATCGAAATATGGTCCTGATTATATGGGGTCAGCTACGTGAATTAAATCATGAACACCTGAATTATTTTGTTGTGACAAACTCAAAGATGTAGAACGATTGGCAAAATAGAGAAACAGAAAACAGAGCAACCATGTGGAATTTGCCTCGATGGAATCCAATTCCTCCTCTACTTCTGAATTCCATGATTATCCGAACGCAGAACTGGTTCCCCATCCCAATTAAAGTTAGTAGTCAATTAACCACTTATTTTTTCGAGTCTTGTACTCATCTCAGTCGAACTGGTTCCCTAAAAGCTATTTGTTATTTAGGATTGTCATGGGCCAAGCTGGTGTAATAGATAGTAAGTGCCCAATTTACTGAGGCCTTTCTTTGAATGGATAGGCCCATCGGTAGGTCCAATCCATAAATAGGTCGGGCCTGGGCTTAACTTTAAACCTAGAGTGAACCCTGGATCAAAGTTATAGTCCCCATCGGCCATCGCATCGGTCATCCTCTAAACGGAGTGCAGTAGGCCATTAATTGCTACCTGGAAAATGCAGTGATATCATTCATACAATCTGTCTCTCTCTCTGGTCGTCGAGCATACTTCGTTTTTTGTTTTTTTTTTTTTTTTTATTGGGTCTGGATTTCTTGAACTCGATCAGAAGCTACCATATTGGAAATGCAATAAGATTGAGATCCTTCGATAAGCTACCATATTGGAAACCGAAAGTTGTAGTGCCAAGGATGCAGCCTTTTCAGTTTATCAAGGGATATCAGGGCCCATTTGGTTTATAGGAATAGGCCGATTCTAACTGTTTGGTTGGGTCATGGACTCATGGGTGGAGTGGAATCCCGTTTTCATCCCTGCTGGAATGTCATTCTCCATTTGAGGGGTGTTATTCATATACAAGATACATCCATATAACACTAGTTGGGGCTTGCCAAAAGTGTTTGAGATTGCTTCTCATAAAGGAAACCATTTGCCTTGGAGTCATCTGCACACCACACAAAGATGCCGTGAAGTTGATTACGCTCTTTGAGAGCAGTGCACGCTTCAAAGAAGCCATAGTCTGGAGACAGACCACCACTGCCATCGCTGATGAAGCTGGTTAAGACCTTACCTCCTCTGTAGCTAGAAGTCTGTGTCTCAAAGTAATGTATAAACTGGGTCACGGTTGTGCTCTTGTCATAAGCGTAAAATTGGAAGTTAACATAATCTATAAGATGCCCATACTTGCTCCAAAGGGCCAAGTAATGGTTCTGAACCTGGTCATCGTCGAAGGGGGCTATTGAAGCAGATGAGATTACTCCTTTCCCTTTCAGTATTGATATAAGCCTTCCTATACACTCGGCGAAGGTGTCGGGATCAGATTTGAAGTGCTCATAATCTATATCGATGCCATCCAAGTTGTACTCGTTGATGATCTTCGTGAGTGAAGAAACAGCATTTTGAACCCAGGAATCGATTGAAGTAGGCTGGAAGTAAGCAAAGCTACTGCCGACGGTGTCGCCTCCTAAGCTTAAAGCCACCTTCACATTTGGGCGGCCGCTCTTGATGGAAGAGACCCGTGAGGGGCTGAGGTTGTTGGAGTCCCAAAAGATGTTGAATTTTCCGTTGGTGGGAGAGGGAGAAGAGGAGGTGGTGTAGTCAATAGCAAAAGCCAGAATGAAATGGAAGTCGACATCGGGATTAATGGGGACATCAGAGAACCTAACGCCCTTAAATTCTGCTCCGATGTACTCTCGGAAGAGATTCGAGTTTGCTGAGGCTACATGGGCTGGTGGAAAGAAGAGGAGAGCTTGAAAGACGAGAAGACAGAGAAGCTTAGAAGACGCCATCTATCTTGAATCTTGAATGTCTATGACAGAAATTGGTACATAAAAAGAGACATTTATACATCTTCAGAGAGAGAGAGTAACTTCGATGAACCGGCACTCCAGTCCGAAGATGATGTAAAGAAATGTCAACAAGGCAATCTTTTGAGTTTTGAAAAAGCAACGATTAGCTTTATGTGGGGGAGTAGTATTCATTTATTTTATTTGGCTTTGTTTAATCCGTAAGGCTCAGTTTGGAAAGAGTATAAATGTAAATATGTATATATTTGTACAAAATTTTATATTTTACATTATTTTATATATATTTGTATTTATATTCTTAAGGCTCAGTTTATAAGAAATATAAATGCAAATATGTAGAGTATAAAACTTTATATTTGACATGCATTTGCACGCACTGTATACATTTGCATTTATACTCTTTCCAAACTGAGCCCACTCATTGATGGGCCTCCCATTTGGTCAGACCATTATATGAATAACATCATTTACATCCGCATGATTTTAGTAATGTCAAAAATGGGTGGCAATTAGAGGGGAAAAAAATCAGAAATCCGTTGACAAACTCAAATAGTTGCAATAGTCAATGAAAAAAAAAAATTGCGAGTGGTTCCTGTTGAGGGAGGGATGATGGTGATTAGGGCTGTTCATAAGAATGCCTAATTCGACTAAACCGATCAATTTGGACCAACCCAATTCGAGTCGGCTGGGTTTTCATCAGTACCGGTCGGTTTCGGGTTGGGCAAATATATAAATCGATATATCGGGTCGATTTTCGGTTTTCTTGTGTGAAAACCGAAACCAATCCGACCCGAACCGAATTAGTAGAGTTCCTAGTTTAAGTAGTTTCCTACTTAACTATAACTAGTCTTCTACTAGAACTAGAAGGCCCATTAGGCAATTACAGTTAGAATAGGCAATCTATCATAGTTTCTAACTTTCTATAATCTTTTACACCAAATAGGCAACCCATTAGGCAATTACAATTAGAATTCAATTAGGTGTCATTTTGTACAGGAGCAAAACCGAAACCGACTCAAACCGATCCAATCCGACTCAAACCGATCAGGTCAGTTTGGCCTATCAGTGGGTCGATTTCAGTTTCCACCTCAGGTAACCCGACCAGGTCGGGTCGGTTGGGGAAACTCCAATAACCCGACTCAACCCGACCCGTGAACACCCCTAATGGTGAGAGGAGCTGGAACCGTTTTAGCAACGAGATTCCTACACACTAAAATAGTGGGAATTCAGTCACGTATTACCAACATCTTCCCATGAATTTAACATAAATCTAATGTATGGGACATTTAGATATTACGTAGAAAAGTTTTTGTGTGTAGGAGACCCTGAGTTTTCATAAATTCACTAAAAGCATCCAGCCTGTGCTTTTTGATAAGACAATACATTTTATGATTCTTTTACCCTTTTTTTTTTCTTAAAATTTTCAAACTCATGTGAGTGTGTTTGTGCATATTGGTAAAAAACACCAAAGCATAACAGGTCTCCACCCCCCTCCCCCCAAGGCCCCAACAATGCAGAAATAAAGAAAGAAATGTGGCAATGCTCACAAAATGAGATAACGACTGATATTTTGTTAATTTCTAAATGTGACTCTATCCCATCCATAATTTCAGTTTTTTTTTTTTTTCTTGTTGAAATAAATATTCATGTATGGTGGATTCTTGAAACAAGGGAACTGGTTCCCAACGAGGACTTGAAGATGAATGAATGAACCTACTATTGGGTGGGTGTTAATACCTTGCTTTGTAAAACACATTTCTTCTACGTAAGTGGACTTCAAGTTGGAGCTTGAAAGTTGAAACAAATTTTGGATATGCCATTGGTATTACCTTGTGTTGCTGCTAAGGATGGGGCCGAGGGCAATAAAGTAAATCTATTTTTTTTAGTCGAGGCCAATGTATCTAATCCAAAAGTAAGAGAATATGTGGGCTTATAAGTAGGGAAGGAAGAGTGAGCAAAATGTCTTACCTCGGAGAGGGACACCCCTAATTATACTTGACCTTGCTTTAGGAGGATTAGTTGGAGGTGATTAACAATGGGCAGCCAATGCCATGTTGTCACGGGAGTAGTTCTACAGCGGAAGAAACCCGTGCGGCGTCCTGGCCAAGGCAGGCTAGGACAAGCCTTTCTGCGCTTAGAGGCTAGGAGTTGCCCGATGGGATGGCTCCACCAACGTCAGTAGCACTGGATCATGACCTCAAGTCCAATGGCCGGGGCACTCTCCTGGCTCAGACCGGTCCATGGGAAGCGCCACTTACGTGCTAAAGGGGGACAACCATCATGGAAGGCGACCATGCGCCGATGAGGTGACTTGGCACCGTTGTGAAGGGTCTCCTGTATGCTGATGATGACAGGCACCTGTGTGCCATGATGATAGGCAACCGCTTGGGCCAGAACACACCCGTGCGCTAAGGGCAACGGGATAGCTCAATCAGCTTGGGCAAGGGGCTGGCGAAGTGAAGGGACATGCTTGAGCCAGGCCCGCATGCCAAGCCTCCCTTGAGTATCGGTAGCGCAGTGCCAGTCCAACACTGTCCCCATGAGCAAGTGTGCGCCCATGAGGAACCCTGGTAGCCATGCTAGCCGTTAACCAGGGCCGTCCGCAAGGGGATGAAGGTCTAGGAGTGCCAAGGTTAGGCACCCAAGGAGGTCGACCACCCCTCCTCAAAGAGTACGTTAAGCTTTTGGTGATCTGCCTGAAGATGACATCAGTTCTCCCAAAAATCTTACAGGCAAAAATGACGGGCATGTCCCTAACGTAAGCCTGCCAAGCGTAGGCAAGGCTAAGCCTGCTTTGAACCGTAACAGGCTCCCCCACTCAATCCATTGTCGTCCTTGACAATGGGTCTTCCTCGTGAATGGGCATCTGTGTCCCGCGCCATTCACTTCCTTGCCAGTTCGGGGCTCGCCTGGCCAACCCGGGTCTTGCCTATATTGGTGTCCATTTATGGGGACGGAACCATTTCACCATGCCGGCCTGCCTGGACTTCACCCCCAGTGTCGAGGTTACTCAAACCGCGCAATGGCTATGCCGTTGAATGTGAAAGAAGGGACCTCGAAGAAATGTGTGTGGTGCTTCGCGGAGGTCCGCCCCATGTATCATCTTACCTCAAGGCTCAACCGTCTTCTTGGTAGCTTTTCAGTGATGCTACCGAACACGTTGATAGGTCTACTCCTGCTGTTGGCGATGACATGGGTACCCTTTCACCATGCTGGCCTGCAGACTTCACCTCGCCGATTCGGGTTACTCAAACCTAGCCATGGCTTATGCTCTATGGGCCCTCGAAACTACGCTTCGCCTCGCCGACTCGGTCTACATCTTCACTCCGAGGGGGCCCCACTGCTGCTGCCTCAAGGAGACCTGACCGCTTCAAACACGAGTGTGACAACTTTTACCCATGTGGCGCCATCCTGGGCCTTGTCGCATGCGCCTATATCACCTTGGAAAATATTATTCCGTCTCTGTACGAAAACAAATCATTTCCGGCCTGGCCCTGTTGCCCCCTCTTGTCTCAAGTTAGGTTGATTTTGCTTTCCCTCAACTACTACTCATTTTTCAAACCATTCATTTATATATATATATATAGTCAATACATGCAACCAAACCAACCATCGCCAAATATCTTCTTCCATAGAAATCACTCGTCTTCATCCATTTTATATGCCTTGACTCTTGAGATCTGTATTAAGAAAATAGGGACTAGGGTTTCGTTTTCTTTGGTATTAAGAAAATAGGGTTTCAAACCCTTGCTGAAATGAAGTTGTATTGTTTGGTTGATTTATTTACCTGCGCCTCTATCCTATGAATTAATGTTTTATTTAAATTTCAGAACTGAAAGGTTCTCATTTCTCGACGTGGGACAAAAAATTCCAATATCCAGAGAAATTGAGCAATTAACAATTAACTCACTTTTTTTTTCTCCCAATGAATTGATTCCTATTCTGCGGTTGTGGTTCCTTCCCCATCATAAGTAAAGAGAACTGCCGGTGGTAATCAACCCGACCAAGCTAAGCTAACAAGTAAAAATTCATCTCCCCCTTTGAAATTTGATTTTAAATTATTGGATCAGAATGATTCACCTATGTGGTAAATCAAAATTGTTGGCCTGAAAGATCAAGGCTTTTAAAACCAGATCTAACAGGGAATTAACCACAAGGCGGTGATGTCGTTGCTCTAGAAAATAATGACATATCAGTACTATGTTGCAAAAATCAGTGTTCCAGAAAATGATAACATGTTTGGAATCGTTTTTTCATAAAAAATGGTGCTCCAAATCACACCTTGGAAATCAAGAAGGTGTGGTCCGGGGAAATACTGAATTTGACGTTTTCTCGATTTGGACCTCATTGCTGCCAACAATGACATGATGCGGCAGTGACATGGACTTCCTATAATGGGTATCAGTGCTGAAAATAGATATGGAGCACTGGTACCAAACAGAAGGTGTTGTTGTTGCCCCAAGAAATGTCCTACCTGGCAGCAATGTTTCCAAACAAAAAATGGTGCATCCAACCCACACATATACAGCACCGTTTTTCTATGCACCATCGATGCCAAACATATACCAAATATCAAGGTTTTTAAAACCAGATCAGACAAAGAACCATCCTAGGGACTGGTTATGGGGTTGAATGGTCCGACCATCTGGTCTGAACAGACAGACCACTCTGACAAAACAAAAAAAAAGAACAAAAAAACAGCCAAAAACTATTGTCTAATTTGACGGTTCGACCAACCGAGTCAGTGGTTCAATAACCAAATCAACAGTTTTTGTCCAAAAAACGGTTTTGGGGTGAAACGGAACTGATCAGGTGATTGATTCCCAGTTTTCCCAGTCTGACCATCTGTCCCGTCCGGTTTTGAAAACAATGCCAAATATCCCTTCTAAGCCAGCCAATTTTGTTAGCTACATTGCCTATCTAAATTTGTAAAGTAGACATCAGATTGGACCCAAATTTTACAGATGACATATTTAGAAGATGAGTGAGTGAGTAGTTTTGATCTGCCATGAAGCCATTAAGTTGGCTACGTTAAAGACCAAGTGACTCACCCGCAAGGTCAATGAATCAGATTTTGGCCCAACCCAATCTAATTTGATATTAAAAACAATAATCTAGATTCAATCTGATCGATATCCAATACTGGGGCATTTTTGGTAGTAGATTCAACCATCCAAAACCTTATAAGGGCATTCTCAAGCCATGGTTCAACTAAACATAATTTCTCTTCATTGGCCTGTTCTGATTTTAAAATATTGGTTACTATTTAGATGAATGAAAACTGATAAGAACAAGATAACTCATGCAGAATCAATAAGAAATATCTGATCCACCATTCATATATAGTTACCTTATTAGGAAACTACCATACTAGAATTCATACTTTGCTCCGGCCAACTGAACCCAATTATAAATGTTGTGGATTTTTTTCGTACATTTAATGGAAAAAATGAGCTACATTAATATCATCCTCCTTTTTTAAAAGGAGTAGACCTATCAACAAGTCTATGTTTTATTTCTTCAAGTGACCAATTACAACATTAGTACTTCTCATTTTCTTCTCCCAAATGACTCTGACTAGACCTTTTCTTAGTTCAAATAGCTAGACTGAGAAAGTAGTTGATGAAAATAAATGGTGAACCATCAGAAATGCTAAACGCAATGGCAAAACTCAAAAGTAATATATTGTTCAATGAAAATATATTGTTGTATTATAGAACAAATACAACAGGAAGAAATTGTTGGAAAGAGAAAAGTAATTCTTTAAATCATTGGAATGGATAAACTAATGGTTTAAGAGAAAGTACCAGGTATACAGAAGTAACGAAAGAAAAATGGAGCACCAACAGAAACTGACATATATTTGCATAATTGCATAAACTTATGATTCTGATATAGAAAAGAAGAAATAAGGAAGAAAAAAGAAAGAGATTGCATTTCAAAGGAAAGATTGATATCTCAAAATGGAAGAAGCTAAAGTATAGTGGAGAAATGCACCTGTCAAAAAACAAGAGAAGAAAAAGTTGACCCATCCAAAGTAAGAGCATGAACATTAAAGAACAAAGTAGCAGAAGTTGGTAAGCCATCTAATCTAATGTCAACATTTATCCTTGTGTTCTTGTAGGATACTACTCATGGATGCCTAGACCCACTTCAGATACTCTGTAAGCCGATGCCATTGTACATTGCTCACTGAAAGCGAAACAAGAATACTTTGACTCAACAAAATTCTTTGTAAAATTTAAAATATTGTTAAAAATGAGAGAAAAAAAAGATGGAAAGAACAGCGGCATTATCGACGATGGACTTCAACTCAGGTGATGCTGGCAACCCACACAAGAAGAAAGAAGAAACATCATCATCTTTCCTAAGTTTTCATGTGGAGGAATTCCTTCAAAGCTCCTGAAACTACTATTGGGTACAAACTGTAAGTCCAAGGAGATTTTAGACCCTATAATTGAAAGATTCAAGTGTAAATTAGTAGGGTGAAAGAAAGGTTATCCTTCCAAAGGGGGTGAATTGATCTTGGTTTAAAGTCCCTTATCCAATCACCCCATTTATTTTCTATTTCTAAAGTCAGTAACAGCCTCCCTGAAGCGATTCTACTGGGACAGGTTGAGTGATGAAAGAAAATTCCACCTTGTAGCATGCTCTTGTGTTTGCACAAGAATTCGAATATGTGGTATTTTTTTATTTATTTTTTTGAAGAAACCAAATGTGCTACTAAATCTGTTAAAATTAGCCAAATTTAAAAAAAAAATGTTAAACTGAAATTCCACGTAACAGCAGAAGTGACAGCCTAGAATGGATACCCCATATTTTGAAATCACCCCTCTTTTATTAATGTGGTGAATATCAACCCAGTAAGCCTCTTCAACTCCTACCTAACCTTTTTTTTTTTTTGGCTCAAAGTGTCCAATCTTCAAAAATATTCAGGAAATGTGGGGTACTATGTTGGAAGAAGTTCAAGTGGTGCTTTTTAAGGCATGAGAAGAAGGATACCCCTTGTTTATTACTTTGAATTTTTAATGTAGGTTCAATCTATTTTGGTTGAGAGATGTGACAAAATTGGCAGTGCTCTGCTCTGTATGGCATACTCCGTCAAATCCAAATCCAAAGTACTACAGTCATACATATCTTACTAGTGGGCAGGTTGGATGTCAAAGAGTACCACCCCAATCAAGACCAGGAAATAGCTGAGACTGAGAGGTGGATATTTTGTCTTGGATGACTCTATGATGACCCCTACCACTTGCAGAAAATCCAGAATGACTTCGGAAAATTTGCCACTGGGTTTGCACCATTTGATCAATTGGAGGCATTATAGCTAAGAGGTTATACTGATCCCATCTCATGGTGGACAAACTTTGGGTCTGGTACTCCTCTGCTACAACCTCTTGTATTAAGACTACTTTCATAGCCAGCATCATCCTCCTGTTATGGGAGGAACTGGAATGCATACACAAGGATCCCTGATATTAAAAGTAACTCTCTATCTTCTCAAGTTGATGATATTGTATATCTTCATTCAAATCTAAAACTTACCCAACAAGTTTTGAAATGTGGTGGGTGAGGACAATGACATGGAAGACCAACCAGAACTTGGCATTACTAACTTGATCCTAGACTATCCTGTTCTTGAGCCAATAATGTTTTCTGATGAAAACCGAGATTGTGGGATTGAAAATTTAGTGGCAGAAGGTACAGTTGGAATACCAGGATCAGTTGTTGAAGGTGATGAAGAAACAGAATGGGGAATGAATAGAAATGCGATAATACTGATGTTTGTTTCAATGTGCTTGAAATTATTCCAGCATTTCTGATGAAGACATTAGTTACGTGGTGTCACTAACTTGATATGGCTTCACATGTACTGTCTCACATTTAAAAAAGTTTTGGAGGACAGCAGAACAAGAAAAAAAAAGTGAAAGAGAATAACAAATATATTGCAAGGATTAACAAATTAAGATGGGGAAAACTAAGAATGGATGAATAAATAATGAAACCTTAACAGAAACAAATGAAAATAAACCCTAAAAATGAAGGCAAATCCGACTATGTCAAAATACAGAACCTGTTGGCTGTTGTAGGAAGGCAGGAATTGCATGCTATTGAGCAAAAACTATGCAGAGGGAGACCAAGATGTTCTTAATATTAATAATATTTCCAAGAGTATCATACTTAAATATGGTGGATGGATGGCAAGTTTCTTAATTTTAACGATAGAAAATATTTCCAAAAGTGCTTTGATGGAATTGGCTATGGATACATAATTGCACTGGGACTTGATTGAAGCTATATAATTGCACTGGAACTTGATTGAAGCTTGTTTAAGTCGCTAGTGAACCTGGAAAGCTTTATCAAATAAAGAGATTTCAGCTAGAGAAAGTGTGAATCACCGAACTAAGACTCTAAGGCCCCATTTGTTTATCGGTACATAAGAGGGGGAAAATTGGTCAATGGGCATCTCTTTCCCATTGACCAACTTTACATTGTTTAATCCTTTTGCAATAAATATTAGGCCACACGGAAAATTATCTTAGTTTACCTAGTAAATCTTACCCATCCCCCAAGTGGGTAAGTAACTTTCCCAAATGAGCAAAAAGTGTATAAAACATAATAGGACAAGTTTGCCCTTATTTGGGAATCAAAAGAATAAGCAAGTGTTGCTCAGGAAACATTTAATTGAGTAAGTGTATTTGCCCAGGTAAGTGGCAAATTTGTAAATAAACAGGACCTAAGACAAACACGCACTTCATAATAACAAATAAGATTGGGGGTATTATTTACAATAAAAAATCAGGTATTGGGGTAGCTCTTCCCCAAAAATCCATAATAATAAAATACTTGAAAGCCCACTCAGCCATATCTTTATTCTCAACCTAAGTCCTTGTGTCTATCCATCTAGCTAGCCAGTCCATCGCCTGATTGTATGGGAGTACTTGCATTGCAATCTCTCCTCTTACAACCTCTTCTCTTTTAAATGGTTGTGGGTTTATCCACCTATATCCAAGCCAGAAGTCAGAACACTCAAATGAACCAAAATAATCCAGTGAGTTTAAGTGTGCTGAGTCAAATGCTAGACTAGACTATGTTGACCTGAGTTTTCAACCCTCCAATGGTCTTGCTAGAATTTGGACCCAACTAGGTTACAGGAAATAAATCATAAATTTTTTTTGAAAAAAAAAATCATAATTCAACCTCCTCTTCTTGTATTTTAGGGGAATAGCCTAAACCTCTCATGTTATAAACTAAACCGTCGACCACTGTGAGGATCTCATTAACCTTAGTGTTTGACCTGTCCTCTGCCATAAATCTGTGAGTTTCTCCACCGATCTCAACCCAGCTATAGCCAGGATTGGTTTTCAATCTTCTATCTTTCATAAGCTTCCGTACTCTTGCAGCCTGATCCCAGCAACCCACACTGGCATATAGATTTGCCAGTTGCACATGGGTTGCAGCACAGCCCGGTTCCAACAAAAGCCTACTCTCTGCAGCATGAATTCCAATCCAGACGTTCCCATGAAGCCTAGAAGAAGAAAGTAAGGAGCCCCAAATAACAGCATTAGGAAGGATGGGCATCTTCTGGACGAATTCTTGAGCATCTTCAAGCAACCCAGCTCGACCAAGAAGATCCACAATGCATGAGTAATGGTCTAAATCCGGCGTGAGACCAAGTTCAATCATAGAATTGAAGTAAGTTCGACCCTTTTCTACAAGACCTTCATGACGACAAGAAGAGAGAACGCCAAGGAAAGTAATGGCATCGGGTTTGATCTTCTGCTTCACCATTTCTTTGAGGAGGTCGATGGCCTTTTCTGCGAGACCATGTTGAGCAAACCCTGCAATCATTGAATTCCATGAGATGAGATCTCTTCCTTGCATATTCTCAAAAATGTAGAACGCTTCTCCAATGTTCCCACACTTGGAATACATAGAGACCAAAGCATTGCCAATGTGGGTATACGAATGGAAACCCATCTTAATTGTTTGACAATGAGCACTTCTCCCCTTTCCAAGAGAGCCACCACCCATGCAGGCGGTCAGCAAGCTCATTAAGGTGATATCATTGGGTTTTATCGTCAAATGCCTCATTTCATGGTAGAGCCACAGACACATCTCAACCTGACAGTGTTGTGCAAAGCTAGCAATAATAGCTGTCCATGACACAACGTTCCTCACAGGCATTCCCTCAAACATCCGATAAGCATCATCTAATCTCCAACATTTGCCATACAGGGTGACCAAAGAACTACCAACATATACATTCATAACGAATCCAGTTTTGGTTGCTAGAGAATGAAGTTGAATCCCGACGCCTAGAGCCTTTGAAGCCCCACACACACTCAATGCACACGAGAACGCATTAGCACCAACCACTCTCAACCCTTTCTTGTGCATCCGAGAAAACAAAGAAAGAACATCCTTCTCCTTATACAGGGCAAGAGCCCAACATTCAGCACCGGAGTCAAGAATTTCATCGAACGAGTCATGGGTTTTCCTCTCGGCTAGATTAACAGAAGTGGAGCTCTTACCGTCACGCTTTTCCAACAAATCCTGCATGCAAGATTGTAACAGGCGAAGATGGTCGGCATGCCTTTGGGTGGATAGAGAAGATTTTGGATTAACGAGTTCTAAAGATCTCAATGCCTTATACAAGCTCTTGGAGTTAGCCTTGTTTGCCAATTCTTCAGAGGCACAAGAACAAGACGTACGAAATTGGGCTACTACACGCAAAGGCGGAACCCGAACCACCACCACCATAAACGGTCTGCAAGAAGTAGAACGTGACTTGTTCTTGGCACATGTGCGCGCGAGAGCCCAATTCATCGCCCAAGACATCCATGAATCCTTTAGCTTGTTCCTGTAGAGCTTAGAAGTACCATATAGATAAGGCTATACTTTGTTTTTTGATAAGTTGAGGTTACAAAAGAAAGCAAAGCACACGCAGAACTCACAAGAAAAACACTAATTACACAGCCCGGGAGGCTACCCTTCCTACAGCATCAGCTAAACAAATAGAAGAAAGCTGCAAATTTGATCTTGTTTGGACTTGATCTTCACAATGACCAGCCGCAGCTAACAAATCAGCAGCTTGATTGTATTGAACGTTAACGCTGTCTTTCGAAACAATGCAAATGGAGTTCAGTTTAGGGTAAATTTGCACTCTGATTCACTTTTGTCTTTGTTTAACAACATTATATTTATATACTCACAAATGATAATACCAATGCATATTTATATTAATAATAAGATGTAAAAATACATCGATAAAAAAAAAAAAGTAAATGTGTGTTAAGTGGGCTTTTGATAAAAAAAAAATATGTATTTTATTGAAATTCATGCTTGCATCCATTATATGAACGTTTGTCAATACAAAACTAAATCAATTTTAGAATTTATATGAACGTTTCACATTCTACATATTTACATCATTTCCAAACGCAGACACAGTAAAAATGTTTTTCAACCCATGGCCAGACTGGCTAACCTTGCCAATTGCTCATTAGAAAGGCTGGTCTAAAATGGTCAACCCATCAGTCTTTAGTGTCTAATTACGATCATTGTTAAACTAGATGGTTCAATTGGTTGAATGGACTGATAATTAACCTTGGTAACGGCTCAGATAACCCACTAGACCAAACCAGTCAACTCTGTCCATTTAGTGTCTGTCTAGTTGGACCTGTCTAATGTTGGCTACAAATTGAATAGGCCAGTTTGAATTGAAGCTTCAGAGAGAACCGGGTGGTCTAGACCATCAAAGTCCACCACTATGGTGTTTGCTCAATTGGACCGGTTTAATGATGGTTGGAAGTTGAATCAGGTGGTTTGACCAGTTGAAAGAACCAGTAGTCTTGCTAATGAACTGGTTCAACCAATTGAGTTAACCAGTTGTCATTGCCAATGGGCTGCTTTCAACTAGTTGACTGAGCCGGTTGTCTTCGTCACCGGTCGTTGCTATTGTGGCTTGTGATCTAATTTTGTTTAGATATGAATATCACAGTTTAACTCTTTTGGCTTGAATAGTTGCATTACTCATATACGATTAATCTTTTGGTACCAATCCATTTATGTGAGTTCGCATCCTGTAAACCTTTCAATTCGAAATTGGATTAAGTTAAAGTCCATTCGAACACCCATTATAGCCTCGCGTTGGGAATGTCTCCCATGGAGTACGGAGATGTTCCCGATACAAGGCCGAACGAGCCTTGTGTATGAGCTTGGCATCAGTGTTCGCAGGGACACTCATTTTCCTTCATCTCTATGACCATGCCTAGATTTGGAACTCAAGAAATCAACCCAATCAGCGGAAATCTGTACTACAAACAAAGAAGAGAAGGAGAAGAATAATAAGGAGAGGAGGAGGAAGAGATTAAGAGAAAAACTTATCGCTCGTCACTGGTTGCAGGCCGTCGGTTGATTTTTAACGTCAAATGTTGATTGATGTAATCATTGGTGGTCTAGTCACAACATGCCTAGAGAGGAAGTCTAAAGTTTGGGTTTTGTTATTTTTTGTCATTTAGTGGCCGGTTCATTTGATTATACCATTCTTAACGGAGAAATTCCCCCTTAACTCAATAAGTCTGTGTTTGGTTTGAAGGGAAATGTAGGAAAATTTATACAAGATTTGTAAAGGTTTTCTTTTCTTTCCTTTCCTTTCCCTACTTTTTCCTTCAAATCAAACATAACCTTAGGATAAATTACAAAGACCTCCCCCCCCCCGGTACTATGGGGTCTGTGAGAAAGACCCCCCTGTACTTTGTTTTGTGACAAAAACCCTCATTGTACTATGTCCGTAAGACAAGACCCCCTTCTGTTAGAATTCCGTTAGAACCCGCTATTGCAATATTTTTTAACCCCCATACTACCCTTGTAACACTGTCCATCTTCCCCGACCTCACAAACAGCAGTGGCGGTAACTGTTGCAACGGCAACAAACTTCGGAACCTCCCTCTTTCTCCCTCCCTCTCCCTCCCTCTCTCTCTCCCTTGATGAGGAAGCGCGAGTCCAAGCAATCGCGGAGATCGTGAACGACATGGTGGAGCGCTCGCTCAAAGGAGAGAACGTTGATCTAAACGCCCTCAAAGCTTCTATGTTGCCGAAGCTAATTCTCCTTGATGATTTATGCAGGTTCTATGTTGCGAAAGTTCTCCTTGCATTGGAGTATCTACACATGCTTGGGGTTATATATCGAGATGTTAAACCATAAAACATTCTGGTTCGAGAAGATGGTTATATCATGCTCTCAGATTTCGATTTGTCATTGAAATGTGCAATGAATTCTGATGATACTCAATCCGGTCGATCTTAGCTGCTGGTAACCTTGTCTCTGCCGGAGCTGAAGATGCCTGAAGTGTGGGTTCCTTTTGGGGAGCTCGGGCCTCTTCTTGGGATATGGTCGTGCTATGTCACTGTGCTGAGCTGGCGTTCCTGCCAGGTCACCCCGTTTTCTTCCACGTGTCGCACAGTCAAGGGGTCGGGCCGAATCTACCTCCATCAATTGCCCCCCACTCCTCATGCCCGGGGTCTTGACCCAGCGTGGGGAGTTCATGGACTGACGGGTGGATTTGCTCCGTGGCGTGCTTAGTCCAGATTGGAGATTCCCCAGTCTAACCCACCTACGTTCTTGGCTCAACTAGGGTCAGCGTAGCTCGACCAGAGTCAGCTCAAGTCACGTACAGCTCACGCGCGGACATCAAGCGATTTATCAGCTATCGGACGTCAAAAATTCACGCTAAACTGATTTCATCTCGGGGGTCGTGCAGTAGGTTTTCTTGAGAGTTGTTGGATGGCTTTGATCTCGACCGTTGATGCGCGGGTACTTCGGCTATAAATAATGGGGTCCCTGGTCACTTTTCCTTCACCAATATTCAGTGATCGTTTCTTGAGCTCGCGTCCAAGGTCCTCAGCTCGCGTCACTTTCCCTAGTTCGGTAGCGTTCCCTTAGTGAGTCCCCTTAGCCTTTTCAATTTCCTTTCCTTTCCTTTTGCGATGTCTAGTTCGAGTAGTTCGAGTAGCTTAGATAATCTTTTAGAAGGGCCTGAAGCGGAGATCTTGGGTTGGGCTGACTCTTTTGATAGCCTTCTGGATGAGCCCGAGGTAGGGCCTTCAGCCCGGGTCACCCCGGGTAGCCTAGAGTCCACTTCTCGTTGGGTTTGGATGCCGGACACGTTCGGACCCTCCACTATGACGTCTGAGAGACTTCGGTCCCTTGTTCGTCAGTTCAACTTGCCCGGGGAGTATGCATATAGCTTACCTTCGGGCAACTTCCCTTGGGAGCACGGTCCAGATGAGATCGTGGTCTTCCGTGAGCAGCTCATTGCCGGGCTGCGCCTTCCTCTCCACCCCTTAATCGTCGAAGTCTTGAACCACTTTGGTGTCTCAGTCGGTCAGCTTCACCCGAACTCTGTTCGCAACGTCGTCGGGACCATATCCCTTTGCTGCGAATATGTTATTCCTTTGAACTTAGAAATTTTTTCTGCTCTTCTCATGCTCAAAAAACAAGCGAGCTTCCTTCCCGAGCACAGGCAGGCTTACTACCTGTCTCCCCGCCCGGGATTCAAACTTCCAAACAAGGTCCCGGCGTGGAAGCGGGACTACTTCGTGGTGCAAAGTGCTACGGGGTGGTCGTTTCCTACTCATTGGAGGGCGGTTGTCCCTAATCCCAGCATCATGTTAGATAAAGACATGGTGGAGATCTTTCAGTCCTGGGCCCAGGTCGGGCTCGAGTGCGAAGAATACCTCTCAGAAGCTAAGCTTATTCAGGCCGGTCTGAGTCTGGGTAGAGAAGACCCGCGGTGCCAACCTACTTGATGGAATGAAGAGGAGGAAGCGGGTCACCAAGCGTGCTCGCGTGGAGTCTCCTCGGGCCATGGAGTCCGAAGCCCCGAGCCATCCTCCGGTCATCAACTTGGATTCTCCCAAGGAACCTGAGGTGGTGGGGCCTATCCCCGAAGTGGCAACGGAGCCTGGCGTCGCAGAGGCTCGGGAAGCTGAAACTATAGAGGCTTCTTGAACTTCGACAGTGTTTTCCAGCTCAGGGAGCCAAAAGGGGGTTGGCAGTGTGCTGATTCCGAGTTGTGCTCTTCGAAAGAGTCAGAAGGCCATTTATCCAAGCGAGGTCGCGGAATGGTCCAAGCTTCCTCCAGGTCACATTGGCGCACGTGCTACGTCTCATGTCATGGTGGTAAGTTGACGCAGTTTTCCCTTTGTGCTTTTTTCCTTCTTTACTTTCTTGCCGAACTGACTCCTTGCTTGGCAGGCAAACTCCTCCATCCATGCCCTGATTATCCAATCAGAGAGGAACCTGAAGCGGGCACAAACTACCGAAGAGGCTTTGGAATCAGCTCGGGAGCGGGCGCAAACTGCCGAAGAGGCTTTGGGATCAGCTCATGAGCGGGTCCAGCGTCTTGAGGGCAAGACTTCGGCTCAGAGGAGTGAGTTGGAGAGACTCCAAAGGGAGAACGGCACCCTGAGGCTCGTCGTGAAACACCTCGTGACCTCGAAAGGGGGCCTGGAGCACGAGGTGTAATACCTCAAGGCCGACATCAAGGAGAAGTCTAAGATCTTCTTCCAGGCCCTTGAGGACACCAAGGTGAAGGCCGTCAACGACTACATAGCGTCGGAGCACTTCGACGACCTGATGGTGGGCTCATACCGGTGGGGCTTCAAACTGAGCCGGTGGATGATAAGGCACACCTACCCCGAACTTGATATTCGTGCCATCACCACTTCGCGTATTACTCCAGAGATGGCTGCTGTGGCTGACGAAGATCTAGACTCTGACGACGAGGTTGACCCCCAGAGTGTTGCCGAAGTCCCTTCTGAGGGCAAGGGGGATGTAGTCCCGAAGTGATGTGTACCGGGCATGTGAGCCCGAAGTGATATGTATCGAGCCTACGAGCTCATTTTCTTCTCTTTTTTTTTTGAACACTGTAAAGCAAACATTAGTAATGAAATACTTTTTCTGCTTAAGTGTTGTATAACTATTCTCCTTTTGCCAAAGTGACTATATTGCCGAGCTGCATAGAATTAGGTCCCCGAAATGAGGGGATTCCTTGAGGCGGGTTAACATAGTAAGGTTATATGCCCGATCCGTTGTCCACCTAGGTAAAGGAAACATTAGTTCAGTAGGCCTGGCTTGGAGCGAGCTATACACCCCGGGTTTCATACCCGTGTTGCCTGCTCTCTTGGCACTAACACTTAGTTTACGATGATGATGTCCCGATGTCATCCTCAGCTTGGCGCTTTAGCCCTTAGGATGTTTTCCTAGGTTTTTTGCCCATGCCGGAGAGGCGACTAGGTCTTGTAGTGTCGAGGTCTTTGTTACCTCGGCATTCTGGCCCTTAGGCTCTGGGAGCAGCTCACAACCCGCCCAATTCGGTAGCTTATAGGTAATATCGCCTTAAGTTGACGATGTTCCAAGCTCGGGGTATTTGCCTACCCTCTAGGGTCTCAAGCTCGTACGCTCCTCCGAGTGCTCTCTTTACTCGGTAGGGTCCTTCCTAATTTGGCCCGAGTTTGCCAATGCCGAGCTCAGGTACCATGACCTTGCAGAGAACCAGGTCGTTGACGCGGAAGTTCCGCTTCTTGACTCTGGCGTTGTAGTACCGAGCTACCTTTGCTGGTACGCTGCGGTCCTGATGTATGCGAGGTCCCTCACCTCGTCGAGCAGGTCGAGGTTGGTACGTAGCTCATCGTTATTGGTATTGTCGTTGTATGCTTCCAACCAAAGTGAGGGGATTTCGATTTTGGTTGGGATGACTGCCTCCGTGCCATAGGTGAGGTTGAAGGGAGTTTCTCCGGTGGCGGTTTTTTCTGTAGTTCGGTATGCCCATAGAACGCTGGGTAGCTTGTCCGCCCATAACCCTTTAGCTCGGTCTAGCCTGGCCTTTAGTCCGCGGAGAATAGCTTTGTTCGTGACTTCTGCCTGACCGTTTGCTTGTGGGTGCGCGACCGACGTGAAGTTTTGCCGGATCCCCATGTCTTGGCACCACTCTTGTGGGTGCGCGACCGACGTGACTTCTGCCTGACCGTTTTCTGTAGTCCGAAGCGGCACACTATGTTCTTCCAGAAGAAGTTCTAGACGTTTCGAGCTGTGATTGTTACGAGAGTTTCAGCTTCAACCCACTTTGTGAAGTAACCTACCGCCACTACTAGGAACTTCCTCCCACCCGTTGCTGGCGGGAATGGCCCGAGTAGGTCGATGCCCCACTGTGCGAAGGGCCATGGGCTGGTGAGATACTTGAGGTCGGTGGTGGGCTGGTGGTGAATATTGGCGTGCTTCTGACACTTATCGCATTTTCTGACTAACTCAACAGCGTCTGCTTTCATTGTTGGCCAATAGTACCCTTGTCGTAGTGCTTTTTGAGTGAGGGCCCTGCCCCCAGGTGTCCGCCACACAGGCCTTCATGAATGTCGTGGAGTACAAGCTCAGCTTCAGGAGGCCGCAAGCAGTGCAAGTAGGGGAGCGTGTAGGATCTTCGGTACAACCATCCGTTTATTATAACGTATTTGGCTGCCTGGCGCTGTTGCGGTCTGCGGGAAGGGTTCCATGTAGTAGGAAGCTCACGAGTGGATCGATCCAGCTCGGCTTTGCTTGGGCAACAGGAGCGACCTCCTCTGCGCCCCCGAGAATGCTAGGCCGAGGTAAGTCCTCTATGTACACAGTTCTCATGGTGTTGTCACTGGTGCTGGCTAACCGGGACAGGGCATCGGCCTCAGCGTTCTCTGACCTTGGGATTTGCCTGATGAAGTGTGACTGGAAGTTAAGCAGAGCCTCCTTTACTTTTGTTAAGTAGGCGATCATAGTTGGCTCGCGGGCTTCGTATTCGCCTGTAACTTGGTTGACCATAAGCTGGGAATCGCTGCATATAACTATGTGTTTCGCTTTAACCTCTTGTGCTAGGGCTAGTCCGGCTATCAACGCCTCGTATTCTGCCTCATTGTTGGATGCCACGAACTCAAAGCGTAGTGCGTACTCCAGTTTCATGCCACTTGGGCCGTGAAGAACTACACCAGCTCCGTTGCCTTGCTGATTTGAGGAGCAATCTGCGTGAAGGATCCAGGGCTCTTCATCCCAGTTCGCGCTTGGCCTAACCAGGAGAGATACCGAACTGGGTGTGACCTCACGGTGCTCGGACTCAACCGACCTGAGAGCACCGAGCTCAACCGGGCTAAGGACCTCGGAGCTGAATGTGCATTCTGCAACAAAATCCGCCAAGGCTTGGGCTTTGATAGCAGTTCGTGGCTTGTACTGGAGGTCGTACTCACTGAGTTCGATGGCCCACTTCGTCAATCGACCAGAGACCTCGGGCCTGAGCAATACTTGCCTCAAGGGTTTGTCGGTGAGGACGATAATGATATGGGCTTGGAAGTACGAACGAAGTTTACGGGCCGCAATGACCAGCGCATAGGCTAGCTTTTCTATCTCTGGATATCTCATTTCTGCTCCCTGCAATACTTTACTAACATAATAGATGGGTCGTTGGACCCAACCTACTTCCTTTATCAGTACTGAACTGACCACTTTGTCGCTTGCCAAGAGGTACAGTTCTAAGACATCGCCCTCTTCGAGCCGGGCCAAAACTGGGATATTGGCGAGGTATCTTTTGAGCTCGTCAAACACGAGATGGCATCCTGGGTTCCACTCGAACCCTTTGCTTTTCATTGCCTTGAAGAAGGGCAGGCAGCGGTCTGCCGATTTAGACATGAAACGACTCAGAGCGGCTATTCTGCCATTTAACCTCTAAACCTCTTTTACTTTTCGGGGTGGTCTCATATCTAGGATGGCCTTTATCTTGTCCGTGTTGGCCTCAATACCGCGCCGGTTGACGATGTACCCTAGGAACTTACCCGAGGTGACACCGAAGACACACTTGTTTGGGTTTAGTTTCATGCTAAATTGATGTAGAATTTGAAAGACAGAATGCAAATCTTGTATTAATTCATGCGAAAAATGTGTCTTGAAGACCATGTCGTCTACATAACATTCTATCTTTGTGCCAATTAAGGGTTTAAACAGCTTATTCACAAGCCTTTGAAAGGTTGTCCCAGCATTTTTCAGTCCGAAGGGCATAACCTTGTAGTAGTATAGGCCGAACTCGGTTATGAAGGCGGTTTTTTCCTCGTCGGCCGGGTCCATCCTGATTTGGTTGTATCCTGAGTAGGCATCCAGGAAGCTTAGCAACTCGTGTCCCGAGGTCGCATCCACTAGGCGGTTGATCCTGTGGAGGGGGAAGCAATCTTTCGGGCAAGCTCGGTTCAGTCAGTGTAGTCGACGCACATGCGCCACTTGCCGTTTGCCTTTTTTACCAAAATGGGGTTGGCTACCCAGCTCGGGTAATGAACTACAGGGTCAGTATTGAGCGAGGAGCTTCTCAACCTCGTCGTCGACCGCCCTCCAGCGTTCTGGGGCTAGGCTGTGTTTCTTCTGTCTAATGGGCCTAACTACAGGGTCAGTATTGAGCTTGTGAGTTATAAGGTTAGGGTCTATGTCGGGCATTTCTATCGTGGACCAAGCGAAAACATCTAAGTTATTGAATAAGAAGCGTACCAGTTCGGATCGCAAGGGCTCTTCCAGGGAAGCACCAACCTGAAGTGATCTGGCTGGGTCCTCTGCCGAGACAGTGATGGGGACAGTCTCCTCCATGGGTGTAGCTCGCTCCTCGTTTTGTTCCACCGGTCGCTCCAACTCGAGGTCACTGGTTACCTTGGCCTTTCCCTTGAGGGTGGCGACGTAGCACTTGCGGGACTCGAGCTGGTCACCCCGCACTACCCCAATGCCGAAGTCCGTGGGGAACTTCATAGCAAAATAGTAAGTGGATACCACGCCTTTAAAGCGTGGGTAATCAGCCAACCTACTATGGCAATGTAGGGGGAGGGGGTCGCAACCACCAAGAAGTCGTGCCTGAGTCTTACCGTGTTAGGCCACGCGCCGACTTCCACAGGTACTGTAACCTTTCCCAGGGGTCTGACCTCTTCTCCGCTGAAGTTGACCAGCAGGGTGATCGCGGGCTTCAAGTCACTCTCTCGGAACTGGAGTTTGTCAAAGGCCGCTTTAAAAAGAATGTTTACCGAACTACCGGAGTTGACGAGTACGCGTCGGACTTCGAATTCATTGATCTTCACCTTTATGACAAGTGCATCGTTGTGGGGGTAGTGAACCCCACGTGCATCATCCTCAGTGAAGAATATGGGGTCTTCCGTCCTCGACCGCTTTGGAGGATTTTGTTCTTCTCTGGCGGCCTCACGGGTTGATGCCCGAGCTGCTGCCGAGGTGCATCCTGCTACAATCGATCCTCCAACGATCACGTGGATCATTCTCCGAACTGGCCTTTCCTCCGGGGGCTGCTTCTGTGACTGTTCTGCTGGCTGGTTGCTGGACTCGAGGGCATCTCTGTTGTGCTCCCCCTGCCGACCTATCTTATTATTATTAGTATGTTGTACAAAATTTCTTAGGTACCTGCGACGGATAAGTTCCTCTATCTCGTCGTGGAGATTCTTACAATGTTCGGTGCATGATCGTGGTCTCTATGAAAGCTGCAATACAAATTTTTATTCCTCTCATTCGGGTTCCCTTTCAGATGAGGTGGCCACTTTACGTACGGGGCATCCTTGATCGTCATCAGGATCTCAGCCCGCTTTGCGTTCATGGGCGTGTAGTCCGCCCGATCTGCCATGGGAGCTCGGAACGGCTGACTTGGCTTCGCCCCCTGAGCTGAGTCTTTCTTCCTCTTGTCATCTTGGTTGGGAGGTTCGCCTTCCCTCTTCCTTTTTTCGAACTGCCCTCAGTTCTCTGGTTGATCTCCTCCTCCGTTCTTATGAATCTGTCCGTGAGCTTGAGGAATTCAGCTATGGTCACGGGCTGGTTGACCACCATGTGCCATTTGATTTCCTTGTGTGTCACACCCCTCTTGGTCGCCGCGAGCTGTACCGCGGGGTCTAGGCGCGGTATCTGTAAGCACGCGTTGTTGAACCGCTTGATATAGCCCCGGATGGACTCTCCTTCCTTCTGGACTATCCCGAGAAGGCTCTCCTCGGTTTGAGGGCACCGCTTGCTGGTGACAAAGTGCGCAGTGAAGACTTGCACAAACTGGGTCCAACTTCTTATCGACTCGGGGGCCAAGTTCCTATACCAAGTGCGGGCCACTCCCCTGAAGGTGGTAGTGAAGGCCACACACATGCAGGACTCGCTGGCCCTCGCCAAGTGTATCTGGGATTGGAAAGCATCAACATGATCACTGGGGTCAAAGGACCCATCATACTTGTCTAGCGGGGGGAGTTTGAAATCTTTGGGCATAGGAACAGCGAGGAGTTCTTATGATAGGGGGAAAGGGACTGAAAGAATAGGAGCAACTTTTACCTCATTCGAGCTTGCTTCTTCTTTACCTCGGAGCTCGGGCAGAATGCGGGTGGTAGTTCGGCGACTTCGTCGGCGCCTCCGCTGCTGCTTGGAAGGTCCGGTATTGGTGTTGCTCGCTTTGGTGTTGCCGAGCTCAATGGGCCCAGACAACTGGTGGTAGTTCGCGGCCAGGACACCGAATTGGTTCTCCGCGAGCGGGAGCCCGAACTTAGAGTGCCGAGGTGGTGCTAACTTGATTGGCTGGGAGGTTCCCGATCCGCCAGCGAGCTGCGAAGCGGGGGTAGTTAGTCTTTCCCTCCTGCCAGGGGATGAGGCCTGGCTTCTGGAGGGGTTCTGAGCCTGGGAAGCTTCCCCTCGGTGAAGGCGCCCGCCCTGAGGAGAGGGCTTGACCTGCTTGACAGCAGGGTGCCGAGGTGGGAGTTGTGGCTGATTCTGAGGCAGTTGGGGGAACTGCTGTTGGTAGTGGTACTGAGAAATGTGGTGTAGTACTTGTTGCTGATGGAATTGGTGTTGCTGAAATTGTTGCATTTGGGCTTGCATGGCTCGCATGCATTGCATCAAGTCATCAAGCTGGTTCTGGCTGGTTGCCAAAGGGACAACGGTCGGTTCGGCGAAGGTTGTCTCAATAGAGGGGGGAAGGGGAACGTTCACAGGCGCCACTGTTCGTGGCACATTGAGGCTAGGGATTCCGTCCGCCGAGAGGGGGACGGTGAACTATCCGATGCACACAGTGGCGGGTTGAGGGTGTTCCCCTACAACATTCAGGTCGGCGTTACGTCTGTCACTGCCGGAGGAAGCCATGAATGCTAAGTTTTCTTTGGAAGAGAGTTAAAGGTTAGGGGAGGCTTTTTGAAGTGTTCCCACAGACGGTGCCAAATGATGATGCTTGATCCGGTCGGTCTTAGTTGCTGGTAACCTTGCCTTTGGCGGAGCTGAAGATGCCTAAAACAAGGGAGAAATTGGAGATTTCTGGGGAGGAACCCGGTGGGAATACTTCGAAGCTCAAATTAGGACTCTTGAGAGGGCAAGGGAAATAGAAGATTTCAAGACCAGAAAGCGCAAACATCGCATACCTCTTTCTCTGGGGAAGAAGGTCTTTTATAACCACTTGGTGCACTCACTCCCAAGTTTCTGCCAAGTCAGGTATAACCGCCTCTGTGGGGGGCAGACATAACTGCCACTGTCCTCTCTGTCAGGGCCGTCTCTGCCACAACTGAGATGGTGGTAGCAGGTGGCTGTTACGGCGTGATTGCCATCTGTCAGATCCAGACTAGTCAGGCGTGTTGCCTCAGAGTACAGACCTGTCAGGTACGGTTTCACAGTTGCGCGACCTGGAGCTGAGGTGCCGGAGTGGTGCGCGAGGTGAAGTCTTGAGTTCGGATGAGAGTATGTCCTACTGTCCCGAGGTGCTGGCATATGGTCCGGACTGACCCGAGGTGGGCTAGTCCGGGCTTTGCCCCTCGCGGGCTTCTCTATTAGCCTCGGGATTCTTAGGGAGAGCTCGGGTTTCACCTCCCAGGAAGTCTGGGTTCCTTTTGGGGAGCTCGGGCCTCTTCTTGGGATATGGCCGTGCTATGTCACTGTGCCGAGCTGGCGTTCCTGCCAGGTCACCCCGTTTTCTTCCACATGTCGCACAACCAAGGGGTCGGGCCGAATCTACCTCCATCAAATCCTATTCTTCTTACATCCTCGTCATCAATCATGGAGCCCACAAAAAACTTTTTAGGTCCATGTGCAAAATCCCCTTGTATAGATCCTTTCTGTCATCCTGAGCACAAGTTTCGTGCTTTTCATCGAGGCTGCTTGTGGCAGAGCCAACCACTGCTCGGTCCAACTCCTTTGTTGGGACCACTCACTCATGAGTACTTAGCTCCTGAGATCATCAAAGGAGAGGGTCATGGGAGTGTTGTGGATTGGTGGACATTTGGGATCTTTCTTTATGAGCTCTTATTTGGTAAACACCCTTCAAGGGCTTGGGAAATGAGGAGACCTTAGAAAATGTGGTGATACAGAGCCTCAAGTTTCCTAAAAGCCCAATGGTCAGTTTTCAAGCAAATGATATGATCAGAGGGCTATAGTAAAGGATCCAGAGAATCGGTTGGGGTCAAAGAGAGGAGCGGCAGAGATTAAGCAACATCCATTCTTTGAGGGCCTGAACTGGGCATTAATATGGTATGCCATCCCACCAGAGCTACCAAAGTTTTGTGATCTCGGAGTTCCATTTATGCTTTCCCAGGAGAGTAAACGTTTGGAGTTCAAGTCTATAGGAGGGCATCTGGAGTTCAAACTGTTCTAGCATGTGATCTCTCTTCTATGGGGAGTTGTTTGATATGGAGTTCGAATTGTTCTAGCATTGTGTGCCGTGTATGATTCATTACTTCTTGTAGAAACACAATGAATAGATTTTGCCAGCCTCCACTCTCCAGCTTCTAAATGCGATGACGGTTATTTAGAGAACTGAGTTTTGGCTTGGACTAGTTAATATTCAATGGATATTTTTTGGGGCCTGCAGTCCTTACATCAATTTGTGTAATTCATGTTCTCTCCTCTGTGCGAGTGCTCCACCATGCCATTCACGATTCCCTTGATTGCCTGGACTCGTGCTTCCTTATCGAGGGAGAGAGAAAAGGAGAGAGAGGGAGGTTCCGAAGTCCACTGCCGCTGCAACAACTACCGCCACTGCTGTTCGGGAGGTCGGGGAAGATGAACAGTGTTACAAGGGTAGTATGGGGACTAAAATATATTGTAATGGCAGACTTTAACGGAAGTCTAACATAAGGGGGTCTTTGTCTCAAAGACATAGTACAAGGAGGGTCTTTGTCGCAAGACAGAGTATAGGGGGTCTTTGTCACAGACCCCATAGTACAAGGGGTCTTTGTAATTTACCTAAACTTTTACAAACCTTGTATAAGTTTCCCTACCTTTTCCTTTAAACCAAACATAACCTAAGGGGATGTATTTGTTTTTCATTTGCAGGTACACGCTTCCCATGAACCAAAGGGTTGACAGGATGCAAGCTCCGTTTAAGTTGATCCAACCATTGACCAACCCATTATAAATAATTTAGTTAGATTTAGGCAGATTATAAATGGGTGGATTGTGTGTGTTTGGGCAGGTTATAAATGGATGGTATAAAATTGCCACCCCTAAATTTGTGGAGATGTAAATTATTTGGAATTGATGGAACATAGAGACCTTCTCTGGGGCCATAAATCATGATCACATGGGAACCAGTGAATACCCTAATTGGTCTCTTTAAGGCTACATTTGTGGCATTCTATCTCCTTTTTGCAGTATTAGTGTTCATACAGGTCTTTTAACTCCTTATTCTTTTTTGCAGTAAAAACTTAATGTTGATAGAGGCCTTTTAACTGCAAAAGGGAGATAAATCCTTAAAATAAGAATACCAAAAGCAGCCTTATTGAATTTGAGATAAGGAAAAAGGTTTCAAAATATTATTTTTGTTTGAAAAAATCATTTAGAATTCAAGATCAGGTTGTATGGTTCCCTCATCCCTGTGATCATCAGCCTTTTGGCATTTAGGTAGAAGCCTGTAGCCTGTAGGAAGGGAGAGGATACTGAGTCTTGACTGTTTGCCATACTCTTGAGTTAGTGGAGCATATTGGGAAAATAGGTCATACCGTGGTACAAAATGCTGGTGCACTGAAATTCAGATATGATGAGTCCATGGCTACTACTTCTGAGTTCAAATCTGCCTCTCAAAGAATACGCTCTAAAACGTTCCACAAACCGTGTATCGAAAACATCCCTAATGACAAATACTACGGGAGATGTTAATGCACACTGAGATGTGCATGTGGGGTATTTTTGAAGTGCATTTTTGTAGGGGGGACAGATGTGAATTCACTACGGCCCTAACCCATCAATCAAACCATGTATTATATTAGAATTCCTCAGTCTTCATATATAGTGGTACAAAATCAAAAGGACCCATATCATTTTGGATGATTTATATGGTCCCAAGGACATCTAGTGACATTTATTAATGTGTTCCTAGTCTATGAACAGCAAGGTAGCAATCATCAAATCCAAAACAAGGCCATCAATATCATATGTGACACATGCCACATGAAAGAATAAATTCCATCTTTTTTATCTTCTCTTTCTATATATATATGTTTATTTTGTTAGAGAAAACCAGCCAAAAGGTAGACATGAATTTGGTAGAATAACATGGGCTAATGAGGATGGGTTGAGGACATTGGGACCATGGTCTCTTTTCCCTTCAAATCAATGGTAAAGCTTGCCTCTTATTAAGCTACTCTATCTCCCCTAAAGACCTAAAGCTCATTAGTGCCCTTAAAGCAACACTAGCTCAACCCCAAGTTTCTTTTCTCTTCTTTTCTTTATTTTGGTTCCAATCCACATGCAAACCTCATTATACCTATACTCAATGTTGTTGAAAAGCCAAGAATGGAACTAAACATGGGAACTTGGCATTCTAGGGAAAAGAACTAGTTAGTTCGTTAGAGAGGGAGAGAGAACTTGGAAAAAGTTGGCAGTGATGGGGTAGAAACTAGACAGAAACAAAGAGTCTTTCAAAAAATTTCCCGAGCAAATGAGTGAAGTAAAACATGCGTAGAATATACATGGAGTATCTATCAAGAAACATGTTCTCCTATTAAGCTCAAAGTAATAATTACTTAACTAATTAATAATAAGGATAAATTACAAATACTCACCCCAGGTTTCTAGAATTGTTCTGAACTAACCTCAATTTATTTGATAAATACAAATACCCTCACTTTGTTTAGTAGCACGTGTGACTACGGGTGGATTCAAGTCAAGCCAAGTCGAATAGTACGACGCTCGAGCTTAGTTCGCCTAGGAAGTACAAGGCTCGAGCTCGATTTGAGAAAAAATATTTTATAAAAATAAAAAATTATATATATATATATATATATATATATATTTTTATATTTAAAAAAATTAAGAATTATAATATTTTTATTATATATATATATATATATATATTATTTTCTATAATTTTATTATATAACATATATATGTATATTCGAGCTCGACTCGTTTATTAATCGAACCTATAAATTGGGCTTGAACTCAGCTCGAAGCTCTGTTCAAACCGAACCGAGCTCAAGTAACTCGTGAAGAGCTCGGCTCGTGGCCACCCCTAGTTGTCACATGATATATTCAGGTTTTGTGATAACAATTTTAACCTTGCAAATTATAAGGTGTCTTCAAACATTTTCAATGACTAAATTGTCCTTTTGTCTCAGTTTGAAAGGATACAAATACAAATATGTAGAATGCAAAATCTTATATTTTGTATTATTTTATATGTATTTGTATTATACGCGTACTCTTTCCAAATTGAGCATTTCGTACATTATTTGGAAACTTCAAATCAATTTTTACATCTTTTAATGTTAATTGGGCTATTATATTTCTCCTCAGTTGTCATGAATATTAGTAGATGATTACTTGGTTTTGGTGCAAGTTATAATAGTTATATTTGATTATATAATGTTAATTTATATTTTTATCCTATGTACATAGTAAATACCCTCACACTAGTACGTATTAAATATGAAAACATAAGTCTAATGATGCAAATTATTATTACATGAACATAAATTATTTGACTACTACTTGGTAGGATATGATCGATCTGAGGAGGCAATAGGCAGTTGTACATATTTTATGAAAATTTGAGATTCCAACCATTTATTTTGGCTTTAAATGTTAGAATTATTATCAATATAATGTAAAATCAATAATATCAATATAAAATAATTAAGTTTTATTAAATAATAAAATCTGTATTTTTTAGAAATTTGTTATCATAGACCATTCCAACTTCCAAGGATCTGAATCTAATAAGAAAAACTCTCAAAATTTAAAACCGTTGCCCATTACTAACAATGGCATGGTGAGGGACGATCACCATTTACCAATTTAAAATTGAATATTGAGAAAGTAATAAGATGCCGAGAACTCTAGGTAGGCAACCAAATGCTTTCTATTTGAAAATAAAAAGAAGTGTGGAAGGCAAAAATAAAAAAGAAAAAAAGAAAAGAAAAGAAAAGGTACAAATGGTGCCTGCCTCTATTAGGGTTGCAACTTGGATGGGTTTGGATTGGGCTTTTTGTCAAAAGTTGAATGGATTAATCTGAAGCCCAAGCTCAAAACAGTACTGTACAATGTTTATTTGGATTAATGGGATTAAAATATTGACACACACCGATACATGATACGGTTGATACATTTATTTTATTTTATTTTATATTAGTGAGAGGTCCCAAAAGAGGTCTTAAACCTTTTAAAATTTTCAAATTATTTGTGTATTGGTGTATCCAAGTATATCTGGATATATTAATACCAATATGATATGCCCGATAATTTAATCCTTCATGCATTTTAGTTAAAATGGGTTTATCGGAATTTAATTAAATTTTGAGGATCTTGATTTGTCTGTTTTTTTTTTTACAATATTGGTTTTCCAAAATAACGGTGAAATCAGGGGCGGAGCCAAGTATATTGGTGGGAGATCCTCCCCAAACTTTTTGTTAAAACCATTATTTATATGATTACTAAGTGGTGGTTAGGTCCAAAAAAAATTATTAATTTAAAAAAAAATCTGTAATAGGCATTCCTGGCTGGATGAGACATTATTCGATTTTATCTGGTTAAATGCAAAATAATCCAGTTGATTATGTAAATACGTCTATCCAGGTTGGGCACCAACATATATATATATATATATATATATATTGTGCGTGCATGTTATTTATTTATAAATATATTTTTATATTATTTTTTTTATAAAAAAACATGTATATATGATGAAAATAATTAAAAAAATACTTGTATTTTTTGTTTTTACATTATTTAAATTAGTATATTTTATTTTTCTTTTAATAATTTATTAATTTTTAAAGAAAACAAGTCAAGTAGGATCAGACCCGAAGATCCGACTTATCGATAGAATTCAAATCGAGTCCTATAAGATCCAATCGGATTCAACATGAACAATGTCGAATCGGATTTGAATATACATTGTTTTCAAAACCAGACCGGACTGGAAAAACCGGGAACCGATCAGGTGATCAGTTTCGACTTTCCCCAAAATTGGAAATTTGCCCAAAACCGTTGATTGTGGTCAGCAAACTGCTGACCCGGGCAGTTAACCGTTCGAACCATTCAAACGGTTTTTGACAGTTTTTTTTTTCTTAATTTTTTATTTTTTTGTCAGAATGGGTCAAACTGTCGGGCCGTTCAACCCGATAACTGGACCCCTGACCGGTTCGATCTCCGGGTCGTTTTTAAAACCATGTGAATATACCCTAATTCGAATCTAATCTGATCTATTTGCATCCCTAAAATGTACAAATGAGAATACAGATTTTGGACCACCATTTGATCCATGGACCTTACCTTTGTCTATTTGGAGGAGGAATTGGAGAACTGATTCCTAATCACGTGATTGTGCAAAGTGGTCTTTTTTATCCCCTTTTTTTTTTTTTTGATAACTCACCAAGCTCATTTCCAACATCCATCCAAAAATGAATATAAGACCCCACAATTTGACTGATTTAGATGAATTTACATTTCGTGCTCACAAAACTGTCTTTACACCATGTCTATGGCCTTTTGCAGCTCTGCATCTAAAACATTTTCCATTTTTATTCATTGGATATATTCTTAATGCACATTTGTAAGGAGGTGTGATGAATGCGGTTTCGCAAGTAAGAAATCTGAATTCATTCTAGATCAAGGGGTGTAGTGTGTAATATGAGCCAAGCCAATATTAGTGCTGTCAATGGATTGGATATGATATTGGTCGGGGTGAATTCAGCACTATGCAGAAGTATTTTTTTTTTCTTTTGCTCCATGGGGCTATGCAATGGGAGCAGTCCATCCCTCCCAAGCCGAGGTGCATGCAAGATTTAATCCCAAGTCTATGCTACAACCAGTAAGAGGTGAGAATGGATGTTAGTACTTCAAATATATGACTTAATGAGAGGGATTTGAATGAGGTGAAAAATAATAGTTTAAATTATATTTTTATCCTCACAATTAAAAAGGAACTAAATTCAAATTACATTTTTAATATTTTTTATATTTTCATGTGTATAAAAATAATTCTTATTTATGACACCTGTTTTTGTTTAATATGATGAATATATAATATTAGAGATGTGCCTAAATGATTTTTTTTTTGCAAAATTTATGTACTTTTTTAATTTTTATTATTTAATTATGACATCAAATATTGACACATTTGACCTAAAAGTTGAATTGTTGACCTGGACCAAATAGGAAATCAATTTCATTTTTTTGTTGTTTTTAAAATTTGTATTTCATTTGCATTATCAATGAAAACAATTTTTGTTTATGACATTTTTTTTCTTTAATATGATTAATATAAAATATTAGAGAAATGACCAATTTTTTCTACATTTTTTATTTAACTATGACATCATGGATTCACTCAATTGGCCCAAATGGTTGAATTGGCTTACCCACCACTTTATGGAAGAATGGTTTCATTTTTTTTTTTTTTTTGTTAATTTGAAAAAAATGTAAATTACTGAAACCTCCCCTGAAGTTTCTAACCGTTGCTGAAATCTCCCCTAAAGTTTGGTAATTGCAATCGCCTCTCTTGAATTTTCTAATACAATTGCAAGTAGACCCCCCCCCCCCCCCCCCTCTCTTAGAATCCTTTAACAAGAGGCACGCAAATGCCCAAAATATCCATGTAGTTATTATTGAGGCTAGTTTTTGCATTACAAACAATACAAACTTTAAACAACAAAAAAAAAGTTTAAAATTGTAACTTTACCTTCAAGGGATTCATATGAAAGGGAAATTTATAAAATAAATCAATTTTGGGAAAGATTGGAAGGGTTTGGATTATTGATTGATGTGAAGGGAAAGCTTGGAATATAAACATTTTAGTCAAAATAACTATGTTAAAGTTCAAGAGAGGTGATTGCAATTACCAAACTTCAGGGGAGGTTTTCAGCAATGGTTAGAAACTTCAGGGAACGTTTTAGCATTTTACCCTTTAAAAACATGGGTTTCTTATTGTTAAAAATTATTTTTGTATTTGATAAAGATCTAATTATTAGAATTATTAGATAAAAATACCTTAAATACAAGATTTAATGTGAGAGAATGTGAGTTAATACCTTAAATATAAGACATAATGAGAGGAAATTAAATAAGGTAAAAATTATAAATGATATTACATTATTAGCTCTTAGAATTAAAGAGGGACTAAATTCAAAAATAGGGGTACTTTAGTAAAGTTCCACACTTTCATTGGTACTTTTAGTGGTATAAATAAATATACTATATGTACATCTATATGTATGTATGTATGTATGTATAAAATAAAAGTAAATACACACAAAAAATTCCGACTTCGTACGGAAATTTTAAATTATAATAAAAATTATTATTTATTAAATTTGGTATTTTATTTCCATCATAAATAAAAATTAACAATTATTTTTATTTGATATGATGAATATATAACATTAGAAATGTTCCCGAATGTTTTAGACAAAATTCTATACTATTTCATTTTTTGTGTTTTATCTTTTTTAATTATTTATTATTTAATTTTGACACCATGAGTTAATTTGAAAAGTTGGATAACTGACCCATAGAAAAACAGTTTTGCTTTTATATCAATTTTAAATTATATATTTCATCTACATTATATAAATAATGTTTTACTTATTACACTTAATCTTTGTTTGATATAATTAATATATTAGAAACATGTTCACGTTTTTTTATAATTTTATATTCTTTTGATTAGTTTTACTTTTTAAAGATTTATTATTTAACTATGACATCATCGATTAATCCATTTGACCCAACCGACGATCCAAAAAGGAAAATAGTTTGGTTTTTAGATTTTCTCTAGTTTTTTATTTTTGTGATTCTTTTTATTTTCTATTTTTTAAATTTTATTATTTGACTATGACATCATTTCATTTCTAGGTTGATTTGGATTTGACATTCCATTTTCATCATTAATAAAAGCACTTCTTATATTTTATATTTATTTTGTTTAGTATAAGGAATATGCAATATTAGAGATATGCCCAATTACTTTTGTTTTTTCTATATTTTATATTTTATTTATTTTAAGCCTGGCCAAATGGTTGAATTGCTTACCCACCACTGAGAGGGAAGAAAATGGTTTTGTTTTCAAATTACTTTTCAAAATATTTATTTTTATAGTGTTAAAATTAATGTTGTGAATTTACTTAGTAGAATTTAATGATGAGAAAAATATATCTCAAATATAAGATTTAATGAGAGAATATAACTTAGATATGCAATTTAATGAGAGAGAAGAGAATAGGAAAATAGTTATATTTCCAATTGGTTTTCAATTTTATATTCCATTTCCATAAATAATAAACATATTTCATATTTATCATAATTATTATTATTTAATATGTTGAATATATGCTATTAAAAATGTTCCTAAATTTTTCTTTAATTTCTATATATATTTTTTAATTTTATCTATTTTGAATTTTTTATTATTTAATTGTAGCAACATGCATTGGCCCATTTGACCCAAAATGGATTAATTTCTTATCAATACTTAGATAAAAACATTATTTTTTCCATGTAGATTTTAAAAGTATAAGTTTTTATGTTATTAGAATTATTAATTTATTATGTATGCATTTAATTAGTGAAATTTAGTGGTGAGAATAAATAAAATGCTTTAAATATATGATTCAATGAGGGTGAATGGGAGTTCATACCTTAAATGTAGGATTTAATGAAGGAATTGAATGCATTGAATAATAGTATTCAATTTACATTGTTTACCCTCACAATAAAGGAACCATATTTCAAAAAAGGGGGTATTTTAGTCAAGAAAAATTTCAGAAATTTTAGATATTCATACTTTATATATATATATATATATATATATATATATATATATATATATATATAATAGTATGATAATATTATAAGTATACTGTGAGTATGATCAGTTCGAAACAATCAAAACCGATCCAATATTATCACCTGGACATGTAATGTGGATCCAAATATTTCATGGGTTTGATTTGATTTTGTCGGTTCTACCAATTTTTTTTCCACCCCACCCTTGGGTTCTATCCCACTCTTACCTAGGGCTGTCAATGGGTCAAGGTTTAGATTGGGACAGTATTTATCGGTCCCATACCGATTATTAATTAATTAATATAAAACTATAGACCCAGAATTGTCCCGATTATCAGTGGGACTAGTGGAATGCAATCCACCCAATTATACTGATATTAATAATTATTTATGTAAAAACAACTTAAAACTTGATTTTTGATAATGTAATGGTATAACCTAAGGTTGTGTTTGATTGCAATGCAAATGATTTTAGTGTAAAATTTGACTTATTTTTGTTTCAAATTTCAGCTTATTTTGTTTGATTGGAGTACAAATAAAGTAAATTAAAACATGAAGTAGAACAAAGTAAGACCCAAAACAAAATTAAAGGAGAATTTGCATTTTTTTTTCCATTTGCACCCCCACACATTTATATTAATGCAAAAAAATTGCAGTGCAACCAAACACAACCTAAAATAAAAATGCAAGTAAAATAATATGTTAATAAACCAACTGTTTTTTACCAAAATTATGGTATATTATCTATTAAATTTATCTTTTAAGACAAAAAATATAATAAAAATTAGAATCCATTATATTGTTAACAAAATAATTGATTTGGATCTGAATAGATTCGAACCAAAATCGACCCAATTGTTAATCGGGCTAAGATCACATAACCAGAACCGATATAATCGGTTTGGTCGATCTGGTAGAATCGACCCGTTGAATCATTGCAGCCCTGCCCATACATATCATATATCACTTCTGCGTTATTGAATTCATCGTCACGAGACGGCCATTACTTCAAACGGGGAAGGGTATTTTCGGAATATAATTTGAAATTGTGGTCACATTCAAAAATCAAAAATCAAAAATAAAAAATCCAAAAGGGAACGAGCGGCGGTACCAAGGCTCAAGGGTGGAGCGTGGAGGATTGAGGGCAATCGTGTAAATATTGAAGCCTTGAGGGGCGAGGTTGCTTGAATCCAACATGAATTGAGAAAAAGCTAAGCGCCGAGAGCTCTAAAAAATTAATCAAAATCAAAATTTACAAAAAAGTAGAAAGGGATTGCATCATCATGTTCGTCCATTTCAAACGGTCAGAAATGAAAAATTAACGGAACCTTAACGACGTCAACGTTAAATACCAATTATTCCTTGGTTTTTGAATTTTTTGGGTTTAAATCAAACGTCGCTTAACGGTAATGGGTTCCTGTCATTATTAACACTTGATGTTCTGTTTCTACACCACCTACACGAGTCAGAGTCTTCAGTATCTCTGCTGTCTCCTACTCCTACTCGTCAATTCAAAATTTAAAAACAAACAAACAAAAAACGGAGAGTGCTCACGAGTTTATTCGAAACCGATTCACAGCTCGAAATCGTCATAGCCATTGTTTCTGGAATATTTTTTCTTCTACAGATTTGTTTTATAGAGATTTTACATTCTTCTTGAATTTTTCTTCCACATTTCGTGGACTCACTTTGCTGGCCTTTCACTTGACTGTAAGTGTTTCAGCTTGATTCAACAATCTTATTTGCATAATCTGCGTTTCTAGTTGCGAATGTTTGACCGATCGTTGTCGATCAGACTGTGAATCTCCACTACATTTAGGTTTTTTTTATTTATTTTAACAATAATTAAGTTTTAGTGATTACTGTGTACCTCTTTTATTGCATTTTTCGTTGCATATTTGTTCTTGGATGGAGCTTTGCACTTCTTAAATCGGTTCTTCCTTTTTCCTATCACACTCTCGTCTCTTTTCCCTTTATTGTTCTTTCGTCACTTTTTGCCCTTGTGTTATCTCTCAAGCTTCGATTTTTGGATTTTCCAATAGTTTGCTTGATTATTGGAATTGCATTAGTGTTTCGGAGTGGGTTTTTGGATTTTTTATTCTGGGGATAAATGAATATGGACATCTTGTTCTTTTACATTTTCAGATTTCCAGCTGATGTTCCTAATAGATTTTTGTTTTTTATTTAAACTCTTTTACTACATTCTTTTTGCAGGAAAATTAGAGGCTTATTATGGACTCTTCACAGCATAGGAGAGGGGGACTTATCCCCGTTTCTCCGTCTCATACTCCACGATCAAGTGACAGGGCTGCAAGAGATTTGAGATCAGGGGATGGAAACGCAAAACATGACAAGGGAGTGAATGTCCAGGTTCTTCTCCGTTGCAGGTTAGTGAAAAGTTCGATTTTTCGCTTGAATTTCTAGTTAATGGGGCAAGTTATACCAATAACAGATGATAACGTTATGCATTTTTTAGACCTTTGAGCGAAGATGAGATGAGGGTGAACACACCTGTGGTCATTTCCTGCAACGAGCATAGACGAGAAGTATCTGCAATTCAGAACATAGCAAACAAGCAGATTGATAGAACCTTTGCATTTGACAAGGTTTGACATTTAAAATCTTCCCCTACTCTGTCAGAATTCTCACACTTATTTTGACAGATATACAATTCGAAACATTTTTTTTTAAATGGATTATGCTCAGCTCAACTCAACGAAGCCTTACCCCAACCATACGAGCTTAGCTACACGAATCCTATTTCACAACACTACCGGGGGCCATGTCATCTGCTGAATATTGGATAATAACGGTGGGTATTTATTTGTAGGTTTTTGGTCCAACATCCCTACAGAAGGACTTGTATGACCAAGCTGTCTCTCCTATTGTAATTGAAGTTCTTGAAGGTTATAACTGCACAATTTTTGCATACGGTCAGACGGGTACAGGGAAAACGTACACAATGGAAGGAGGGGGAAGGAAATCGAAGGTTCTGTTCTTTTTCTTGTACGTGAATTAGCTTTATATTTATCTTTATTTACTTTCCATTATGAATTCACCTCTGCTTCCTCTTCTTCACTTTGCTTTTGTAGAATGGGGATTTGCCAAGTGATGCAGGTGTTATACCTAGAGCAGTTGGACAAATTTTTGATATACTTGAAGCTCAAAATTCTGAGTACAGTGTGAAGGTTACGTTTCTAGAGCTGTACAATGAAGAAATAACAGATCTTTTGGCACCTGAAGAATGTACGAAGTTCATTGATGACAAGTCAAAGAAACCAATAGCCCTTATGGAAGATGGAAAAGGTGGTGTTTTTGTGAGAGGCTTGGAGGAGGAGATAGTCTGTACTGCAAATGAAATATACAAAATATTGGAGAAAGGTTCTGCTAAAAGGCGTACCGCAGAAACTCTCCTCAACAAGCAAAGCAGTCGTTCTCACTCAATATTTTCTATTACAATTCACATCAAGGAGTGTACACCCGAGGGGGAAGAAATGATCAAATGTGGAAAACTTAATCTTGTTGACCTTGCTGGTTCTGAGAACATATCACGTTCTGGTGCACGAGAGGTAAGCAGGTTACTATGGTTAGTAGCACAAATGCAGAACTTATCACATTCCTTGTAAGGTTGATATATGTTCTCTTGGCATAAAATGCTGATATGTGCATGTGTATACATATGCTTTTATGCTCAAGTGCACATATCCTTAGTAGGGATAAATGGCATTCTTGTAGATGCAATAATATTGCTTAATCTGTCTTAGTGGTCAATATGAAATTATGATTTAAGACAGCTTTAGTAAATTTGTAATCTTCTAGATGTGGCTATAACAAAACCTATGCTTGCAGGGAAGGGCAAGGGAAGCAGGGGAGATTAATAAAAGCTTGCTTACACTTGGCCGTGTCATTAATGCACTTGTTGAACATTCTGGCCATGTCCCATATAGGTATTGTTTATGAATCCAATATAACATTTCCTAGTGACATGTAGCGTATGTTGATAAAACTATAATGTGTAAAAAAATAACAAGGATATTGCTTGGTCTGTCAGGGATAGCAAATTAACACGGTTGTTAAGGGATTCCTTGGGAGGAAAGACAAAGACATGCATAATTGCCACAATATCACCTTCTATCCACTGTTTGGAAGAGACACTCAGCACTCTGGATTATGCACACCGTGCCAAAAACATCAAGAATAAACCAGAGGTTAGGGATTCGGTTGCTTTGTTGGTTTCTGTTTCTTTGTGCGTTTTTAGTCAAGATGTTTTCCCTTGGACTCTAATTTAATATTCTTGGATGACTTCTTGATTTTGTCAGATTAATCAGAAGATGATGAAATCTGCACTGATAAAGGACCTGTATTCTGAGATTGACCGCCTTAAGCAAGGTTGCTGATAAATTTCCTACTTGGGGCTGCTTGGTCTTACTTTTGAACCATCAATCTAATAAAATGCTGAAATATAATTTTTGATAAATATTTAACTTCTTCTCAACAAAATGGATGCTTCAAATCATAGATGTAAAAGTAGTGTCTGACAGATTTGATGTTGTATTTTGTTATTTATCTCCCACCAGAGGTATATGCCGCCAGAGAGAAGAATGGCATCTATATACCACGGGACCGTTACCTGCAAGATGAGGCTGAGAAGAAGGTCCAGCTCTTTCTTTTTTCAATTGAATTATGAGTTACTCTCTCCAATGAAAACTGCATTTCAGAGTTTTTCACTGACTTGGAAATTTCATCCATTATTGCCATCTGTTTCTTTGCCCAGGCCATGGCTGAGAAAATAGAACGCATGGAAATTGATTCAGATTCCAAGGACAAGGTAGTTCTATATTTCTAAAATTTGTTAGGGGCTTACAGGCCTTAAGATTTCCTGTTAAAGAGGCTTGACTAATTAACAATATGTTGCAAGTAGCAACTCCTGGAGCTTCAAGGACTTTACAATACCCAGCAACAGTTGACTGCAGAATTAAGTGAAAAACTCGAAAGGACTCAGGTACGATGTGGTTGAATGTTCATCTTCTAGAAACTCTCACTTGTCAATAGAACTATTTCACTATTTCTATCCACTTTTCAGCAAAAGAAACTAAACTACTTCCTATTCTTCTTTTGTTTGCATGCCTACTGCAGAAAAAGCTTCAAGACACTGAACATGCACTATTTGATCTAGAGGAAAGATATAGACAAGCAAATGCTACAATTAAAGAACAGGAGTATCTGATTTCCAATCTCCTCAGATCTGGTGAGCGAAGTGCCATCAAATTTTTTTATGCATCTTGTGCAATGGTTTCTAATATTTATGTGATTGACATAATGACATTGCACCTTTTAGTCCCAAGGGAAAACTTTTCTCCATTTTTTTCATCTTGTAGTATAGCAGCCTGTTGGTAGCATGGGTATATGTTTTGACTATGTTTGACTACTATGTTTCATTAGTTAGGGATATTTGACAAATCCAATGGCACTTCAGACACTGACATGTAGCCTTGATCTTTTAGAGAAAGCACTTGTTGAACGGGCAACTGAACTTCGGGCAGAGCTAGAGAATGCAGCATCGGACATATCTGGCCTGTTTGCCAAAATTGGTTTGTACTCATGTTTTTGAGAAGTAGATTGCTTAGGATTTTATCCTTTACTAGGAAATGTCTGCAACTTTCTTTTGCTTATTCTGCTATGCTTGATCGTCTACAGAGAGGAAGGATAAAATAGAAAATGGAAACAGAATTCTTATCCAGAAATTCCAGTCTCAACTAACTCAGCAGCTTGAAGTCATGCATAAGACTGTTGCAACTTCTGTGACACAACAGGAGCATCAACTGAAAGAAATGGAGGAAGATATGCAGTCATTTGTCTCCACAAAGACTGAGGTAGAATACATTTTCTGAAGGTGATAAAATCATTCCCAAAATCTTAATCAGTAACCTGAATATATTGTTCTATCTCATCATCTTTCTGTAGGCCACAGAAGAACTTCAAGGACGAGTGTCAAATCTGAAAACCATGTATGGTTCTGGTATAAAAGCATTAGATGATTTAGCAGGGGAGCTTAATGAGAATTCTGAGTCTACATTCAACCATCTAAACTCAGAAGTTTCTAGGCATTCATCTGCCTTTAAGGATGTAAGAATTGCTTACTGCGTTTTTTTTTTCCTTTTTTAACTTTTCTACCATTGTCACCCTTATTGTTGCTTGACCTTTATCCCATAATACAGCTTTTCAAGGGAATTGCCTCAGAGGCTGATGTGATACTTAATGATCTTCAAAGCAACCTTTCCAGTCAAAAGAAGAAGCTAGCTGCATATGCACAAAAACAGCGTGAGGTTAGCAACTGGCAATTATTTTATTTCACAAACTCCAGTGTGTGTGCTTGGAGGCAAGCTAAGATTGTTGTAATTCAATTGATTGCTTTATTAAATTGTGCACACTACACAGGGACACTTTAGAACGGTGGAAGCCACAAGATCTATTTCTAAAATTACAGTAAACTTCTTCAAGACACTAGATATGCATGCGTCCAAATTGACCCAGATTGTTGAAGAAGCACAGACTGTAGACAACAAGAAACTGTGCGAACTAGAAAAGAAGTTCGAGGTGTTTCTTTTTCTCCTGTTTAATCCTGTCAATATGATCATAACTATTTATTTGCACCTGAAGGTCTGTCCTATCAATGAAGTCCAATTGCTAACAATTTACTTTGTTTCTGAAGGAGTGTGCTGCTAATGAAGAAAGGCAACTTTTAGAAAAAGTGGCAGAGCTGCTAGCAAGTTCAAGTGCTAGGAAGAAAAAACTGGTATGTATTCTTGTTTTTGTTTGACTTTATGGGAACATGATCTTTTGGATGTAGGAGAGATGCTGTGATCTTTGCTTTAGGGATATACTGAATCATTCTTTTTACCAAAACTAATATACTTGACCATTCTATTGCTTGTATTAGTGAAGCATAAAATAACCCGAAGAACTTACAAAAATGTGATGCATTCTTCAATTTCCATCCTTATTTCAGTTGCATGGTTGTTTACATCTTGCATAATCCAGCAATTGATGTCTGTTGCACCAGTGGCTGACAGGCTTCTGGCATAGATATAGGATAAACATATTGAAATTGTTTATCTTTTAAACACACTCAGATTAACTAAAATTAACCATAATTTTGATGAATGTATTCTCTGCATAGCACTTTCATGAAGAAAATATGTCTTGAAAGTTGTAAACTTTGAAGTTTGCTATCCAACCAAAGGCCAAAAGCAAAGTGTTAAAATAATTAACAAATGAAGCATATTGCATATGCTTCTGCCTTTTCTTATGTAAAAGTTTTTTAGTAACCCCTCTCTATTAGTGAAGGCTACATTCCATAATCAAAACAGTTTTAAGGATAGAGGATCACCAATTGCATGTCTTCTGTTACTTACCATGTTTAATAACGACTTCACTTTTGTACTTTTCTTCCTGGAATTGTAATGTCAGGAATCTAGGCTAGAATTGTCTGTTGTAATGGTCAGCATATTTCCGTTATCTATCAAAGGCTCTTTAATCAATCCAATAAGGCTATGTTTGGTTTGAAGGAAAAGGTAGGGAAAGGAAGGGAAAGGCAGGGAACCCTATACATGGTTTGTAAAGGTTTCCCTACCTTTCCCTACTTTTTCCTTCAAACCAAACACAGCCTAAAGGAAAAGAAAAGAAAAACCAATCCAGTGTTCACTCTGAACCAGATCAAGGAAACCAAAGATATTTTATTTTGTTATCAACAACAATTTAATTGTCTTCTAAGCAGTAAATTCAATTACTTTATCAGACACCATGCAACTAATGACAATGGTAAGGTTGACAGTAACAAGGTAAACATTTTTTGAGGGCATGGTAATGAAACGTCAATTATCTAGCTTCAATGTGAAGACAATTATTTTAGAGGGTGGGTTCCCTTCTGAATTATATATGCTTTCCATTGTTCAGGTTCAAACAGCAGTGGATGGTCTTCGTGAGAGTGCAGCCAGCAGAACAAGTAAGGTACAAGAAGAAATGTCAACAATGAAAGATTTCGCCACTTCCGTCAAAGAAGAATGGACAATTTACATGGAGAAAACTGAAACCAACTATCTTGAAGACACTGCTACCGTGGAGAGTGGGAAAAATGACTTGTATGAAGGTCTCCAACACTGGTATGGGGAACTCTTCTGACAGCTGATATTTTCCCTGTATCCTGTTTTACTTTCATTTTTCCATATAACCTATGCTTGTAAACGCTGTTCAACTGCCTGAAATTTCTATTGTTAAAATAATGATCAGCATGACCAAAGCAAGAATGGGTGCACAACAATGGCAAAATGCCCAAGATACTCTGCTTTGTCTAGAAAGCAACAATGTTGAATCTGTTGATTCCATCGTCAAGTGAGTTACTAATTTTATTGTCCAATTATTTATCAATTTGAAGATGCACTTGTTTTTCTTTTCTTGTCTTACATTTTGCGGTGGCAGGAGAGGAGTGGAAGCCAATCAGATGCTGCGTGCTCAGTTGTCTTCTGCTGCCACATCTGCTCTTGAGGACATCAACCTTGCAAACAAGAACCTTCTTTCCTCTATTGAACGTAAGTTTCTAGTTGCATATGAGCATGAGCATTGCTTTTAATTTCACAAGCAACGTTGGATAGAGCTTTCCAGGATATTTTATTACATTTCTATGTCACTATTGTAGATTCCTTGAAACTTGACCATGATGCATGCGGGAACATTGATTCCATGATTATTCCTTGCTGTGGAGATCTGAGGGAACTGAAGAGCAATCACTATCACAATATTGTTGAGATTACAGAAAATGCAGGGAAGTATCTTCTGGAGGAATACAAGGTAAACATCATTGATATGGTTTGGTGTACCACCTTTGCTCGTGTCTTCTTTTGTTTCTGTTCAAGTGTGTATACCTCTAATATATCTTTTGTCATCTAGGTGGAAGAACCAACTTGTTCAACACCGAGGAAAAGGTCATTTAATTTACCGAGCATGACATCCATCGAAGAATTCAGGACTCCATCTTTTGAGGAGTTGTTGAAGTCATTTTGGGACACAAAATCTGGTAAACAAGCAAATGGAGATGTCAAGCATTTACCAGGGGTTTACGAGGCAGCTCAGGCAAGAGATTCAAGACCACCTCTCACTACTATAAATTAAGGCAAAGGTGGGAAGAAGCAGATATGAAACAGCACTAAAGAATGTAAATATATGGCTCAAGTATCATTCACCAACCGATCAACGTTGATTCTCTATCATTTATTATTTTGTTGGTGGGGGATTTTCAATTTTTTTTTTGAACTCCTCTCTGCTTTTAACGAGTGCAGTAGGATTTACCAAATAAGTATTTTGGATGTTGTCAGTGTATTAAAAATGGGTTTGCAGATTATTACAAACTCTTGTCAGTATTATCATAAGTTGTCTCACTTCACAAATTGACAAGGTTGCATTGATGATATAAATTGGGTAAACTATAAATTGTCTTGTGTGCTTGTGTCAAGAATGTATGCCAGAGATTATTAACGTTGACAGCGCGGAAGGCTTTTTGGAAGACTCCCAGAGTGGCTTTATAGAAATTGGCACACCCCAACAGAATAGTTGTTTTGTACTGGACAAAGATGTGTGGTAAGGGTATTAATAATTAATAAAAATAATATTAATCATATTAATAAGAATTAAAAATGAGTAACCATATTAATGATAATTGATAATATTAACAGTCAGAGACAATCAATGAGTAAGTCCCAACTAAGGCCATGGATGTATAAAAAATCAGTTTAATTTGATTGACTTTCAACCATCTGATTTTGACATTCTATATAGAACTACTGCACTATTAGAGAAACTTATCTCCATTTTCTGAATGCAGTAACAACAGTGGACTGTAAACATTCTGTACAAGCTGATTTTCAACCTACCGGGTCTCCCAATTTAGGTTCCATCTGGTGGGTTCAAATGCTAGAAGCATGTGAAAGGTGGCAAGTTAAGATAGTCCATGAAGACCAAGATCCACATATGTTGTGTTCCTAGACCATAGAGAAGTCGGGAAAGAGTTATGGCAATTGGCACTCACAAGATATGCCAAATTACCAGGTTTTGAAGGATCACCTCATAGGGGAAAAAGAAATGGGAGAATGAATGATAGCTCAGCCCGGGGTCAGAATTTTTAGGTGGGTATTTGACATTTTGAATGTTTATAGATCTGGAGTGGAATTCAGAAATCTGCATTGGGTCTGTCCGCACTTTTCCGAAAAAAATTCATTTTCTTACTTTTTCTTTTTCTTAATTCTTGTATTTTATTAGTGCAATCAATTACTAGATCAAGATTTCTACAGAACAACATAAAAACTTCATAAATAGGTAAATAGATCCCTTTGAACTTGCCACTGAAATTAACATCTTTTGTTGTTTAATGAACCTTCACTCTTCAAATGTTATTCATTTTAATTTCTATTATCAATTTGTGTTGTGTTACTGTAAAGAATTAACATAAAAACTGAAGTAAAGAATAGTAAAATCTGAAGCAAAAATCAGAATTTGCAATCTTTTTTATTTGAACTCCAGTGTATTTGCATTAAGTGCAAATGAAATTACACTGAAAACAAATGGAGCCTTGTGCATCTAAGACAAAAATATTTTCTTCTAAGGAGAATCTGTACATATGGGAGTGTAACTCTGTAGTTTCTGAAAATTCCTTCCATAATACTAGGATTATTTCCATTCATATCTGTATCTTTTCTTTCTGAACATTGTTCTGATTGATATGTATATAGATAATCCACATCCATAGAACTACAATTTTTAGTTTATTTGTATTCGACAATAGCCTTGAAGGTTTGTCAATTGGAGTAGCATTTTCAATTTTGTAATGTATTTCTTTCACAATGAATCTGAAGTGAATCTTTTCGAGAACTTAAAAGCTTGGTGATGTAGGTGCTTTTAGCAAGAGATATTAAAGTACAAATAAGTCAGAAATGTTGAGAGGGACATAAAGAAATAGACTTAATTGATCAAGAGAATGACGATTCATGTAGAGGTCTCAACTCTAATATTTTTGTAGACTACTGGGACATGAAATACAATAACACTTCATACAACACATCAAAGATGATACAGATAAAAATCCTCCTTGAGGCAATTGGGTATTGCCTCCGCTGCAATTACCCTAGATGGAAGAAGAATCCTGAGGTGATGTTGAGTCCTGCTAAGTAAGCTAATAGCCATTGTGATGCTTTTTGCATCAAAGCTCAATCTAAAGTTTGACAAGTTAAATGGTGGATCAAGATATGCAAATGCAAATTACTGTTATATTTGGCATTAACCCAGCTCGGAAATTGGTAAAATTCTATCAGAAATCAAAAGTTGACTCTAATGGCATGCAACTTAAGCTAATGCAAAGTATCATGACTATTTATCCAACCTGAAAATTGATTGGACTGAATCAAAACATTAAATCAAAATGTTGACCCAAAGAAATTGAACAGAACAAAATATTGACCCAAAGAAATTTTCAATCCTCAAAGAAGGAACGTGTAATTTGTTGCATACATCAAATTGTATGTAGTCTTACATACAACAAATTGTACCTCAAAATCAAACACTATAAATTACAATCAATTTGACCAAAATTCAGATTACGCAAGACTGTTAACTATAATATTTATATATTGTGGACTTTCATGGTTTATTCATCCTTGAAGAAAATTTCAATTAGATACCAAATTCTTAAAACCTTTAAGAAAATTGAAGTTCCCTAACAGAAATTTTCAATTCAGATTACATGCTCAGCTTGACTGAGCCAGACAAATTTGGGAGTGTTGGTTGCATCTTTACAGTTGAACTAATAGGGTCCCAATAGAGGGAGAGACAGAGTTTGTGATTTAATTTTCACCAAGATTAGTATGTGAACCAATAATCAGGGGAATTAACATGAAGAATACCAAGTCAGATATCTATGACATGCATTTTACTTGGAAATCCAAACCCGAGTTAAATGGTTTGTATACATATCATGGATGTGGCCAAGACTTTGTAAGACTCAAAGATCTAGTTCATATTGCAACTACCCATCCAAAAAAAAAAAATTAAAAACAAATCATGTAAAGAAAAATATGCAGGTCCCATTGGTCATAGAAGGTTGCCCCTTTGCCCCCGGAAAGTAAGCGTAAAGATGGCTTTTGATTTTTAGGTAAAATGCTTGACAAAGTAAGGTTGCCTTTTTTCCATAATCATTGTCTGACAGCCTTTTGCGGGTTTTGGATGTTTGGGGAGAAAGTAAATTGCAAAAGCCCAACATTAAGCTCAGATCAAGAAGGATCTAAAACACTGTTTTTCTTTCTACAAACGAATAGAATATGTTTTTATTGTTTTTACAATTTTATAGATGAAGAGAAATTTTGTTTCCCACAATACATAAACATGTGGATATGTAAACATGTAACTAGTCACAAAGCAAAAGAATCGAAAAAGCACGTATTCATCAGTTGCAAAACAAATATGAAATAGGGGTAGGAGTAGACTGAGATGAGGCACTTACCGCCGGCGGTTCAGTGCAGCCGTGGTTAGAATTGCAACGACGAGTGGTGAAGTAGTGGTGGCCGGAGTTACAGAGGCGAGTGGAGAATAAGGGGTAGTGGAGGTGCTCTGTAAGAGAAGTTGGAACGGTAAAAGAAATTGAGTTTACCTTAGGTAAACATCATATGTAAAGCATGAGATCAGTCTTCATAGCATACAACAGGGTTGCATGTTTTGATCCACAAGAAAAACCCATGGATGAAAAATTAGCCCATCGTGGTCTACTGGCCAACCGAACGTCCTAAGTATCTCGTGTCATTCCACGATACTGAACACCACCTTAATGGAAACAAATTTGATATTCACAATAAATTCCGTTTGGTTCAAAGGTGTTCCATTCATCCAAACTCAATGATTCTTAGAATCACAAAATTCATCAAAACTAATCCCCTAAAAACTTTCCAAAGGCAGAGGCAGTCGGGCGTTTGTGTAGTTTGTACGAACTGCAGGCTTGAACATCCAGCAGTGACTCCCTTACCTAATGGAACAGTCTGAGACAAGATTCTTCGTAGAACAATTGGGGAAAATTATGGCATTCAGAAACGACGACAGAAATTTTGCAGGGATGTGTGCAGATTTCGAACTCTAAGCCATAGGGAAACGGACTCACAGAATTGCGTGCCAAAAGATTGCACTTCGTGGACAGTGATGGCAGTAATATAACCACGAATCAGCGTGGCGAGCACCTTTCGTCACATCCGTGGTCTTAGCTTTAGGTGACTAGGTCCAAGTCCAACATATAGATGAGGAAGTCACAAATCTGAACTTCACTCAATGTTTACTCAACTTCAGCTTCCGTCATTAAAACTTGCTCAAAGACAAAGTAATAAGCTGTTATAGTTGATCCACTTCAGCTGTGAGCCCCACGTTTACGGAAGAACTGAGCATCAGTCAACCTTATTCTGGGATTCCTCGACTTCGAGTCTGGGAATGCAACTTGGGGAGGACCTGTTTTCACCAACTGGTCGCACTCTGGCATATATGAGAGTAATAATACCCTCGTAAGAGAATGAACATCCTGCGAGGCCTGGAAATTAGCTGATTGAATTGATATTAACAAACGGTATAAATGGTTCCAAATCCCACAATTATTATCAACCACTTTCATGCTGTTTTACAGTTTTACTTCGAATGGTTTCTTATTACAAATTCAATTCCAGCTTCACAGCAGGTCCATTGTTACCCGTGAAACAGGGAGGAAGAACACGACAAAGAGAATGTCAGCCTTTGATTGAAAAGCTTCAAAGAGCACCCAGATTTGGGTTTGGGCTGTTTAGCAAGCTCTGGATAAGAAACCATATAGCAGTCTCTTCTCTTCAATGGAGACGTAACTAAAACCTAGCAAAAGGATTCCAACTGGAATGGTCATCTAGGCCCCCAAAGTCATGTTACTTCTTTTTGGATTTATTGCCCAACTATCATGGGAAACTATACAAACATACCATAAAAGAATAATTAAATTACAGTATAAGGCAGGAACAGACAAGGCTTAGAAGGAATACAGAAACAGATATGGCTTATATGTTGATATTCACAGTAAATGATAAATGCATTCAATTTCAGTAATGCATATCAAGGATAGATATTTACATATTATGCACTTCAAGAAATTAGGTTATATCTTCATTTCTTCTTTTCCAAAGGAAAAAAGAACGTATTACGTATCCAATTGAAGTATCTCAAAGTGGCAGATCATTGCAGAAGGGTTTCGCCCACTTTCTTATAGGCTCAATCAAAACGTTCCTTTAAGCAACTTATAAAATTATGAGCCTTTCTAAACATTTTGGTTTGGACATTCCTTTTCCTTCCCTCAGTCCCTTCACCTTTTCCATGGAGTCGATACAATGCTTGTGGCATCAAACTTTGCTCTGGAACATATTGATTGAGCCAAAATGCCAGGGGCCACCTAATTATCAAAAAAAAAGGCCAAGGGCCACCTGGCCACCTTAATCACACTGATCCCTCCAAAACGAAGTCTGAGATGTACTCAATCCTCCCCAAACCTCCAAAAACTGCTCTAGAAACTGTGACCTTGTTTTCTCATATTCCTGTCCTAATTCTTAAAATCCATTGGCGTCTGATGATCGAGGGTGCTATGCCAGATTTCCATTGGACACTCGGACGAGGAATGTAAATACGTACAATGAGCTACAATCTCACAATAGAGATTACATACCCCTTCTCCTATTGTCTGTATGATATGCAAGTGGACATTTAGGTCCCATTTGGCATCATTCCGCAGGAGTGTTCCTCGCGTTCCCAACGTTCCCACGGAACGGAAACACGTTTGAGGTGGGAACGGGTTCTTCTGGAGTGTTCCTTGCATTCCCAACTTGTTTTTTTGGGGTGACCAGGACGTCACTCCGCAGGAACGAGAAACTCGAGAACACATGGTTCCCACGACGTCCTCTTTAAGTTGTGAACAAGTGTGCTAGTTCTCCAGGTGTTTGCCGGGGCAAAATCATAATTTTGCGATTTCAGACATAAGAAAGCCCTAAGTCGAGCTGAGTAGGTTTCTTCCTTCTTCCTGCCGTCAACGGACTCCCAACCTCTTGCAAAGCTTTGACCAAGCTGCCTAGGTTTTTCTTGCTTTCAACAACCTAGACTAATCTCTTCGTTGTTATGTTTACTCATTTTCATTTCTCAACATCATTTCTGTGTGGTCCTTTTTTATTACTTTGAGGACATGCAACAATGCTTTGTATGTGTACGGATTTGAAAAACTAATCTCAAGATTCAACAACGTATCCAAACGTTGTTTCTGTTTCTTTAGAATAGAAACTTGCTCCTGAGGAACAAATTGCCAAACACTTCTGTCATTCCCAGGAACCAGGAATTCCATTCCTATTCTGGAACAGGAATTTCTCCAGAAACAGGAGCAGGCAGGAACAATGCCAAATGGGACCTTACCTGCTGTTTTTTTTATGATGTGTTAAGAATGTCCTTGCCCTTGTATAAAGTACTTTTTGAAAGTAGATAAAAATTTTAATGAAAAGAAGAAAAAAAAAGAGAGAGAGAGAGATATTACAAGGTGACAAGAAAATCACCCAATAGAAGAAAGCAACAACCCCTCAAATTGCCAACGTTTCTGTTTCTTTAGAATAGAAACTTGCTCCTGAGGAACAAATTGCCAAACACTTGTGTCATTCCCAGGAACCAGAAATTCCATTCCTGTTCTGGAACAGGAATTTCTCCAGAAACAGGAGCAGGCAGGAACAATGCCAAATGGGACCTTACCTACTGGTTTGTTTTATGATGTGTTAAGAATGTCCTTGCCCTTGTATAAAGTACTTTTTGAAAGTAGATAAAAATTTTAATGAAAAGAAAAAAAAAAGAGAGAGAGAGAGATTACAAGGTGACAAGAAAATCACCCAATAGAAGAAAGCAACAACCCCTCAAACCACTGAAAACTCAATTCCGCCAAAAAGCACTCGACTAGGATAAAGAGAGGAAAACATCCAACCAAACCCAAAAAACACCCCTACTCAACCAATCAACAACTAGACTTCAACCTAATTCCTCTAACAAGCCACCAAACACCAATCTCACCCGACCCAAGTCACCAGCAATAGAAACTCCAGAAAAAGGCAAAACTCCAACAAAAACCAAACAATATTCAATTACTCAGCAACTTCAAGGGCTTATGCCACTATCTATTTGCTTCTTTTAAATACTTTTCATTGATTTTCTTAACCTTTTTGTTGGACCCAACTCCAAAAAGCCCCCCTCTAAACCATAGTTGTCAAGGCAACGCCTAGGCAACAAGGCACCCTTTGAGGCTCGCCTCGCCTAATCGCCAAACAGTTTTGTACTTTATATTATAAAATACTTCTTTATTCTTTACTTTTTGATATTATAATTATAAAATAGACATTATTAAACTAAAATATTCATTTTGTGTGTTTATATACTAATTTCTTTTTATTATTTTCTTAATTGTTAGGGTTTAATCAACACAAACATTGCTAAATGCTGTATTGAACCAATAATAAGAACTTGAAATTTTTTCTTTTCTTATTTTCCTATACCAAAAATAAGGGTTCAAACCCTATACTTTTTAAATTTTCTTTTCCTTCTTTTTCTTCTCATGAATATGTTGATTTTCTATACTTTAACATGAACTCTATACTTTTCTTATGAACATTATGAATAATTATTAAGGAAATATGGTTATGGTACCTAGGGAACTACCCTATGATCTATGTTTCTACATAAAAAAAATCCATTGCCTAGGCGACTAGGTGCCCCTTGTCACCCAGCCTCGCCTTGGCACCTTGAAAACTATGCTTTTAACCTAGCAAAAACTTTCAAAACCTGAATAAGCCGATGGTGTTTCTGACTTCAGAAATGCCTCACAGCATTAGGCACCTTCTCAGTATCCTTTAAATCCACCTTAGAACATGCATTTATCCTCTCTAACTCCATCGCATTCTTCTTAATGGTCTCATTTTCCAACGTCTCTCCACCCTCTTTGTCAGTAATCCATTCACCAGAAGCTTTCAATCTTTCTTGAGTTTCTACAAACCTCAAATTAGACCCAGCCACTTTGAAAATCACTTTCTCACAATTCTTCACTTCCAGTTCTCTGAACGCCTTCCTTGCAAATCCCCCTACTGAAAAAATAGACCCAAATCAAACCTCTATTGGGTTTAGTTAGTAAAAAACAAATCAATCCCCAAATTATTTGCAATTAGTCTTGGCATTTTGCTCTGCCATCACCTTATGAATCTGTCATGGTAGGAGTGGAATCCTCCCACATAGAGGTGTGGTTGATCTGAAGCTTGATGGCTACTGCATCTGCACTCAAGGTTTAACTTGAACGAGGGATGGAGATGACAATGTCCTGTTTAACACTTCAGACCATATTAGAAGTAATTCTCATTTTTTTTAATCAATAACAAGAAACTTTATTAATGATATGAAACTATGTGAAGCTTAAGGTACAAAGGGGAGGTAAAAAGACTTAACTCCCCACGAAAAGAATACAATGGAAAAAAGTCAAAGATTAGTACAAAATTTCGAATCCCTATTCACCCCTTGCTTTGCTAACCCATCAACAAAAGAATTAGCAGTCCTCTTCACCCAGTTGTAATGAACCACAATATCCCTACTCAGCCATTTGAATTTATTCTTTTTTTTGATGAATTATAATAAATTTATTAATTCAGAAGCTGATTTAGAGTGAGTTCATACAACATCCCAGAGAGAGGCGCGAGCTGCAGCCCCTCAAATCTTACAAGTAAACTAGGAAAGAAAAGCAAGAATCACAACTGAGCCCAAAACAATTCTTCCCTATTTACCCCTTGCTTGGCTAACACATCTGACAAAGTATTTGCTGATCTCCCCACCCACTGTACAGTGACCGACATATTCCTTGTCAACCAACTAAATTTCTTCATTTCATTCTTGTAACGCCACATTGCCTCTTCAGGATTTTTCAACCAATCCACCACCACTTTGGAATCCCCCTCGATTGTTAGGTGTTGTAACCCCAGCTGGTTTGCAAATTGCACCCCTTGTACAGCAACTAATAGTTCTGCCCTGATGGAGTCCCCAATTCCTAAGGGACCTGAGTAGAGCAACAAAATCTCTCCCTTCTCATTTCTCAAAGCACCCACCATTCCAGATAATCCTGGATTACCCATGCTACTTCCATCAAAGTTCAACTTCAGTGAACCTTCGGATGGAAGAGACCAGCTTGTAATTGATTTGTCCTTTAGGGATGAACACCTCGCTACTGCTGACCAATTTTTCCAAAGGTCATTAAAGGAGAATTGATTAAAGATTTCCAAGGTATTGCCCTATTCAGCACACAGTCTTTCAATTCCTGACTGCTCCTTTCCGTTTCTTGAAAAATTCTAGCATTCCTTTCTTCCCAAAGAGTCCAAATCAAGGCAACATGAGAACATTTTTTTATAGGAAACGGTAACTTTCATTAGATAAAACCATAAGAAACAATTGTCACCTTCCAAAGTAAAACGTGGCCCCTGAATAACAAAAAACTTACAACACTGCACAAAACAAAAACTCCCGATTCACCCCCTGTTTTGCTAGGTAGTCAGCTAAAGCATTTACTGACCTCCTAGACCAATACACTTTTGCATCCAGCTCCCTTGTGAGGCTCAATAATTCCCTTACCTGTTGTCCAAGGGACCACGTTCCCAAACTGTTTGATTGCAGCCATCCTACTACTAATTTTGAATCCCCCACCACTTCCAATTGTTGGAAACCCAATTGCTTGGCCCATCTGAGCCCCTGGAGGAGCGCCAAAACTTCAGCTCTAAGCGAGTCCCCCACACCTATTGGGCCAGAATACAGAGCTAGAATTTTTCCTTCCGCATCTCTAAACACACCCCCTATTCCAGAAGGTCCGGGGTTCCCAATAGAGCTGCCATCAAAGTTCAGTTTGACATGACACTACAAAGGAGGGGACCAAACTTCTTGTATGGTAGGTGATGAAGTAGAAGATCTTGCTAAAATATTCCAGCCTCTAATCAAATCATCTGTAGAGACATCCTTGAACAATTCAAGAGTTTTCAGCCAATGTACTGCCTGGATGGTAATCCCTTCAATAACTTCAGTAGCTGATTTTTCTTTCCCTTGGAAAATCCTATTGTTTCTCTCTTCCCATACTGCCCACAAGATAGCTGCCCTCATTGTTCTTCACATCACCCTTCCTTTCTTCTTTGGTTGTCGGAAAAAGCTAGGGTCAAATAAATCTGATACACTTGTGTGAGGATTCCACCTATAATCAAAGAGAGAGAACCAATCCCAAATTAGAGCACTAAAAGGACAATAAATTAATAGGTGATTCACCGTCTCACCATTCCTCAAACAAAGGCTACAGACATGAGGTGACAAGCACCAATTTGGTCTCTTTCTTTGAAGCACCTCCAACGTATTGATTTTTTGGAGAAACACTTCCCAACAAAAAGCCCTTACTTTTGGGGGGACAAGAGCGCTTCAAACTTCTTTAACAGGAAAAGAGGAAATCGGGTTAGAAGGAAGGACCAAAGCATTGAAAAACAAAGAACAAGAAAAACTACCTATAGAAGTTTCTGCCCAAACTCTACTGTCTAGAGAGGTGTGGTCTAGAAAAACTGAACTTAGAAGAGAAAAAATATCAATTGCTGACTCCACTTCTGAGTCCCTCAAACCTCTCCTTAGTCCCAAATCCCAAGAATCCCCAGAAGTACGAAAAGAAGAGATAAATTGAGATTTTTTCAAAGAAAGGGAACAAAGGTTCGGGAATCTATCCTTAAGAGGAGATTCCCCAATCCACAAGTCCTCCCAAAAAAGAATTTTATTACCCACACAAGCATCATACTTGATGAAAGGATAGAAGAAAGGCAAGATACCAACAATATCTTTCCACGGGGAAAAACACGAAGCCCTTGGGTCGAATCCAGCGTCCCATCCATTTGCTACCATTCCATGAATACTTCTTATCACCTTATGCCATAGACTCTCTTGTTCCTTAGGAAACCTCCATAACCATTTGCCTAACAAAGCTGCATTTATTATTCTAATATTTCCAATCCCTAAACCCCCTTTGTCTTTCTTTCTAGACACCACTTCCCATTTTACCCTATGATCCTTTTTGGTATCTCCAGGCTCCCACAGAAAATCTCTCATTATTTTTTCAATTTGGTTTGCAATCTTAACAGGCAATTTGAAGGTAGACAAAAAGTACACTGGCAAATTTGCTAGTGTTGACTTAATTAGAGTGATCCTACCCCCCAAAGAAATGTAGTTCCTTTTCCAACCTACTAGTCTTTTTGAGAATCTTTCCAAGACTGGGTACCAAAAGCTAATAGACCTCGGATTTCCTCCCAAAGGTAAGCCTAAATACTTAAGGGGCCATTCACTTACCTCACAACCTAGAGATCTAGCCAACGATGCCACCTGACCTTCTTGCCTATTAATTCCAACTACATAGCTTTTATTCCAATTTACTCTCAAGTTGAAGACCTTTTCAAAATTCTCTATCAAGACCTTTAAATTTTCCAACTCCTCTGGATCTCCTTCACAAAAGAGGATCAAGTCATCAGCAAATTGAAGGTGGGTTACAACTATTTCCTCCCTCCCTACTCTCCACCCTTTAATCAAATTTCTAGCATCGGCTCTAGTAATCTAGACACTCAACACATCAACTATCAAGGTGAAAAGGAAAGGAGAAAGAGGGTCCCCTTGTCTTAAACCTCTCTTTGCCGAGAAGAAATCCTTGGCTGCCCCATTTACTAGAATGGAGTAGTGACTTGAAGAGATACAACCCTTAACCCACATGCACCACCTTTCTCCAAATCCTCTGATGCTCAATACTTCCAGTAAAAAGTCCAAGTCCACCAAATCATAGGCCTTCTCCAAATCCAGTTTGCAAATTAGACCATTTTCTCCTTGCCTTTTTCTGTAATCCACACATTCATTGGCAATAAGGATCTGATCAATAATTTGTCTTCTTGACACAAATGCCCCTTGGTTCGAAGAAATCAAAGAAGGTAGTACCTTTTTTATTCTTTCTGCCAAGACCTTTGATATTACCTTATACATACTCCTAATTAGGCTTATGGGCCTAAAATCCTTTGGGTGGTTTGCATTTATCTTTTTAGGAATCAAATCTATGAAAGTAAAATTGGCACCCAAATTTATCTTACCTCTTTCAAAGAATTCCAAGAAGACCTCCATTAAATCACCACCTATAATAATCCCAACAATCTTGGTAAAAAGCCATCGTGAAACCATCTAGGCCTGAGGCTTTAGATCTTTCCATTGAAAAAATAGCATCTCTTACTTCTTGGACTTCAAAATTCTTTTCTAGTTGATCCATCAAAACTCTATTCCCAGGTAGCCAATCAAGGTCAGGGATTTCTTCTCTCTCTCTCTCTTCTTGGACTATCATAAATGGATTTGAAATGCTCCACAAAGGCTCTTGATATCTCCTCCTCACTTGTAATCACTTCCCCATTCCATTCCAGCCTCCCCACAAAATTCTTCCTCTTCCTTCCATTTGCCAAGGCAACACGAACACATCTCCACATAATTCTCCCTATTTTTGTAGGCCAATAAAAGGTGCCATTTGAATTTATTCTTCTCATTGTTATAACTCCACAAACCGCTATCTCCCTCCTTTAGCCACCTAATCACCACCTTCGAGTCACCTTCAAGGACCAAACATCTGATGTTCAACTCCCTTGCTCTTTGGATACCTTCCAGGGCTGCAAGAATCTCAGCCCTAAGAGAGCCTCCTTCCCCAATTGGGCCTGAGAACATAGCAATGATAGCCCCATCCTCATTCCTGAACACTCTCCCAATCCCAGAAGGCCATGGGTTCCTTCAACAGCTACCATCAAAATTCAGTTTTGTGAACCTAGAGGGAGGAGGGGACCACGAATGACTACAAGTCCTCTTACAGAGGGCAGAGGAAGCTATCTCTTTCCAATTTCTTACCAAATCAGCCACAAAATAATCTGAGAACAGTTCCATAGTTTTCAACAAATGTGCCACCCTTAACAGAATTAGATCTAATAAGTTTTCAATGGTTCTTTCCTTATCTTAAAATATTCGTGAGTTTCTCTCTCCATAGAGACCAACACACTACAACCCTAATGCTTCTCCACATAGTCTTCCCTCTTTTCTTCGTCCATCTGAAAAAAGAATGAGAGAACAAGCTTTGGACACTCCTAGGGGGTATCCAAACACACCCAAAAAGGGAAAAAGCCCACTCCCAAACAGATTTAGCAACAGAACAAGTAACCATAAGGTGGTAACCAGTTTCCCCATCAGCTTTACAAAGAGTACATCTATTAGGAAGTAAACAAGAGTTGGGTCTCTTTTTTGAAGTAATTCTTATCATTTGTAAGTTCTTGATTTTCTTGAAACTCTCAAGACAGGGGAGTTTCTTGAATACAATGTAAAAAGACTTAACACTCCCTTGTCTTGATTTTCTTGAAACTCTCAAGCCTCTATTGGGATAAGTGCTTGGAAGTAATTCTCATCATTTGTAAGTTCTTGATTTCTTGAAACTCTCAACACTTAACTATGCCCCACTTCCAAGCACTTATTCTAAAAGGCCAGGCAACATGGGCAGGTTTCTAATGAGGGAAACTCCCTTGTCATCTTTTCTCAACTCAGCCATCCTATCTGAGATGAGACCCCCACATGAACATCTCATTGGCATTGCTCTTGAACCAACAGATAGGTTCACAAGCATTCTTGAGAAGGATTTGTTTCTGAGATGGATATAAAGCAGAGTTTAAGTTTTACCTATTTTAGGTTTAGGTGCTTGGGTTTCTTAGTTTTTCAATTAAATTGTTGTTTCCCCTTTGAAAACTCATTTGTGTTTTTCTTCCTTTGTATTTGATAAATTTACTATTTCCAACAATCTAGTAGAGGAAAAGTCTTTTGTTTTATTGATCAAAAAAAAAAAGTCTTTTGTTTTTTATCATGGAAAGTTTAAGAAATGAGGCTGGAGCAACCAAAGGGGCTCACACCTCAAAACTGCGAGGTGAATATGAAGCACATGCCTCATATGTCTTGAGCCTCTGCTGTTAAAGACATGGTCATTAAAAACCAACAAAACAAAAAGAGTTCTAATCACATAACTGAGACTTTAAATGGAACTCATGTTATGATAATATTAGTGGAAGGGCACATGTTATTCACATTTGCAAATAAAAATAAAAGGGTAAAAATATGAAAATTTTTTGAAAGCTTTTTTTGCTGTACTTCTTTAAATGCCTAACTCATTTATTGGATTTAGAGATTAAAATATTTGGATAACTACTATTTAAAGGCATTGACATCATATGATATATCAAAATATTCCAACTTTTATGGCCAGGACATGAAGGCAAGGCTAGTATCGACATTTTCTTGATAAGGCTAGTATTGGCATTATACGGTAAAGATATTCTGTTTTAGCTTTTTAATTTATTTAAGCTGGATATAAACTAATTGATGTAGGGAAAAAGGGAGAAAATTCTACTTGGGTTAGCATGGTGGGAAGAGGGAGAAGTAAGGATTTGAGTTACAAGAGAAAAACATTTAGATATGACAAAATACTGAATATTTAAAAGAAAGGAGACAAAAGAAAATGAGCAACAAACTATTGCCCACAAGTAACTCCAAAATTCCAAATAATTACATTTATAGACTAAACTAGTTTCACATTGACACAGACACAGGAATCAGAAACAAACACGTGTCCAGGAGCTTTAACTCAGAAAGCTGAAGAAACAAAAATTCACAGACACGTCTAGTTTTTTCAGGTTCTAACATTATATACCTAATTACCTATAAGAAAGGTTTAGGCCTTTATCTTTGTTACTTAATAATGGTTTCTAGAAAAAAAAATGGCATTCATTGTAGATATTAGCTATTCATTTATTCCAAATAAACAAGTAGATAAAGGAAAACATTATGTTAAAGTGCCAATCAAGAACCCATAGAGCATTGGAATCTAACAATGGACACTTCATCCACTTAGGAAAGTCCATGCAAGACGGGTCTAAACATGAAAGCTTGGATCTCCCTTTACAGACTCCAATTTCAACTAGGAAGTTGATTTAAAAAACTTTTAAAAAATCTAACTAAATAGGTAACCCATTGGGCATCAGGGCACTCAAACAAGAACTTATTCTTAAAATAACTTGATAACCCATATTAAAACTATCTTATTGTGAAGACACCAGAAACTATAAAAAGTAGTAATCACAATTTTACCATGAACAGTAAGACGTAGATAACGAGTTTTCTAGGCAATTTTGCGAGGTCAATTTGGGATTGGGCTTTTTCCCTATTTATGGAAGTGGGGTGAAATTGCAAATTGCACACAGACCAAGTCAGTAATGAGTGTGGCTTGGACCCCTCCACCTGGTGGATTTTTGAAATTAAACTTTGATGGGCGTAGTAGGGGAAATCCGGGACAATCAGGGATTGGGGGTGTTTTTAGGGATGAAAATGGGGTCATTTCTGCCATTTTCTCAGGCCCAATTGGAGTGGGCAACTCCCTTAGAGCTGAGATCTTTGCAGTTATGGAAGGAGTCCGGAAAGCTAAGGAGTTGAACATTAGGAAACTCGTAATTGAAGGGGATTCAGAGGTGGTGATAGGGTAGCTGATTAAAGATCACAATGGCTTATGGAAGTACAACAATGAGAGGAGGAAATTCAAGTGGCTGGTGCGGGAGATGGAAGTTAAGACATGTTGGGTTAAAAGATCGGATAATTCCCTAGTTGACGGTTTAGCTAAACAAGGGGCAGAAAGGGATTCACTGTTTTGGGCTAAGCTGTAACTTTTGTGTTTTTTTCTTTTTTTTCCTTTTCTTGAGGTTCTTTGTTGCTCTTGGAAGATAAGTGTGTTTGTCTTCCTCTTGTAAATCTTCTATTGATGATTTAATGAAAGTGTTATTGATCAAAAAAACAGAGGGGCGCTTAGGTGATACAAATTTTATAAAATAAAGAACTAAATTTTGGCTAGTACTGTTCAGCATGTTAATTGAAATAAGAGCAATTCTTTTTATTAAGAACATTAAATTTCCTGAAAACATGGAAAATCATTAAATGTATCAACTCAATATTTTCAGAAAACAATACTAATATGATAAGTATTTAATAATTTAATAGAGCAATTTCATATCAATTTTTTTATCAATGAATAAATATTTTATTAATCCAGAAAATAAGAGTTACAGGCAACCCAAGGAAAGGCACGAGATGAGACCTTTCCTTTAAGATTGATTACAGCATTACAAAATCAGATGAACATGATTACAAGGTAGCCCAAAATAAAGAGTCCCAAGAAACCCCCTGTCCAGTGAGTCAGCCATCGAGTTTGCTGATCTGCCTACCCACTGGACTCTAACTGTAATATTTCTTGTTAGCCATTTCATATCAATTAGCAACTAAAGAACACTATAACTTTATATTATAAGAATTGAGGATAGAAAGTAAAAGAGAAAAAGAACAAAGGCGGAGCTATTGTTTTATTTAATTGTAAGAGGGAGAGAGAACAAAAAAAGAAACCTCTGTTTTTTTGATAAGCGGTGAGAGAGTGTTGTGTTAATATGGATATGAAGCCCCCCCCCAACTGTAGAAAAGCTATACAGCTCAGATGTATCAGAAACTCAATATAGAAATTACTTCTATTCTTTCTATTTTTCTCAAAACCCTGTGATCTTTCAAGTTTCAATGGTAAAACTTTAAATCCAAGTATAAATAATTTATATAGAATATAATAGAATGTATTGACACACGTATTAGTAAGATGTGACAATATGAATAATATTATAGCAAGGTGCCTGTTTTGTCATTTTTGTCACCTAGATACCTTAACTATGGTTTCTAGAAAATTGACACGTATCCTAATTCCTAAAACATCAACATAAAATACCAAAATTTGAATAAAAATATTACTAAATTGCCATTGGGATGAAGAATTGAGAGAAAACTGATTCCCTTGCTTCTATCCCTGCATCACCAACTTCCATAAATACTTTCCTGTTAAAAGTATGCCTATGGAGCCACTTCTCCAGAAAGGCAAAACTTAGTCATCTGGTCAAATCTTTGAGCTGTTTATCAAAACAAAATTCCTTAGCTGTGACTTTTAATTTTTCTGGACAAAGTTTATATTTCACGGTGTAAAAAGTCAAAGAAAACATATGCGCCTTACTACCACCACCACTAATACCACTGCTATTAATGGCAGTTAAGTGGTTCCTTTCAAGTGCATAATGGCCTTGGATACTCAAAAGGAAGTTAAAGCTTTGGCATCCAATCTGAAGTTCATTCAGGTCAGTTCAAAGGTTAAAAAAATGGATTAGCTGATATTTATCACAAAAAAAAAGGATTAGCTGATAGGTTTAGAAAGGATGGTTGTTAACAAATGTACCTTAGAATGGAGTATGCCACACTTGGGGACAAAAGCTTACACTTTTGTTTTAATTCATGTGCTCAATATGTCAGCCAATGGCTGTATCTGATTCTGATGTCATTTCTTTACTTCTCTAGACATCTGGAGAGTAGGGCTCTATCCTGAAAGCTCAAATGAAGTTATTTCTTGTTACTGATCAAAAAACCCTAGAAGCCTTGGTACACTTCACAAGCTTAACATTGTAAAAGACTGTAACACATTCAAGAAATTAGGAGCATTAACTGATAATGGCATAAGGGCTTATGTCCCAAGAGTGGTGCATTCACTCATTGGTACGAACAAAACTACCAGCACAGACCTACTTGATTCCATGACTTGCATAGTGTTCTGCTATAAAAACTAAAGTAGTTTGAAACCAAATCTTCCAATCCAGGCAGAATAATGCCAACCTCGCCCAATTTAAGGATAATTCAGTAAATTTGCAAATGATTTAAATGTTTGCTTGGAAGACAAATATTATTTACGGGGTGCAAAGGATGGTTATACCCTGCCTGTGGAGAAAACATTAAACATTTTAAGCCTCAACAAGCTGCTCTTTCTATTTTACAATTTCGCAGTAAAAAAGAATATACACATAAAATGCCACACCTTCAATGTATAGACAGCACCTAAAGGACAATCACATCATGCATACTTGGTGGTCTTCTACACCTGCAAAACATTCCAGCATTCTTCATCATTTGTCCATGGAAATGATGACAAGTCGATCAAATACATGACATATAATTATTCATGTTTGAGATGCATGCAGTAATCACAAAAATAAAAAAGAAATAGAATGAACTGTAACATAAAGAAATGAAAAACTCAACTCAACAAAGTGGATGGTTAATGAGTACCAACTTAGCTACTTTTTAGTCATCATATCTAACCCCACATATGCCCCAACTGAATATGGGTCTCATTAACTTCAATATTTTATTTTATTTTTTTTGGACGGGATTCCAGGTTGAAGACCTAATTAACTTTATATTTGCATTTCCATTAGCCAATTAAGGAACACAAATCATAAGGTGTTAAAACAGATGCCTAGTAATGAGTGGCTGTGACACTTTTTTAATGTTATATAAGTCAAGGGACATGATTACTGATAAAATAAAATAAAACAAAATAATGATGACTAATAAAATTTCAATCTGTTTCTTTTGATGAGTCCCCGAGTACCAATCTATGGAAAATATCTTTCAAAATCAACTAATTTCAAAGCAATATATAATTATAGATTGCTTAGACCAATAAATGAATCGCATGATACAATGTACCCTCTGATGCAGACCACCAAGAAAGCAAGAAAAAGAAATGCCACAATGATAAATCAATGGACCCTGACAATTAGGAATGGAAAGAAAATATAGCCAAACCAATACCACATGTGTGTTGTTTATTGTTTAAAGCATAAGGAGACTACAAATTCTCCACTTTTACCAAAAAACCAACTTCTAACAGTCTGCATGTTTCAAAGTCACAGAACATCAACATTAGCATTTCATGTATCCATTTGGCAGGCAACTAACTTTAACCTTTTTATCAATATCATGAAGGCATCAAAATAGAGAAGGTGAAGCACATGGCTATGAACTAAAAAGGAAACCTAAGAAAGAAGAAAACCCAAACTATCGGGGAAAGAAGCAAGTGCAATACAAGTTATTGCCCTTTGCTGGAGAAGAATCTAATAAAAAGTTATAGTGCAGAGATGAGATTTGTTTCATTGACATACTAAATGTTAGTCTTATATTGCTAATAAGAGGTGCAATACACAAAATCCTTGATCTACAACATTAACAACCTACAGCCACAAGATAATAAGCCCACTTAAACTTCAATAATCTCTACTATAAGCCAGACTTATTCAAAATGCAAGCATGATAACATGAATAGGCACATAAATATGCATATTTAATAATAATAATAATATGGTATTCAGAAAACTTGGAAGGTATGGTTATAAATATCTACCTGGACCATTCCTGAAAAACTTGGTGTGACAACAAATCTATTGTTCTTCACAGTAAGCTTGCAGCTAAAATCCCAACTGGTCTCTCTCTTTCTCTGCTAAACACTTCATCATCAAAATCTTCATTTGTGGAATTCTCTTGACACAGCATTTTGTCATCCCGCACGGGATTCAAATCAATAGCCTCCCAATCCATTGGACGAGCTTCATGCGCATCATCTTGGGCTGAGCCATCGAAGGGCTCAACATCCTCCTCCAAATTTGGCCTTGAATCATCATAAACAAGCTCCTTTCTTTTTCTTTCATGCATAGATGAAGATTCAACATTAAGATCAGAGATCAAATCACGTCCACCAGCTGTACTACTTCCAATTTGATCTCCAGCCCCATTATAAGCTGCATTTACTGTTCCAGGGTATGACTGCTCCGTAGCATCCTTCCTTTGTCTTTTCCATTTTTTTGTAGATGAGGTGCCATCATCTTCAAAATCTTCTTCTTCTCTCTCCCTGTGTAAATAAACCCATATTTTCCTATCTCCATCAAATTGCACACAAGGATCACGCTCATAATGCAGACGATCCAGCGCTCCACTGACTACTTGGTTAATTTGTGCATCGGAGACATCTTCTACAATATACTGTGAATCTCTTATCAAGGTGCAAACATCGGCTCTAGTACCCATACTTCCAGGCAATCTAGCAGCTGCATCCCTCACAAGACACAGAATTGTAACATGAGGTGGCCTATCAGGTTTAAGCATAAAATGGTCTCTGGCTTTTGATGTTGGTTTGCCACCACACCTTCTCAGAGGAGCAACAATGGATTTTTTACCATCAGCAGCTGTGTAAGAAAAAGCCCTGTCTGGAACAGAATATCTTAATTGTTCCTCCTTACGAAAATAGGCCCTTACTTCTTCAGAGCTCGGGCTGATAGTGGTAAGACTCTTCTGAGCTCTTAAGTCCCTGAACCTTTCCTTCGCATCCTGGATGGGTTGCATCAGTGTCACAGGTGGTGCAGGAAGGCTTCCTAACTGCTGGAGGGTCTCTTGACCACTTTTCAGCCAATTAGCAAATGCATCAACCAGCTTCACAAGCATCCTGTGAGGAAGACCCCAAGCCTCAGAAGATGTTTCCTCTTCAACAATCTCATGATCTGAAGAGTTGGAAGAAACTGGTCCAATCCAAGACCAGCTTTTTGTGGATCTTTCATAAAATACAAGCGATTTCCAACCTTTTGCTCCTAAAGGTGCTGTTTTGGATGAAAATAGTTTCAGTACTCCTCTGACCAACTCCTGGAGTGGCTCTTGTGTTTCGAGAATACAAGGATCTCCAGGGTTTGATCTAACGCGGTTGACTATCTCTTGAACAGTGAGAGAAGGCAAAGTCTTCTGTCTTGGGAGATCTGAATCGTTGACATCCAAACTCTCATGAGATGGAAAAGAAGGTTCCCTATTGATCCCTTCTTGTTTTCTAGCTTGCTCTTCTTTATAAAGATTTTGTCTCCCATCTTTCTTCTCAAGGTGCTGCCCAAACTCTGAGGTGTCTTCTGCATATGGAGTAATCATTGCTGCACGAACAGCTGAAAGAAGATGTATAATGGAAAATGAGAAGCCAGTATGAACAGTAGGCGTTATCAAAGTGAATGGCTTCTTTGCTGGTTTTGTTTCTGGTTCTACATCTGTAGCTCCCCTTTCTGAAACAAGTGGTTGAGAAGTTATCATAGCTGAAGAACCAGTTTCAGCCTCCACTTTCCTTTTACCCCGTTTCTTCAGGGGTGCTGTGCCATCAATCTGCTGCTTAGGACTGGAGTTCATGTAACCAGATTCATCTGGTTCATCCATGTATGTCAGATCTGCCTTCCCTTTCCGCTTCTTTGTCACTGAGCTGCACCCTAGCAACAACATATCTGACCTTTCATGATGATTGCTTACAATAGTTTCAGTGTTTTGCCCTTTCTTCCCCGATTTAGTAGTATGCTCATGATCATCCACCAACCTATGTGATCCATGTAAATCATCATCATCATCATCTCCACTAATATAATCATGCATGTAATTTGACTGAGACACAAAATGATCATGATCATAATTTCCTTTCTGCTTCCTCTCTGCAGGATAGGCCTTTGACAATGGTAGATGTGACCTTTCACCAGGTTCACTCTGCAAATGACCATTCTTTCCCAACTTGTGAGTTTGTTTCCTATCATCATCAACCCATTTAGCTGAAGTAGAGAAATTGCTGGCCAGGATTCCAGCAGCAAAGTACATTGGATCGTGTATTTGATCTTTATATTTTCCTTTGGACAAGTACATCTCTATTTCTGTTGTATGCATCTGTTCACCAAGATCACTACCCTTCTTGGATGGATATGTCATTGCATCAAGACCCTGAGCATATTCCTTTTTATCCTTCCTCACAAGTTTGTTGGCTTTTTTAGGATCTGCCAGAGATTTGACAGAAGCAGACCTACGACCTTCCAATACATTGCCAGGGTAGTCAAGCTTACTCCCCAAAAGATTAATATCATCTTCTTCATTGGCTTGTTCTGATGAATCTGACTCTGTCTCCTCACTCTGGGAAAACATATTGATGCCTCTCAGCTCCTCCCTTTTTACTCCTCCATTTTGTGGAGACTTCCACTTGATTTTCTCTTGCACTGTTTTCCCATAAGCAAATTTATCTTCCATTTCTGTTGGAAAAGCTCTATGAGATCTAACTTTGAAATCAGAACCCAAACTGTTCTTACCAGTTTGATACTCCTTCCCCAGCTTCCATTTCTTGCTTCTAACTCCCCAATCATCAAAATTCACTGGAAGATCCACAGAAAAGGCTTCTTCTTGTGCTTTGTTATGTCGTGACGACCCATTTCCAGAAGACCAGTCAATGTGATTTCCCTTCAATAACGTATGTTGTGCTCTATCATTAACAGTTTTCATCTGATCTTCAACCGCAGGTTTCTGAAACTTCCCCAGATACTTGGCCTTTTTCCCAGCCACCAAGGAATGATAATTATAGGAAGCTCGTTCATTATTCACTTTTTCAGTTAAAGATTCTATATCTGCCCTCTGATTGACATACCTGGTCCTACCATGAGAAGGAGAGTCATTCTTTACAGACAAAGGCAAACCCATAAAATCATCAATGGGAAAGTCATCTTTGCCTCTGAGGAATTCGGATTTCTTCCCTGGTTTGAATGAGCCAACTTTGGCTACTGCACTCCCACGTGGAGCATGTCGATCTCTCTGGAGATTCATCTCATATGCTGATTCATCCAACTCTTCCACACCTCTTACCTGACCCCTTGATCGATGAGCAGCTCCATACCCATACCCTACCACCTGATCTTGCCAAGGATGAGCTACTGTTGGAAGATATGATTTAGACTTCATTTTCAAGCCATGCTGGGCAGAAGGAAAGTGACCCATGAACTCTTTTGCAGAAGAGGCTTTTGATCCAGAAAACTTCAATGTCCCTCTTGGGTTCTGCTTTCCATATTTCATTGGTTCCGCAGCAGTAGACTTTCTTCGAGAAGAAACATCCAGAACTGGACTCACTGAATACACTGCACGACGACCTGCTTTTGTCCCCAATTTAATGTCTTTTGGTCTTTTTCCCCAGAAACCTTCACCAGATTCCTCCTGTTCTGAGAAGCCACTCTCCAACCCCAGGTCTTCCATCTTCTCATACATCAGACTCCTCTGACTTCTCATTATATTCAGAATACGAAGCCTCTCTTCAATACTGTATCCCACACAGTTCTCCCAAGCATCCTTTATCTGCATAAGACTGCTGACCATGGAATTCTGATATTTACGTAGAAGGTGGTAGTGTTGGCGCTTCTGGAATAAATTCAAACCCTGCCGATAAAGGGCAACTCTTGGTTCGCATAGTCCTCCCTTCAACAGATTGAAGAGTTTGGCAACAGGGCTTCCAAAATGAAAATTGCTTCCAGAGAAGAGCTCTTTTAGGGTACGCATGAAAGTCTCCTGGTCCATGTCTGGTAGGTACTCCGCAAGGCTAAAACGCTCCTCTTCAGTTAGGCAATTATTCCAAGTATCCAATGTCAGAACTTCCCCCAGGTCCGGAAGATCATAGAGTTCAAACGGTAAACAGCAGTTCTGATTCCCAACTTGACAAAATTCGGCTCCAATTTCTCCCAATTCCAACATATCAAAGTCATCAGAACCTGCTCCAGAGTCAGCGTCGTCGTCATCTTCGTCATTGTCATCATTAGATTCCGAGGCAGTACTTCGCCTTGGAAGTTCATCCTCATCAGTCGACAGACTGTCTCTACACCCCGGAGAAAGCTCACCATCTAACTTCGAAACCCTAAAGTTATTCTTTACAATTGCCATCAAGCTACAGAAAGAGAGTGTAATGGATGCAACAAAATCCCGGTTCTTCTCTCTCGAACCAAACCGCAAATTCTCAACTTCTATGTGAACAAAAAACGATGATACCCTAAAAAAGGCAAACAACAGATGGAAACAATACAAATCTCTCAAAGCAGAGAAAGGAGAAGCAATTCCAATCCCAGAAAGGCAAACCATGTATAAGTCGAATAAGGAAAGAAAAAAAGCACTCAAAAAGAAAAAAAGACGGTACAAAACACTACCTTTTGACTGATCAAGAAAGGAAAAAAATACGTACGCAAATAAGAAAAATAAAACTCAAAAACAATGGAACAAAGTGAAATCGATCGACCAATACCTAATTCGTCCAACGAACAGTTTCTCCGTCGATGTCTGCGAAGTTCAGATCCTCAATCGGAAGACGAGAATTGACTGATTAGAATGCGCAGGCACCATGAAGTCTGCGGTTTCTCTCTTCTTTTCTCGCATTTCCAGAAACCCTAGAAACAGAAGAAACGGGAAAGGAGAAGCGAACGAAGCGGTTATATAACAGGGAAGAAGGAAGGATGAAGAAGACGACGTGGACGTGGAGGATTATCGGTCGTCTGATTAGGAGAGGGAGCGACAATAGCTGAAAAAAGACGAAAAAAGGCCAGGAAAGAGAGAAGAAGGAGAGAGAGTGTGTGTGTGAGAGAGAGAGAGACGAGGGGCGTGTTCACAGAGGTGGAGAGAGAAGCAATGAAAATAAACCAAGAAAGGGATTGTTGTTGTTGGTCGTAGAGAGACGGCGACTCAGCACCCTAGCCGATACCGTTGCAGGGATAACCCTTGGGTGTCTTGTGGGTCAGATCACGGCCGGGTTTTCTAATTCCCGGCCGTCAGATCTGACCCACATTAACCGCTAGTGGTCTATCCGGTCTATGCCCGTTAGTTGTCATTTCGTTTAACTTTCGAAATTTACCATTAGTAATTGTTTTTGGTCATTTAGTCAAAAGTGTAGGGAGGTGGAAGTAATTTAGAGTGTTTGATAGATTCTAGGAATGTGTAGATACGTGGGAGCCGAGGAATGTCAGGATGCCCTAGTGGCGACGCTGGATATGCTCCCAACAGTGCGCGCCTTACACCGATCTCACAGCATGTTCTGAACGCACATAGGTAATATCTCTCTACTTATATTTATTATTCATGAAAAATGTTCCCAATACAGGGTGAGATGTGGACAATAACCACGTGTCTTTACACATTGGTGTATATGTCCACAATAAACGGCAGAGTAACCTTTTGTTTTTTTTGTTCTTAAACCCTGAATTTTAGTATTTTTGTATACATCACCTATATTTTTTTCTTTTCATGTTTAACCCCTCCTCTTATTGGGAAAGAAATGTCATGGACGCTCTAACCATTTATCCTATGGCAATTTGGCAAGTTGAGTTGGGTTGGATTGAGCGTCAACCCAGCCCAACCGTAAGGTTCAAACATGGGACTTGAGTGTGGCCCAAACTTGAGGTTAAGCCCTAGCATACAAACTTATACCTATTACCCAACCCAGACCTAACCCAATGTAACTTGAATCGAGCATGGGCTTGGGCAGTTTTGTAAGCTTTAAGGTATTCTTTTAAGGGCAAATTTCTTAAACTACCTTTGTGGTTTAGTTAATTGACTAACTCTACCCTTACTATTTATATATTATCTTAAACTACCCCTAAGCTTTCTAACAATTGACTAATTACTCTACTATAGTTAGGGTTATATCACAGTCCGCTCATTGTTCATATGCCACATCACATGATTGTTATATTTTGAGAAAATGACAATAACACCCTTTTCTTTACCAGTATTGATTAACCTCTCTCTCTCTCTCTCTCTCTCTAGTGAAGTTTTGAAATTCAGTAAGGAACTTGCAACGGTCGGAGAGGAGAAACTCCATTAAACGGTTTCCATTGCAACTTGCCTGAAACCAGAGTGGAACTGAGTGATGAATGCTCACCAAGCATTTGATTTTTACATGTTATTGAGGCAAGGAGGCAGGTTCTTTTCCTAGGCTTAATTTGGGAGGTGTGGTCCAAGGAGAAAGAAAGTGGGAAGAAGAAAAGTGTGGATAGAAATGCAAAGTCTCGAAATAACAAAGTGACAAAAAAGAGGCTAATTGGATGAGAAAGAATATGATAGGGGCAAAATCTATATTTGCAAAAACAACAACATAAAAGTTGTATTTTTTATTTCCAAATTTATTCTTCCGTTTTGTAGCACTTAATTGATGGGTTCCAAGATTCACAGTTAAATTCATATTTAATGAATCAAAAAACAAGGAGGTTTAGGTTTCAGATCTTCGGAGGCCATGAACCGAGCAATGTTCAGTAAGCAAGTTTGGAGATTGTTAACAGAGAGAAGAGGGTTTTGGAGCACGCAGATTAAGGCTAAATACTTTCCCCGCACTTCCTTGTTTGCGGCAAAGAAGGGCAAGGAGAGCTTGCAGTGGTTAGGGTTGTTCACGGGTTGGGTTGGGTTGGTTTACTAGTGTTTTTTCAATCGACCTGACTTGGTCGGGTTACCTATAGATCAAACTGAAACCGACCCTCTATTAAGTAAAACCGACCTGGTCGGTTTGGGTTTCAACTAACTCCAAGCTTGCACAATGCACATGAAGTCAAAGTGCTAATATTATATATAATATTTTAGAATATATTTTTTGGAAATATATATTTAAAATCAAAACATATATACAAATATATTGAAATATATATTTTTTAATTTCTAGAAATATATATTTGATATATTTCAGAATATATATATTTTCATATATATATTTAAAACTAAAATATCTATATTTAACAGATATTTTTTTTAGAATATATATTTTTTCACATAACTCGGTTCAGTTTTTCACCGAAACCGAACCGAATTATCGGTTTTCTCATCTTTGCAACCCAAAATTGGCCGGTAATGAAGAAAAATCGGCCAACTCGGGTTGGGTCAGGCCGGATTGGTCGGTTTGGATTTATTTGTGAACAACCCTAGCAGTGGTGGCAACAGGCCCATCAATTACTTTCACTTCTGCGTCCCAATATGTTATGGTCGATCAAGGATGGCATGGAGGTATCTACTATCTCTAATCCATGGATTCCGTCTCTACGAGGTAACATTCCGCCTCTGAATTCTCCTCTCTCTCAACATCAAGTTCAGGACCTGAGGAGTCTCAAAACTAATGAACTTAGACGACTCATGGAATCTTCAGAAGTTGCAACAATTTTTTTCTAACTCCACCATTTCCCACATCCTCTTGGTTCTCCGAAGCCAGGCCAACCGAATGACCTCCTAGTTTGGAAAAATAATGCTACAGTCATTTATACAGTCAAATCGGCATACCACTCTCTATCCTCATTAGGAGCTTCAACGTCAAGTACCTATTTTAATTGGAAGCTTATATGGAAGCTCAAAGTGCCATTCAAATTCCAAGTTTTTCTTTGGAAGATTCTTTGGGATAGGCTACTTACAAAAAACAAATGCTCCTCATGGTTGAACAGGGAAGATAGGCTATGTGTGTTCTACAAACTCCAAGAAGAAATAGCTCACCACCTGTTCTTCAAATGCCTATTTGCATGTGTAGTATGGTGTGGTACCTAGATTGGTCTAAACCCATCACACATATCTCATCTCCCCATTCACACCATCATCATGAACTAGTACACCTCTTTCTGGGCACATTTGGGTAAACACCAAGCTCTAATATGTCTTAGTAAATTCTCTATAATTATATATCATATATGGAAAGCAAGGAACAAGCATATTTTCGAGAATGTGAGGCAACATCTCATACAAGTGATAAACTCAGTGATAAGTTATCACATGGAGCATTCATCAACCCATCCTATGCATCACCACTAGAGTCAGTCACGAAAAAAATAAACTTCCCACTTTGTATACTGATGGCTCTTTTGATACAGCTACAGGTAATGCAGGACGAGGGTTCATCCTCCAACATTCCCACGAGCATTACACTATTGCTGAAGGCATACCTTCTTGGGCCCTTACCAGCTATGATGCCAAAATTCAAGCCCTACTAGGCAGACTACGCATGGCACTTTCCAATGGCATCTCTCATCTTTTGGTATATTTAGATAATGCAACTCTAATAGAGTTGGCAAACACTGACCGAGTATCCTAATGGTTTGAGCAACTACATAGAAGTCATCTGAGGCATCTAATAGACTCATTTGAATATATAAAGTTTGTACATATTGTGAGGCAGCACAACCGCTTATTTAGCCTGTAAGGGTCTACCTTGCACTATAACTCCAAACAATCACAATATGTAACTTTTAACATGTAATATATAGTACATTTTTTGTCAAAAAACTCATATTTCATGAATCAATATTGGCTAGCATTGAATTCAATCGCATTGGTACTATTCAATGTCAATTTGTCAATTCAATCGCATTCACACACACACACAATCTCTCTCTCTCTCTCTCCCCTACTGTTGATTTTTTTTTTTTAAGATTGCATGAGACATTAGGGGGTCAGCTTACACAAATCCTATTACACCATTTTTCTCTATTCAATGCAAGAACATTTGCTGACACTTTGTTGTGCCCCCAATAAAATATGAACACATCAGCAATGGGACAATTGTTTCAAATTAAAAAACTGAATAATCTATTTTCTTTTTCTGTATTTCCTTATTTGATAGGTGGTGTGTTCATTTCTAATTCTATTCTAGCTATTTTTGTATGGGCGGTGGAGGTTCCGACTGTGTAGGGGTGGTTTAGTGTTGTGTAGGGGCGGTGAGGTGGGAGGAAAAAAGAAGAGAGAGGGAATACTGTGTAGGGGCAGTGAGGAGGGAGGAGGAGGAGAAAGAGAGAGGGAATGAGAAACCTGAGTTATGCAGGGCCAAGGATGAAACTTGGATTGTTTCTTCATGGAGGCAGTGATGAAACCTGAGTTGTGCAGGGAAGGACGAACCTTCAAAAGGATTAATTTGATTTTTAGCAGAGGAGAAACTCCATCTCAAACCAAAGCTCCCCTAAAACTTGCTTGAAATGGGGTTGGTGGCATGCATCTCATACCAAAGCTTGCCTAAAACTAGAAGCCATGTTGGGATCCAAATATGCAAGCAATGATTCCTCTGTAAGAAGGACGGAGACGGAGACTAAAAATGGAGATGGTGACAGAAAACGAAGATGGAGGCGGAGAAGGGAATGAAGCAACGATCTATTTCCTATCTTCCTGGATTTTTTCATCAGCTGGGTTTTATTTTGAAAATTTGGAGAATAGTGAAAGGCAAATTTGACATTTTATTTTTTTCTATTAGCACTAAACGTAGATGTCAATTGTCAAAAACAGTAGGTGTACGTTAAGACAATATGTAAACAATAAGGGTAGAGTTAGTCAATTAGCTAAACCATAAGGATAGTTTAAGAAATTTATATGTTTTTTTACAATGGAATGAATATATGCCTAAATATGATTAACAAATGCATGATACACGGTTGTAAGTTTAAGCTAATCATATATACATATTTTAAATAAATAAATGTAGCTTATGGTGTATTGTCTATCTATATCTATATCTATACTAATACTAAAAGTATGAATGGAATCTAAGAGTTTGAATGAGAAGCCCTATTGGTTGAGTGCTCTGCTTCAATAAGGTGTCTATTTAGGAGGGCTTCCATGTTGTGGCTTTTGGGTTTAGGAAATGGTACTCACCCAAAAAGCCTCTAAGCAATATATGGCATATGGTTGGGAGGGCTTTTCCATGGCTGCTTTGGACTTTTCAAAGTGTGCTCTACATAAATAGCCTATAAGTAGGGATGCAAATAGATCAAATTGGATTGGAATTGAGGTATATCTAAATCTAATCCAATCGGATTTAATTTCTGTAAAATTTAAAAATTGTTAAAAGGAAAAAATAACAATCTATATAAAGAAAAACATAAATACAAACATTTTTCAACTATTTTTATATACATGTCTTTTTATAGAAAAATACATAATATAAAAGATAACAAAATTGCAATATAAACATATATATTGGATCAGATAGGGGTGATTGATTTTTAATCAGGTCCAATTATTTGATTTCATCTTATCTGAAAATTTGAAAGGGGGATATCTGAACTTGACAAAATATGATCTAATTCAAATTCAGATTGGATCATGGTCCAATCCATTTGCACTCCTCCCTATAAACAATGTTTGGTGAAAAACATAGAAAGGTTAAATTAGTTGTTTTTTAGAAAAAGAAAAAGCTTTCCATGAGGATTCTTTTAATGGATTCTGAAAAGTTTAAATGACACAACCAAAGCTTCAGTCTTCCCAAATGGGTCCTTGGTAAAAAAAAAAAGGCTTTTTCCAAACAATGACAAGAGATTTTTCTATTCTTTAACAAAGTATGAGCTTTGTTTTGTGACCCATGCTTATGCAACCTCAATTCTAGTAGTCCATTTTTTTAGGAGAGCATTCTTGTTTTGTACATGAACAAACCACTAGGGTTAAGTGTCTAGACATATTGCCTTTTGAATGATTTTAATGTAACTAGCAAATGTGCATGCAAATATTTTAGATGATGATGAATGTTTTTATTTTATTTTTGCAATTTTATTTATATTTATATGTGTATAAAAATAATTCTTATTTATCATACTTATTTTGGTTTAATATGATGAATATAGAAAATCTATAATGCCAAAAAGACATTATATTGGAATAACTTAGACCAATCAAACCCCCTTGTGAATTTTGATAAATATCACTTGATTGGTTACCATCTTTATGATTTTTTTGAAAGGCTATGATACCAATTGATTGGTTATAAGTTATTCCAGTGTGTCTCTCTTGGTATTGTAGTCGAACCCTAACGAATATATGATATTAGAGATGTGGCTAAATGTTTTTTATAAGGTCTCTATATTATTTTTGTTTTTTTTTGTTTTTCTTTTATAATTTTATTATTATTTAATTATGACATCAAGATACATTTAACTTGAAAGGTTGAACTATTGACCCACCACCAAACAGGAAAACAATTTTATTTTTGGGTTGGTTTTAAATATTATTTTTCATTTCCATCATCAATAAAAACAATTATTCTTTAACATATTTATCTTTCTTTAATATGATTAATAATTAAGGGTAAAATATTTAAAGTACCCCTAGTCTTTGTCAATAGACTAAGTCACACTCTTTGGTTCCTAATAAATATTAAAAGTTCACGATCCTTGGTGGTGGTGATGATCTAGAGCTCAGGTGTGATCTCTAGTATCTAAATATGCAAATATAGTGTCAAAGGGCTCAGGTGAAACTTTGATGATTAAGTCAATAGGTGTCAAACTCTATGGGGCGACAAGAAATGCAAGAGTAGGAATCATAGAGTGGAGTGGGCATGCCTTCGGATGGTGGCAACTTACCCTTATATAGGCCTCGAGGCTTGGCTTAAATGTGGCAAGAGGGGCGAGCTAGGCAATCGACCTAAGTGGGCATGTTCGAGTAGTTGATGGTGGCACATCCTCCATTCACAAGACATGCCTATGTGGCAGGTTCACAAACAACGGTGTCTTGTATTCACTTCCCTATGAAGTGGGGGAAGTGGGATTCTAGCAGCGCCATGTGGCCTCACGTTTGTGTAAAGTTTAGGTTGGCCATTATGTGCGGACGAAGATAAGGGAGAGCTCGCCATGCAGGTCAGAGGTGCATTGAGGTCAGAGAGGTCTCTTAAGTCACGAACAGCCCATGTTGGATGAGCAAGTCGAAATCATTGTATGGCCAAAGCAAACATACGCTCCGGATCCATTTTAGGTTGGAGGTCAGATTTTACTCGGATCTCATAAGCCAAGCTGATGAGGTGCCATAAGCAAGATCCTTCTACGTGTGTTGTCTAGGTGCCACAAAACATTTGTGTCGCTACTTGGAAGGATGTGGAGGGGAAAATGAAGGGTGCAAATGTTTATTTTTATTTCCCCCTTTTTTTTCAAACTAGTAGAATGGCCCGTGTGATGCACAAGATATTTGAACCAGGACTCAATTAAATTAAGAAAATCTCAACATATGACACAGTTTTGACCTTACTTTAATTCAAAATTCAGTATGATATTTTAGTTCATACTAATTCAAAGGATACAAAAACAATTCTAACATGTTATATCTTAATGTAAGATATGAACTATTACTCATGCAGAGGCAATATGTTAATGTAAAAAATTAAGAAGCGCTGACCAGCAACTATGATAGTGATAGCAACAATTGCCTTAGTAGCTAGCTGTCAATCCAAGAGCTTCTGCTATAGCTTGAAAACCAATCTCTACATAAAAGACAATTTGAACACGTTTGGCACTTTTGATGTTAACTTGACAAAACATCTCTTAACAACATATGTTGTAGGGAGATTATAACATCCTCTCTAGGAATGGAACACATTCTATGCTTACTTTTTATCTTAAAACCATAGCAATACAGACAAATATGGGACAGATATCCCATTTAATATGCTTATATCATCCTTTGATATGGGACAAAAATTTCAATTCAACTTCTAGGATATTATATGTTTTTATGGTATATTTGATCAAATATACCAACTTCATGTTTATAGGTTTTAATGTTATATAGTATACAATGTGGATTGTATCAACTATTTTTCATGTCTGACACAACTACACTAAGCATTTGCAACTATCGAGGTATCACAAGTATAAGGTTCAAATTGGAAATCTGATGTGATGGAAGAGAAACATGTTAACTAATTTGGAATAGGAGATGATGCCAATTTCAACCAATATTAGTTAATCTTGTCCACAAAACATTCAGGCTTGTGCTATCTCTACCAAGCCATTCAGGGCCCCAAGTTTCATCACTTGTTGCATCTAGAACCTATCATTGATCAGTAATGTAAACAAAATTATGTCATAAATTGAACCAAATGATGTAAAGTAAAACGAAGTGAAAATGCTATATATATACCAGTGTAATGAGCTGCAATCAAATTTTAGCAATGAAAATAATAATTTTCGACAGTGATAGCACAAGCCAACATATTTGAGCAGACATAAATTGAGTTCCATGAGATCAAAACTCTAGTTTTTTTTAATCCATCTTTGACAATTCATTTAGAAGAATTCATGAGAAACTTAACTATCTACGAATAATAACAATAACAATGATGATGAGGACAATAATAATACGACAACAAAAACAACACCTCTTTCTTTTCCTGTGGGGGTTCATTGAGGTAAGGCTCCACATTTTCAATTGCTTCAAAGATGGAAATTTCTCTTAGAAAGAAATTGGTAGATAAAGTTTAGAGAACATAAATGTGTGATATGGCCAATAGAACATGGTATGGATCCCTTCACAAAATTGCTAGATAGGTTTAATATGGTGAGATTGGAAAGACTTCCAAGTTCTGCTGGAATACTTCCTTGGAGGTAGAGGTGTCAATCGGACTGGATTTAGTCCAACCCGATCCAGTCCAATGTGAGTCCACTTATAGATGGATTGGATCCAATCCATTAAAATGTAAATGGATTAGATTGGATTCAATCCAAATCAGATGAAATATCAAAAATGATATATAAAAACATAACATGTAAAAATTACAAAAATATATTAAAATGAAGGAAATCTGAAAATTACAAAAAATATAACCTTTTGGCATTAAAAAAGCACTTTCGCAAAAGTGCTTTCATAAAAGTACTTTGATGAAAGTACTTCATAAAAGCACTTTCGCTAAGAAAACTTTTATGAAAGTACTTCTATAGAAGTGCTTTTATAAAATTACTTTCGTATAAGTGCTTTTGTAGAAGTGTTTTTCATAGAAGTGCTTTTATAAAAGTGCTTTCGTAAAAGTATTTTTCTAAAAATGCTTTCATAAAAGTTTCTTAATAAAAGTGCTGCTATAAAAGTACTTCCATAAAAGTGCTTTTGTAAAAATGCTTTTATAAAAGTGCTTTTATAAAAGTACTTCCATAAAAGTTCTTTTGTAAAAGTGATTTCATAAAAGTGCTTTCGTGTAAAAGTATTTTCATAAAAGTACTTTTGTAAAAGTGTTTTTATAAAACTGGTTTTATAAAAGTGCTAAAAGTACTTTTGTAAAAGTATTTTCGTAAAATTGCTTTTGTAAAAGTATTTTTGTAAAAGTGTTTTTATAAAAGTTCTTTTGTAAAAGTGTTTTTGTAAAAGTATTTTCATAAAAGTAATTTTATGCTAGATTCAATTTTGATCCATTTCAAATTGGACAAGGGTTTGGCCTCATGATCATTGGGAATTTGGTTTCGGTCCAATTCAGACCAATTTATTTTGGATTGGACCAATCCAATAATTATAATGGATCGCCCAAATCCAATTTGATAAGGTTTGGATTGGATTGGATCCAATCCAAAACCGGTCAATTGACACCCCTACTTGGAGGTAATTGGCCCTCAAGTAAGTGTTGAGCTCAATACAGTTAATAATTTCAATATGAATTGATCAATGTAAGTTGTTCTGGTCTAATAAGGTGAAGTGTCAATCTCTGCAATCTATTGAGCTTGCCAATGATTGGTGATAGGATTCCTCCAAGTTGCATGTAGGGTAGGCTTATTGAATATTATTTTATTAAAAAATGGATTTTGGGATGATTTATCATGGAAGAAATTTTATGTAATATTTCAGATTTAATGGCTGAAATTAGTTTATTGAAGGCTTATGGTGGGGGTAGTTAACAAACATGTATCAACCTAGAACAAGGGGGTAGTTAACAAACATATAAATGAATAAAATCATCATGTATGCTATAGAAGGAATTTGTTGTGTAGAAGAATTAAGGCTAATAAACAAAAAATAGTGGTGAGACCACCAAAAGAATAGCTTTCCAAAGCACCTTACCCCGCTTGGCAATAGTCTTAATCCTCTATTGACTCAGGTCAGTGTATGATGCGACCCACTTTCACCAGACTACCCCGGTCCCGTCAAGACATCAAATCGACATGAGAGGCAACCTGCTTTTGTTGACCTAACCTGAATTCAGCTGGCGACCTGTCGAATCTCCCCTTTGAGTGAGTTATCATCTCTGACTTCTCCGGGATCACAATGCTTGACCATTAGACTCATCTATCCACATCATCCGCAACGGAGTTGATCGGGTAGACCTTATCCCTTTGTGTGGATCATGTATCCGACTGAGAGATCTCCTCCGAACATGGTGGGCACGGTTTCCTGGGGATCTCAGAAGCGTTACAGGAAGCTCCCGGTTTCTTACGCCTATATAAAGGCATCCCCTCCCTTAGAGAAGGTATGTGCGATTTAGCTCTCAAACACTCTAGCTCTTTCGCTCTGTAGCTCTCTCCGAAATCTCTAATTAGTTGACTTAACCATTGGAGTACCCACCCTGGGTAAAGAAACCTAGGCACTCTAATACTGTTTTTTTGCAGGTCGGCCTAGCGAACTCGCCAACTCGGCATCCAAGTTGCCTTCCAGTAGGGAGCTACCAAATCACGCATTATCAAGAACAATGATTCCACCATCGATTTTTATATAGTGTAAGGTGAGTCAAATTGGATCTCCTAGCTTAAAGAGATGATTATTTATGCTACTATCAAACTACCCAAAATAATATTACCAAGTTCAATACCGGGGGATCAATATATAAATCTTACTCCCTTGAATCTGCTCCTCTTTAGTTGATTTTATATCATCTTTTAAGAAAATAATATCATCACTGGTTCTAAATGGATGCAAATTGAATATATGCACTTGAAAAAAGCTATGGACTGCATACTTTATACTGTAAATTATGCTCCAAATCTATTGTTTGTATTCTACTCCTTATTTTAATTTTTTCAACCCACTAAACTATTTGCATACAAGCTAAGATCTCATAAAAATAAGTCAAATTATGAAACTAAATCATGGATTTAAATTTCACATCAAGTCCCCAAATCTGAAATAGAGTTTAAATTTTCCAATAGGAATATGAAATCAAAGAAATTAATTAGAGGTCATTGTTTGGTGTAGTCTCCTCTCGAGACCACAAATAGTTGGGACCACTATTGAAAACTATAGTAAAAAATGTATCTTTAGAAAAGACCAGACTGAAATCCTTAACCAAAATTATCTATCAACAAGTGCGAGCTGGACCCCCTTGACGGATAGAATGAAGAAAAAAGAATTTTTAACAATTAGAGAGGACCCAAATTGAGTTCTGGTTAGAAGAGTAACGTCAACTCAGAGAGAAAAAGAAAATACAGAAGTGATGTGTTAATAATAGAAGTGATGAATCAAATCTTATCCATGAATTTAGATCAAGCTCCAATTTGAAACCAGATAGTGAATACCATTAACAATTTTAACTAAAAATGAATTTGATATTGTATATCAAGAACCAAATGATGAGTTGAAATTCACTCCCATGATACTATTTGTTAGACGCCTGAAAGGTAAACTTCATTCATTCAAATTGCTCATACAATAGCTTGTCTAAGGAAATGAGGTACAATAGACCAAGTATAAGAAATAGAAATAAAGCCCATTTGATGAGGAGGTTCCAGTTTGAATTGAAGCAGATACCATATTAATCCTCTTGTGCAAGCTACTCTCAGTGCCTGTTTGTTAGGGCTGAAATTTTGATTAAGCTATTTTGGAGAAGGCAGAAAGAGCCCATTTGGGAGGACTTCAGCTTTGATTGAGCTGCATCAATTGAGTCCTTTGAAGAAGCTGTTAAAACTAGCTAGCTTCACCTGAAAGTCGATTTCTTGGCCAAAGTAGAGCGTATTTGGGCTTTCTGGGTTTTTCACCAAACATAACTTCTAGGCTTTCTGTGTGGGGCTCACCTTTCAAAACCAAAAGCCACTACATGAAAGCCTTCTCTAATAGAGAAAGCCACATTGCTGACTGAAGAACCTATTTTGATTTTTGGGCTTTCGGGGAGCTTTAACCAAGCATAGCTTAGGGGCTGTCTAAGCAAGGCCCACCTCATAAAACCAGAAACTGCTTTGAAAGCCTTCCCAAACAGGCACTTGCCTCAGGGCCCATTTGGGAGGGCTTATGTGGTGATTGATCTGCGGCTTGCGAGGTGCGTCCAGGCTTGCATGCGAATGGGAATGGGTTGGGCTTACCTAAAAGGCTAAAATCCTCTTGCCTCTGTAGTTAGACTCCAACAGTCAAAAACAACTTCTTCTCCTTCTTCTTTGGCTTCATGGGGCTGGGACCAAACCAATATCTGTAGTTGGACCCCATTCAGTTCAAAATTAATTTGAACGAATTGGATGGACCAATAAGATATATTGAATTGAACCAATCTAGTCCAAAATATTTATTAGATTGGATTGAACCTGATCCATTTATAACAAATTTATATTGAATTGGGTTGGATTAAGCCAATATCTGGTCTATTGATATAAGATAAGAATACATGTTTTTGGATTAAGCCAATGGACTGGGTTTGGGTTGAAAACAATCTAAATCAATTTATTTTTTTATTTATATTTATTTTTATCTGAAGCATACCCGATTTGAAAAGGTTAAAGTAAACCCAAGGAACATCATATCCAGGACAACTTAACTTAATAGTTTTGGATTCTAAAATTGGTCTATATGTATGGACACGAGGACTGAATGTAGGAAGATTTTTTTACTACACATTAAATCATGGGTGCACTAGAGGTCCACTACCTTTCCACGGAGAGCCTGTAGTTACTAGATTTCATAGGGCAAGTTTCTTCAAGTACCCTATAATTTAGGAAATTGACTAATTCTATACTTATTGTTTACATATTGTTTTAAAGTAGTCTAAGTTTTTTGACATTTGTCTAAAACCTTCTTTTCTATTAACTTTTCTTTACACTCCATCACATGTGACATCACATGACTATATATATATATATTTTTAAAATTCATAAAATACCCTCCTTTATCGACATCTTCTCAAAAGATCTTTTTGATCCCAATTTCTCCAAGAAGCTTCAGGGTATGGAGAGAAGATGAGGTTCTTTGTAAATTTGAGTTTGGGATTGGGAAAGGCAGCACCATTGCCGGTGGTAGCTGCAGTGATGACGGAAACACCAACATCCTCTCCCACAAAGATGAAGAGCAACCTTGGAAACACCAGTTATAGTAATGTGAAGCTTTTGAACGATAAACAAGGAAACTCAATCTCTATGCAATTTTTTGTCTTTAGACTCCCTTTCTTTGTAATTGGGAAAGACCATGAGCGTCCACCACTTCTAGGTAAGTTACTTACCTGAGTAAATGCAATTATTTGGGTAAGTTTTTCCTGCAAAACACTTACCCGGGTAAATGCATTTACCCGTGTTCTTTTATTTCTTATGTAAATAATGCAATAACCATTTTAGCAATAAAAATTCATTATTAAAAAGGGCATTTTTGTCCCATTCAAATATTGACAACTTTCCTCTATGTGAAAAAGTTATTTATCCACTTAAGACATGATACCAAGGAAAATAAACTTTCCCTGATCCCCACATAAATTTGAAGAAAGAACATGGGATTCTTGATCAATAGGAACCAACCATCTTTCCCCATCTCAAAATCCAAAAAAAAGAATGCCCCTTGGTCGAAAATCAATTTTCAGCAAATCTAGACTGAGACAAAATCAGTAACCGCAGAAGTTATGCTATTGCTTTCTACGGAACCGAGAGGATGTATCGTCCGAAGGGACTCCTTCACTATGGCTTGAAGGTAAGGCAGGTTGGGCAGATCAGAATCTAATACAGATCGAGGATCCTACAACAGAATCAGTAAACTAAAACCCACTGTATCAGAATCTGATACAGGTCAGTTCTTTCCGTCACCATCTCCGATTAGTCTGGGCCCATCATATATATTCATGTTCGATCAATTTCTGCTATCAAAAATTACTTGGGGGAAGGGGAAGCACAGCTTCAACTCGTTAACGGACGATAATAATCAGCTAAAGAAACCCACAAGCCAAAATCAATACTTAAAAATCAATTAACAAAAAGAAACCCATAAACAATTAATTTCCATTCCCATCTTCCTACCAATATTGCATGTTAAGAACATTTAGACCAATCACTGAACAGTTTTTCTATCTACTAGTAAGGTGGATGCAAGCTTTTCTATCTACTAGTAAGCGTGCATGTGCATTGCACGTGACAAATATAGATGATGATAATAATAGGAATAGTATATTCAAAATTTTCTATTAAATTCATGTATTTTTATTTTTTATATTTTTTTCACTATTAATCAAATGCAGACTGCATAATCTAGATCTAATTACTTAAGCATCTCATATTGGGCTACAAAGTTTTGGGTATCATTGTAGGCCTACTTATTTGGTTGGACTCTTTTTTTGTAATATTTCATCTTCTTAGTATATACTTTTTTGTTTATTTATAAAAAAAATGTAAGATTTAAAGAGGGGAAATTGAATGAGGTGAAAATTATAATTCAAATTACATTTTAAACCTCACAATTAAATAGGGATTAAATTAAAAAATGGATATTTTAGTCAAAAGAAAGTTCCACAGTTTTATTCATATTTTTAATAGTAGTGTAAATATGGAGTTATAGATGTGTTCATTTTTTTTTTTTATTTCCATGTGTGTAAAAATAATACTGTTATTTATGCTTCTTTTTTTGCTTAATATGTAAATATATGATATTATACATGTTCCCAAATGTTTTTTTTTTTTGTAAAATTTATGTATTTTTTATATTTTATTAATTTTTATTATTTAATTATGACATTCAAGGTTTATAGATTTGACCCACAAGTGGAACTATCGATCTCTGCCAAATAGTAAAATAATTTCATTTTTTAGTAGTTTTAGATTATGTATTTCATTTTCGTCATCAATAAAATATCATAAATGTGTCTATTTTCTACATTTTTGTAATTTTCTATATTTATTTGTATTTAAAAATTTTATTATCTAACTATGACTTCATAGGTTGGATGGGTTACTATTTTTATACCCTCATTCGTACTTTTTTATAATATAGATTGGATGGATTACTGCTTCTAAGGATGGACGATCTCAATTTGTGGAGGTAGGTGTGCATCCTCTAGATCATATGTTGAAGTGGTGAAAGTATCCACAATTTACCATGCTCTACAATGTGCCTCAAAGTTTGAAGGACAAGTGTTTCAGGTGAAAAATCATCTTATTCGTGGTTAAGTCAACTAGTCCTTCAAGATTTCCAATTTGTTGCGTCGATGTTTATTATATTAGTCGTTATGTTGGGCACAAGGGCCAAGTAAAGGAATGAGAGAGTACAAGACCGGATTTTGCAATAAGTTGTAATAAGATGAGCTGCCCTGTTCGCACTTCTGGGAGCGAAGAATATTGACTAGTATATATATTGGGCATCTACATCTCCTCTACCTTTATAAACCTTTTCTATATTTGTTTTCATGTTAACTTACTTTCTGATAAGTTGCCTATAAACTTCTTTATGGGCCGAGTAATTCGATGGGTTGGATCAGCCCGATCCGTTATTAAGTCAGGCTTGGTCATAATTTTAGACCCGTGAGCTTGGGTTCGGGTCTAAAGCACTGGACTTGACTCTTTTTTGGACCAAGTTCGGGCTTTTTCAAAAAATCCTGATCAAAGCCCGAGCCCGACTTGATATTATATATTAAATAATAAAAATATATTTTATTTAATAATATATATAATATTTTTTCTTTATTATTTTTCTTTTTTTTCAAGTAATAGTGAGATGTTTATTATTTTTAAGTTTTGAAGGTTTTTAATATAAACAAAACACTTTTTATTGAATAAAAAAAAGAAAAAGTTTTTTATTTTCAAATTTTTGGCCGGGCTTCGGGCTTTTATATGAGGGTCGGGCTTGAGCTGAAGACTTAGGCCCGATGGTCGGGCCAGGCTCGAGCTTGGACTCGGGCCTAAATGTATTCTATTGATACATATATAAAGCCCGGCCCGAATCTGGCTCGGCCCGGCCCATGAACACCACCAAATTGCATCAATGCATCTGCAATGATAATGTTGATCTTATAGCAGAAGGGAATGACCCAGTTCTTTAAATGACGATCATGAATAGTGAAAATTCTTAGTTTCATAGAAACCTTCGTTATTGACCATAATGGGACATTGGATGCATAGAATGCTGTGAAGTTGCAGTAATGCATCCAAAAGGACTGTGTTGACTTTATGGCAAAAGGCGCAACAACATTGCCCCAATGATGATAGTAGATGGTCAGTATTCGGGGTATCATAAGATTTTCTATTATTTGCCATTGCAGGGCATGTGAGCACCAGAATGCTACCAAATTATACTAATAAATCTACAAATACTAACATTGATCTTCTCTATTACAAGGTGTAACCCAATTGTGCTTATGACAATCTCGGACGTTGAATATGCGTGAATTGGCAAAGATTTTTTGTTATTCACCATAATGGATCATATGAGGCTTAAAACGGTGTCAAATTGCATTGAAAATTTTGAGCTTATGGCGGAAGGCATGACCCAGTTGTTTAAAGGATGATCACCAACAGTGAAAATCCTTACTTTTGTAGGATTCTTTGTTATTCGCCATAACAAGCAAGACATTGGAAGCCGAGAACACTGTAAAATTGCATCCAAAAGAACCGTTTTAGCCTTATGGCACAAGGCGCAACAATGCTGCACCAAGGACGGTATTGGACGATGAACATTCAAGGTCATATGAACACCAGAATGTCGTCAAATTGTATTAATGCATCTACAAGGTCTGCCTTGACCTTCTCTACTCTACAGGGCACGATCTAGTTGTGTTTAGGACAATCTCGGATAGTGAATATGCATGGTTTCACAAAGATTTTATGTTATCCACTATAATGGATCATAGAAGGATTGCAACATTGCCAAATTGTACCAATGCATCCCTAATGATATTATTATTAACCTCATCCACTACAATGGATCATGAGTGTTTGATGAAAATACTACTTTTTTCAAATAGGGGTAGTAAAAGTACTTTCAAATGACATGGAAGGCCAACATAAGCCAAAAGGAAATAAGCACTTGTTGAATAAGCCCAAATTTTGGACTTCTCAAATAAGCACTTATTCAAGCTTATTTCCTAAATTCAAATAAATGTTTATTGATATGGTCCTGACTTAAAATAAGTGCTTATTTTCAACTAAATTAAGTTTGATTTCTAGTTAAACACATCTGTTTTTTTCTAGAATAATGGGATTCACATCAATGTAAGTTTTTTTTTTTATACAAATATATGGTTTCAAAGCCTTTTTTCTTTACCAAGAAACCCCTTTTTTGTTTTTTGTTTTTGAGAAGCTAAATTAGATTATATTTATTTATTAAAGGATATTAACTAATTCCAATATTGAATAAGAAATAATATGATTTTAATAAGGAAAAGTCTTTGTACAGAAAATATATGATATGGAAAAAGTTTTGACCAATCAAAATCCATCCATGAATTTTGATAAATAACACCTGATTCGTTACCACATTTATGATTCCAATTTATTGGTGAGTTGTTTTTCGGATATCATATCTTTTCCATATCATAGTCAAACTAAACACATTATTGTTTTGAACTGAAGAGAGAGATAGTATTATATATTAGGAACAAAGTGACCAAGGTAGGATCAAAAAATTGATAACAAAATATAATGACATTCATGTTATTTGAAATCTTGTAAGATGTGTACCTCACATCTTACAAATTTGAATAAACAGAGGGGGGTCAAAACCTAAAAAATATGGATAGGGGAGACCAAAAGGTAAGAAACATGGGTAAGAGGGTCAAAATATAAGTGGGATTTAAATGGGTTTTGTGCGAATTTTGAAGGCATAGGGGGCCATGGCTCCCCTCCGCCACCCCCTGGCTCCGCCCTGTGAATAAAGATATAGAACCGCATAGTAAAAATAAAGATATAGAGTTATAAGTTATATATTAGATCGATGTGGTATGTATAATTAACAAATCTGAATGCATGCAACCATGTGACGAATTCACATCTGTACCCCATAAAGCATGCTCCCACGGATGCCCTATAACACATCCCAACCGTGTATTTAAAATATTTTTTAATGACAATTTTAAGAAATATTTCCGGTGAATGCTGAAATGTGGATGTGGGGTGCCTATCACCATTGAGTTCAGATTTATTCTCAACAAGCTATTATAGTGCAAATGAGGAACATCTCGCATGAATAACAAAGAGATGTTCCCAATGTGTTATGTGGGAATGTAGTGGCATATTGGAATAGTGATGATAATGGTTTTTATTTTTTTTTATTTTTTTTTGTATAGTGCTGATGTAAGACTTTTTTTACATCGATTCCAAACAATGGCCTAATATTTATGGGAACACGTTGTGTTGCACACTTGCACTAAGCATGGGATTACTTGAGCATTAATCGGATTAATCAGACAAAAAACGCAGACACGTGGGATCAATAGTGAATAGAAAAGAAATGAAATATTTCTATTGTCCCAACTCCCAAGCTGCATCTCGCCTTCTCCCTACATTTCTCTCCTGCACTTCCATTCTGTTACTTTTTTTGTCATGGTTTTTAAAACCAGATCGGACCGGACGGTCAGACTGGAAAAACAGATGACCAGTTCCGTTTTTTTTTAAAATCCGATTTTTTCTAATAATCATTGATTTTGGTCAACAAATTGCTGGCTCAGATGGTTAATTATTCAAATGGTTTTGACCATTTTTATTTTTTTTATCAGAACAGGCCAACCGTTAAATTTGAACAGTTGGACCGTTCGACCCGGAAACTGGACCCCTAACCGGTTCGTTCTCCGGGTCGATTTTGAAAACCTTGCGTCAAAATTTGTTCTGGGCCTTAATAATGATTGGGACCCAGTCCATGATTAATAGTGTTTTGGGCTCCTTAACAGTCCCGTCCTGCGTCTGTTTCCTGGTTTCCTGCCTGGTAAATCGAGAAAGTGGTAACAATACTACAACTTTACAAGGAGTTCAAACTTCAAAGGAGTGAGTAGACTCGAGAATAGAAGAAGAAGAAGAACGTAGAAAGATACAGATGAGAGAGCGAAATACAGTTAGTAGAGGCAAAGCAGCAAAAAGAGAATGAGGTCTTTGTCTTCTTTTTTTTTTCATCGAATATGGAGAAGGAATTAATACATTCCATCTGATTTATGATACAATTACCATCATTCATTAGGTTTTAAAGGTGTATTATATATTTATATGTAGAGCTCAGAATCCAGAGTAGTCCAGACTGCTACGGACCCGTCAATGAAGCCGGTGAGGAAATAAATAGAAGAGGGCGGAAGTGAAAAGTCTCAACTCTTGTTCCCTAAAAGCCTGCCAATGTTAGTGAATTGGGATTGGGAAGCTTCCTTCTGTTTACCGTCCTCCGTCCAATTGCTTGCACTGTTCATCAGATGAGAGTGAGATCACTCCTTGCGAATTACAGTATAACAAGTACACCCCATCTGATCCCTTCCGCACAACTTCATTACTCTCTCATTCTTGTGATCGCAATCAATTATCAGAAGACCCTTCAGAATTAATCATTCATAATTCCATATTGATTGAATGGGTTGAACATGAAGTTGAAATGAAATCCCATCTGGTTGAGTTAAGCACAGATGTGGACGTCCCTCTTCTCCTCTATCTCTATTCTCTAACAAGCGAAGTTTCATTACTTTGCGTTGACTTGAGACGCCTTCTCCCTGTCATTCCACCTTCTTTTGTGATTCCTGCTTTGACCTACATGGGCCAACCGAGACTCGGAGTTCGAATAAAATCTGGTGGGTTGCCAAACGACGGAATCGTCCGTGGAAATATCCACCATTGGGTGATTTTAGTTGAATTTTGAGCTGGGAAGGAAAGAAAAAGGAAAACCATCCAACGGTATAGAGAAAGGACAAGGTTGCTCCTGTCCTGCTGGACTCTGTTCTTCTTCTGCTCCCCAGTCCCCAGAGAGCCAGAGATTTTTTTTTTAGGTGGCTGTGGCTGAGTTGTGAGTGTTTAAAATTTCGAGGGACTGTGGTGTGTCTCTGTTGCTGCATTGAGTGCGACGTAACGCGCTGCTCTGGGCCTCTGGCTCGTACCACGTACCCCTTGTTATTTTCCCACTAGAGTAGAGCCAAAGAAGAGAATGTTATTGGGAAAGACGCAATAGCGATAAGTCAATAGCAACGAAACAGAAAATGAAAATTGAGGATAAGGAAATTCCGAAATTAATTAATGTGTAACAGAACATAGCAACCTGTTTCCCAAACCCAGGGAAGGGAAACAGGGGAGAAGTAGGGAAATCTTTTAAGGTCCCATTCGTTCTGTATTTCTGAGGGCAAGTTATTCAATCGGGTAATTGCTTATTTTTTCTAATGGGTTCATAGAAAACGAATCTAAGGTGAACGTAAAACCAACGTTTTAAAAAAAGATTTGGAAACGGAACTGTTTTAGCCATCGATTTTTGGGTTGTCATCCGGTTCGAATGGATGGCCTATTCTGACAAATAAATTTAAAAAATAATAATAATTTAAAATAAAAAACGATCAAAAACAGTTGAATAGGTCGATGGTTCGACTGTCCGGGTCAATGGTTTGTTGACTTTTTCAATGATTTTTTATCAAAACCGGTTGCTTGGACAGTTCCTGAGCCGAACGGTCCAACCGCCCAGGTCAATAGCAGTTCAAAAACCTTGCGTAAAACACTAACACTAGAGGCACATTCTTTTTTGGACTTTGAGAGAGGAAAGTTAATTAATAAGATTTTGGTTTCCATTGACCAAGATATCTATGTTTTTTTTCTCAAATTTATCAAAAAAAATATTTTTTCTAAGGTCTCATTCACTTTTGGTAAGTTATTTATCCAGGTAAATACAATTATCTGGGTAAGTTTTTCTTGAAAAACACTTAAGCGGGTAGCCTATGTTCTTTTATTTCTTAGGTAAATAAGGTAACGACCATTTTAGACATAAAAATTCATTAAGAGACATTTTTGTCCCATTCAAGTGTTAGCAAGGTGGGAAGTTTATTTACCCACCTAGAAAATAACCTTTCCATGATCCCCACATAAATCTGAAAAATGAACAAGAGATTCTTAATCAATGAGAACCAAAATTCTATTAACCAACTTTCTCTCTCTCAAAATCCAAAAAAAAACACTCCCTAAAAATCATTTATACGAGTAAGTGATACTATCTCCGAAGAGGAAAGAAATTAACAATTTAATGAGATAAAATTGGTCATTTTAATAATAAGTTTTTATCACTAAAACCATCGTTATGTTATTTACCTAAAACATAAAAGAAGATGGATAAATACACTTTTACTTTGAAAAGTGAAGGAACCCAAGATTATTCTACAAAATTTGCCCTGAAAATCACTTGGTGGATAAACACATTACCCAAGTACCTATAAACAAACTAGGCCTAAGACTCAAGAGTAAAGCCTCACGGGCCAGCGGCTAATTCAGTGGACGGAAGCTGGGCAAATGAGGCCAAGATCTCGTCTGTTAATAATGTACGGAGGCGGGGCCACAGCAGGCGACCCAGTGGAGGCAAGCAGGGCAGCAGCCACCTCTTGGCTTTGACAGATGAATAGAAAGGAGAGAGGAGAGAGGTGATCAGATCCTAAGCCTAGAGCCAATTGAATTAGGGATGCTATTGCCTTTCCCTACCCTACAGATAGACTACGGTAGTGTTTCCATGCTGGAATTATTAGGAAAACGGCACATGGAGGAGGAGAGGACGAAATGGAATGGGGGTGTACATTTGGCGCACAACAGAACTTTCCATGTACCTTTTACCCAACTGGTATTAGGACATCTCTAACAGAACAGAACCAACATATGACCTCGACTGCTGTGAATATTCGATCGCCAACTAATTATGCCTATATGTGATTTTCTCTTTCTTTTTATTATAACACCAGAGCCCAACCACTCATCTCATTGTTAGCATTAACAACACCACGCATAAAACTTCCTTTATATTCTGCTTTAACAATTGTAAATATGTTTTAAAATGAGAGAATGAGTAGGAAAGCTAGCTCCAATAACCATGTTCATTACATTAAATTAAACATTTGAGTTCAGGGTGTCAGTTATTCTCAAGTTCATACATAGAAAATCACCTTCTACTTAAAAAGAGGCAGTCAAGGGTAATGGGTAGGCCTAGAAGGACATGGCTTGATGTAGGTTGAAATTAAATAATATAATCATTTATAATTTAGGGTTTTTTACAGTTCAATCCACCCTTAGGGTGGAGATTTTTAGGCGTAGATTGAATTCTGCCCGTGGATTGATGTTAAATTTACGGGTAGGATGTGATTTATATATATAATATATATTTATTAATTTATAATGTATAGAATATATATATATATATATATATATATATATAACATATATAAATATAGGTATATCAGTTGGTTCTATTAACCGTCGGTTTTTTATTTTGGTTAATCAAAATTAAATCGACCGATTTAGTTAACCATATTTTTTGTTCTGTTTTGATCTGTATGATTTTTCGATTTTTCTACTCACCCTTAACCTTCTCCATTGCACTAATAGTCTTGATACCAATAACGCCAATGACTACCACCTTGTCCTTTTGGACCATAAGTAAAGATAATGAAAAACTTTTCCATTGTTTCAAAATAAGCAAGGTTTTTGATTTTTATGGTCTGACCCTAAGATCTAAGTGAATCTTACAACATTAATTAGCATGGATAAGATTACTAAGTAGGTTGTGTTTGGAACCATGGTCCATTAGAGCTACAATATTTGCACTTGATTCTAGTATTGGAAATGGGAAAAATAATTAAGTTTTGCAATAATTTGGTGGACATTTCACATTTATTTATTGTTATACTTACTTAATAATACATATAGACACCATTAAGCATCACATTGAAAACACCTCTTCAAAACAATAAACACCAAGTTGTTTCTATCAAATGTCACTTTTACATAACTCAAGGAGCAAGGAGATATAAATGATTCGAATTGAATTATTCCGATAAAATATATAAGATTTTGATTAGATAAAATCAAAACGACTACGTGGCATTGGAAATATTCTTTGGACCACAAGACCCCAAAAGAAAAATACTAGGCTGTGTTTGGTTGCACTGCAAATTTAATTGCACTAGTACAAATGTATGAGAGTGCAAATGTAAAAGAATGCAAATTCTTGTTTAATTTTGTTTAAGATTTTACTTTATTCTACTCCATGTCTTTACTTATTTCATTTGTACTGCAATCAAACAAAATAAATTAAAATTTGAAACAAAAATAGGTCAAAATTTACACCCAAATTATTTGCACTGTCACGATTTTGCATCAGTGCAAATTTATTTGTATTGCAACCAAACACAGTTGCAATTGAATGGATTCTATTTTATTTCATTAATTTCAGGAGTATATATACTGATTCCATGCCTATATGGATGGCTAACTGGGTAGAGGTTACTCAGTCTTTTTGTAATTCTGCTGATACCCAGTTTAATGAAATTTCATCTTCTGTTACATAAAACAACAACAATAACAACCTTCTAGCAATACAAGAGCCCCATGAAAGAGATGGCGTGCAAATGGATGGGATTCTAGCTGGATGAGTCCCGTCACCGACTCACCGGGATCTTTCCGTACATATCTAGAGATGGAGATGATTTTTTTTCTATTTTACAATTGAGGGTATCACCTCTTCCTGTCATATTCTCATCCGTCGAGCGAGGAGACTGAATTTCAGTCATTTCGGAATTTAATTATTTTCTTCTTTTGTAGTTTTTGTAGTAAGACAAGCTGAAAAGTATGCAACAAATGGTTTCATGTTTTAATCTGAAAAACTACTTATTTGAAATAATTTCACATCGATTTGACGACCCCACGTCCTTGTTCTTACGAAATTTGGTTTTATTTCTTCTTTTGGTGTTGAAATGTGACTACACAGCTGCAAATATTATCACCTGTTTGATTCCAGTTTTGTATCGATTGAATTGATAGAAAGATTTAGTCTCTCAACTCCACTCCAGTCTCCAGGAGTGACCTCTCTCGCACCCACCCACCATCCACGAAAGTTTTCTTGATATTCACCCCAAAATCTGGGCAGAGCCAGAAGTAAATTATATATAATATATATTAAAACCTTCCACTACTCTTTCTGCCAGTTTCTTCACTTGGTACGTAGCTAGAAAACTTATTTACTTGTTTCGTCTGTCACCAGTATAGACCTTATTCCCAATGTAGTTTAACGGTTGAGATTGTTGGACACTCTGGACCCAACTGTACGAGAGGTGCAGCTAAGCCCTGCATATATAGCAGAGACATATACATCTTACATGTAGGAGAAATATTTGCAGAAGGATTCATTCTTAAATCTCAAATAGTGGCAGAATGACACAACAGTCTTCTTATTCAAAGCTTCTCAGTCTCTAAGAGTAAAAGTGAAGAATAGTATATCATGGTGTATGTTTGTATACATTTATAGTGTTAGTCGGTTGTCCATATGTTACGTTATGCACAGTGAGCAATTGGCTCAACTTATGAGTGTACAATGATCCATTTCTGACCCCAGCAGCACCAGTAGTCCACCCGAGAGAGAGACTGAGAGGTCTAGATTCTAGAGAGAGAGAGAGATTTTAATGTGACCCAGTTCAGTGGAGCAATGAATAAGATTGAGAAGGTATCTGCTTAGAACGCGTTCTATGTTTTACATTTTCTGTTCATAAATAAATAATAAGGTGATGATGACGGAATCATTCAATCAAACCCAAGTTGATTCTTGCTCCCTCATTCCAGATTTTAGAGAGAGAGAGAGAGAAAGAGAGAGAGAGAGAGGCATGGACTGAAACCCACATTGAATGCCACACTGGGGGGAACATCAGCATGACAAGCGCGGTAGTACTTCTGCCTACAATTACCCTTTTGCTAGTCTTCCTCTCCATCCCTTTTGTCTCTCCTTTTCCTCTCCTTTGTCCTCTCTCTCTCTCTCTATCGTTTATATCAGTCTATATATCCATCTATGTATTCATATCTCAACAGACTCCAAAAGAAAGTGTTGGAAAAAAATGTCACCGGCAGCTTCAACCAGATGGTGTCCGACGCCTGAACAGATTATGATATTGGAAGAAATGTATAGAGGAGGGATAAGGACCCCAAATGCAACTCAGATACAACAGATAACAGCCCATCTTTCGTTTTACGGAAAGATTGAAGGAAAGAATGTCTTCTACTGGTTCCAAAACCACAAGGCCAGAGAGCGACAGAAACTCCGAAGGAAACTTTGTAGACAGCAGCAGCAGCAGCTTTCAGCCCACCACCACCGCTTCCTTCATCAGATCGAGCAGTCCGACTCTTCTGCTCTTCATCAACCTCCACTTTATAACTCAGCTCAGCTGCTTCCTCAGGTATGCCATATTTACTGAGCTCAGTAGTGATCTTTCCCCTTAACAATATGTATTTACCTCTTTTCTTCTTCTTCTTCCTCTTCGATCTGTAGGATAAGATTCATAGATTTTAATAATCTTTTTTTTCCCATTTCTTGTTTCTTAATGGAGGAAGAAAACTGAGAGAATATGGATATAACTCATCTGATTGTTATTCTCCAATCTATCTTTCTTACGTTGATGGATTAGGCAGGAGGAGCAAAAGAGGCATCGAACGACGTTATGAGTTACTCCAGCAGGAAGATGGATATTCCAGAGAGGGACGAGAAGGAGAGGTCCAAGTGGATGTACGGCCGTGATTGGATGATGATGATGATGATGGACATTGGGCCGACCACTCATTGCTGCAACCGACCTCTCAAAACCTTACAGCTTTTCCCTATTACAACCACCAGTCTCAAGGACGAGTGCACAACATCTAACCATCTTTCATGCTCAACGTCTACCGACTAAAACTGCAACTTCATTCATAGGAGCTGATGATCTCTATTTCTCTTTCCTCTTTGTCTTATCTATCTAGCTAATCATCTATCTATCCATCTGTATCATCTCGATTTCTGGCATCTGTGTCAAACTCTTCATGTCTAAACTCAAACTAGTGCTTCTGTTAGTATCTACTTCTACTACTACTACTAGTACTACTGGAGCAATACAACAATGAAAACTGTTTCGTTTAACGTTTGATATATTTTTTTTTCAGTTTCCAAAATGGAATCCGAAATGGGAAACAGTGGCAACTTTGTTTGGTTTTGATTTCCATCGTGTCTCTGATAGTCTGATGTATTGGTTAAAGCTGTCAAGCGCAACACATCAGTACTTGCTTGGTTATAGACTAGTAGAAATCAAATCAGCTTTTATTGGCTGGGACTAATGTGTAATGGGGGCTTAAAGCGTTTTCAGACTTTTCTCTTCCTCTCCGGTCTACATCTCCCCTTTCTTGACAGGTGGAGAGACTAGTGTTTCAGCCTTGACTGAATCGATGCAAGGTATCTAAGATTTGATGGGGAGGATATTGGAATCAGCCACATCGTTGTGGCTTGCCTCTCTACCACGTGTACGAAAAATTTATCATGCGTGAAAGACATGATATCAAAGACCAATGAAAATTCACTCATGAATTTTGATAAACAATGTCTGAATGGATACCACATTTATGATTCTAGTTGATTTGGTCAAATGTTTTTGGGATATAATAACTTTTCCATACTGATAAGTTATTTTATCCGAAAAACGTTTGCTCGATCAACTGGAATCATAAATATGGTAGCCTGGGAGTGGACTAAGTGGGATATCTAAATAAAGAACTAAGTAATTTTGACCCAAAATCGACCCATTGTAGTAATTGGGTGGAATGGGTCAATTAGGGGTGTTCATGAAAAATCGAAAAACCGAGCTAAACTGAGCAATTCAAATAAAAAAGTTAAGTTAAACTGAACCAATCAGTTCGTTTTTTTTTTCAAAAACCAAAGGTAATGGTTCTGTTTTGATTAATCTAAAAAACCACTATTAATTGAACGACCATTATATTTATATAAATATATAATACATTAAATATAATCTATATTATTTATATTTATAATTATATAATATATATTATAAAAATAAAAAATCAAATAGAACAACTGATTAACCAAATGGCTTCGATTTAATTTGGGTTTGGTATTTTTCAAAAACCCATATGATCATTTAATCGATTAGTGATCACTCACTGTTCTTTTCGAGTAATTGGTCCATGAGCCCCCCAAGGTCGACCAAGCCCATATGCCAAAGTTGTGTAAGAAATGTGATATTGAGGAATAAAAAAATTACAAGCAAGTACTTGTAAGTTAACCCAGAAATTAAATTAAATAGGACATGAATCTATACCACTTTAAAAAGTACCAATGACCTCAAGGATATTTCTAGAATTTTTGAGGACAAAACTTATCCCTTTATATTTAAATTTATTGATAAAAATGAGGGCAGATAGGATAATTGACAAAATTTATTAATTTTAAATGAGTTGAAAAGAGGTCATTTTAGGATATTCAATGCATTCAGTTCTCTCTAATTAAATCCAACATTTAAGTTATTAACTTGCATTCATGTTCATTGAGCCATATATTTAATCCATTTTTGTTTCTTCTCATCATTAACTTCTATTAATTAAATCTATACTTAATAAATTAATAATTTCAATAACATAAAAGCTTATACTTTTAAAATCCACCTAGAAAAAATAATGTTTTCATAGACAAACAAAAAGCTTATAGACAAATGATATCATAGACAAATAAAAATTAAGTGTGATAAGTAAAAATTAGTTTATATAATGTAAATGAAATATAATAATTTAAAGGGAAAATTATAGTCAAAGTCAATTGTACATTTAAAATTAGGTTGTAGGTTGGTCCAGAAACCAACGAAACTTTGACAACCAACTCTACATTTCAAATTATAAAAACCCCCGCCAAGTCATCAAAGGCTTATGTAGTTATTGCCAACATGGGACTCTTAATCCATGTTGGACACAACAAAAAGCCTATAGTGAAAATTGATTTTCAGTTTTTCTCCCACTCCATCTATCTCTTGATCTCCCTCCCTTATCTCTTCTCACTCTCGTAGTCATCTCTCGATCTCCCGCTCCCTCTATCTCTCCCATTCTCTCAACTTCGGTATGTAGCCAAATCAAAACATCTCTCTCTCTCTCTCTCTCTCTCTCAATCTATCATTCTCCCTTAGTCTTTCACTTGCTTCCTCTTTCGTTCTGTTTTTATTTTTCTTACAAACTTATACAATATTAATCAGACCGTATAAAAGAACTAAAGAGACCAACAACTTGTACAATCAAGTTATAAATTTCTATCAAGTTGGTGTAAATTTTATAGCCAAGAGTTTCTTGTGAATTTTTATCAAATTGGTGTAATGATTTTTGAATCATACCAAATTGGTCTCATGTTCTTTTATATGATATGATTAATACCATATAAGTGTATAAGAAAAAAAACGAGAGAGGGAGTGGGAAATAAAGAAAATGAGAGAGATTGTAGGAGAATGATAGATAAAGAAGGAATAAGAGAAATTGATAAAAAGAACATAAATACAAAAACCAAAAACCATTTTTTATTTATTTTCAAATCACACATTCATTGAACAAAGAGAGACGAATGTGAAAATGAGAGAGAGAGAGAGAGTGAGATAAAATAAAAACCCTTTTTTATCTTTCAATCACCCAACATTAAAGGGCAGTTTTAATATAAGTTTTTTGTTGTGTCCAACATGGATTAAAAGCCTCATGTTGGCAACAACCACATAAGTCTTTGATGACATGGTGGAGGTTTTTATAATTTGAAATGTAGAGCAAGCTGTTAGAGTTTTATTGGTTTTTTGACCAACCTATAACTTAATTTTAAATGTACAACACTTTGACTAATATATTTTTTACTAATTTAAAACTAATCCAAAAGCAAATATAATTTCTTATCTAGATGGTAGGTCAATGATTCAACTTTTCAAAGAAACACATGATATCATAATTGAATATTAAATATTTAAAAAAAAGATAAAACACCAAATAATAAAGTCTTCCTTATGTTTCCATCAAATATCCATAGAATGCAAAATGTGGTGTGGTCATATCAATTTAAATCAGCGCATGATAAATTAAATCAACGTGAGTGTGTTCTTATCAAATTAAATCAATCATGGTATACTCGTATATGATTGCCTAGATGGGATGTATTCATATCAAATTAAATTTTCCGTATGTGGTGTGCCCATATCATTTTTTGTTTCAAAAGCCGGATCATTTTTATTTCGTTTGGCATTGAGTCATAAAATTATAACGGAAAGTAATATTAATGGGCAAAATAAAATAGAAAATTAATTTTAGTAACTATCATTTATTAATGAAATTAATAAGAAAAAGAATATTATAATACAGCTACCGTATATTAATTAATAGTGGGCCATCCTACGGCTACCGTATTGTTAAAGAGTGAATGACCCCGTACGGGGGATAATATTCTTTTCTTTTAGGTTCAAGAGTGAAAGAGTGAATGACCCCCTACGGGGAATCAATAATGTTAAATTTATATTATGGAATTAATAATGTTAAATTTATATTTATTAATATTTTAAATAATTATTAAAATTTTAAGAAATATTTATTTCAAAAATTAGTTCTTCAATAATTATTAAAATATGGATTGAAAGTGGTTGTGGATAACCATTTTTGTAATTTTTGCATTTTTTTAGGAATGGATTGAAAATGGTGGTAGTGACTAGTGGGTTATGAGCTTTAGCAATAACTTCTCAGAAAATGCCACGTGTCTAGCTTTTTAGAAAAATGAAAAGTTCATGTGTTTGAATGATGAGGAGCTATAGCCGATAATGGGTTCTGGGCTTTAGTAGAAATTTCTCGAAAATTGCCATATGTCTAGTTTTCTACAAAATGAGAATACCACTTGTCTGAATGGTGATAGTGGGTTGTAGGTTTTAATAACAATTTCTCAGAAAATACCATGTGTCTAAATTTGAAAAGACCAGGTGTCTGAATGATGGGAACTGCAACTTGAGTTAGATTTGTTGTATTCACACTCTTCTTCATTTCCGTTCTAATTCTCTTTTTGAGTTTTTGATCAGGCAAAGTATCTTGCTGTTATCTTCCCTCTTTAAGTATCACTCGATCGGCAAAGCCATATTCGATCTTTTTTGTTTCCAATTTATTGTACTTTTCGGAAAATCCACATGGATCTGATTATCATCATGCATCTGTTTTTCTAGCGTTGATTTCTGCCCCTTTACCTTTTCCCTAGCTGCATTTGATCGAATATTTGCAAAATAATTGGAAATTCGGAATAAGAAACATCTACATAAAGAAAGAAAACGCAGATAAAAGATGGCTGATCGGTTCAGATGATTGCAACTAAGACCCTTAGGCTATGTTTGGTTTGAAGGAAAATGCAGGAAATGAGGGAAAGGTAAGGAGATTTTTACAAACTTTGTATAAGTTTTCCTGTCTTTCCATTCCTTTTCTTACCTTTTCCTTCAAATCAAACATAACCTTAGAGTTTGATTTTGGTCCATTTAACAATGTTTTTTTAGTATGATAGAAGAGCTTGTATATTGGATATTATGACCATTTAATGTGTTTGCTTAGAATCAAAATACTTGCTTTAGCACAATGAATTAGGGGTGTTAATTGGACTGGACAGGATCCAAGCCGATCTGGTCCAATCCAATTCGATGAATACTTTGGATCAGCTCAATTTAATGTATGGATCATTCAATCGGTTCAAATTGATTTTAATTTAGATTAATTTCAATTCAAATCTGATTCATTGACATTCTTATTTTCAGCCTCTTAACGCGATCAGATGCATTTCAGACCGCGTTAAAAGACAAAAATAGGTCTCAACTTCGAACGTCCTCCCTTGCGGGTGCGATTCCGAGAAGAGCTGGGATCGGACGATTGAAGCAAAACTGGAGTTACCACCGCAGTTCCCCGCAACCATCTGTTCGGTGATAAGAGGAAGAAGAAGAAGAATCGGAGAGAGGGGAAATAAAGAGAGTTTAGAGGGAGAATAACCGGAGAGAGGACGGGGGAATACCGCCACCTCTGTTCGACCTTTGCAACGAGAACGATGATCTACTGCCTTCTGCACACTGCACACTACTGAAGTTTGCGCATCCATTCAAATCCACCGTGAAGATAAAGAGAGATATTGTAGTCTGAGACGAGCCTAGACACCCACTTGGCCTCGTGGCAGGCATCCCCACGCCCCCTCCCACGGCGGTGGTGGTGATGGCCTCTCCTACGGATAATGCGCCTAAGGAGTGAAGAAAACACATCAACGCCACTTTGGTTGAGGCCCCTTTTGAAAATGGCACCAAGCTCAAAGCTATAATATGCACTGCTAATAAGGCTGCTAGGAGAAGAGGAAGAAGGGATGGTGGTGGTGGTGGCAAGCAGAATGGAAAGAAGTGCAACAGAGATGGCTGAAAACCAAAAGAAGAGTTTGGTTTTTCTTGTCATGATGGAGTTGTTAGGATGGTTGTTGTAGTTGCTCATGTCCATCGATCGACGTTTATTTTGAGTTTGGTGATGGTGGGTTGTGGACTCGTTCGACGACAGTTGTACTGTTTTATCTGCGTGGAAAGTTGAGTGCTGACTGGCGTGAGAGGTAAGGAACGCTATGTGTAGTGTGTGTGTGTAGAGAGAGAGAGAGAGAGAGGGGGGGGGGGAATAAGCAGAGAGAGGAGGGGGAATAGGAATACCGCAACCCCTGTTCGTCCTTCGCAACAAGAAGGATGATGAACAGTGCCCAAAAGGCCAAAACCGATTAATTATTTTATATTATTCATTCTTTATCTTTATTAACTTTAATTGTGTTATTTTATAATTATTAATTTTTAATTAGTAATTATTTTAAGTTTTATTTGTGTAAATTACTAACTATTAATTATTTTTATAGTCATTAATTATTTTTTTTATTTTAATTGTGTTATTTTTTAATTATTAATTATTTTAATTTTTATTAAGTATTAATTACCTTAATATTTTTTATTAGTCATCAATTATTTTTAATAATTTTAAATGTGTTATTTATTATTTATTAATTTATTATTTTTTTTATTTGTGTTATTTTGAATTTCATAAATTATTTAATATGAAATAGTACAAATTGAACTCAAAATTATCAGATAGTCTGTTTTGGGGGTAAAATAATAAAATCATCAAAGTTTAGATGCTGGATGGTTGATCCAACACAAACAACCTTATCTATTCAGAACATCTAAAATATCTTTTTTAACTTTTCAGATTTCAGATTTATCAAACACCACCTAAGTCTGGGCTGGTCAAATCTGTCCAAATTTAATATTATTTTGGTTAACTTTTAAGCAAATAGAACCCTTAGGACCGTTGATTATCTCAATTGCTTGTAAGTTGAGAAGATCAAAGTGTATAAAAAGTAGGCCTGTTCCAATTTTTTGAGTAGTTCTTGTGAGATTTTTAATGGCAATAAAACATTAGAAGACAAAGGCAACCCATGCTAATTCTATTTCTTTTCCATGCCTGTGGCTGGTAATCTCCAGTTTAGATTGTAAACTGTAACTGGTGTAAACTCCACCATTGTATGAGTTAACACCATCTTGTAACTTGTAAGCCTATCTTGTTCAACATTAGGTACCTATATAAGGCAGAAAGTCACAGTTGTTTATGTAGCTAGCTACTTTCTTTGTGGTACAACTCGTGGAAGATTTATTGGCCAAACAGTGTGATGCAGGGATGTAACATCAATTCTGAGAGCAGGACCAACAATGGGTAATGACCTTTCATCTTCTAAAGTAATAAATCACATACAAGATTGTAGAGAATATGTTAATATACTAGATGACATGATAATCCTCTTATAAAAGGATGGTAGTTTAGGAAATGGCATGGTCTAGAAACATATGGGAATCTTGGTTTATCAAATGGATAATTGAAAGCAAGAGCTTTCAAGGACTTAATCTTGATCTGTCTAAGAGGTGCCCTCTCAACCTTGATCTTAGTTTTCACATTGTACTTGTCTAGCATATTCCTCTTCCCCAAATCTTTGCCCTTCTTAAGCTTTCTTTCGCTGTATATTTCCCTTGAAGTCTCAAATATATTTCCTTCCCTCCTTTGGTGATGGTCTCCCTCCCTCATTAGTATCTTTGTTCAGTGCTCCTGCTGAGAATATGGGGAAAAGAAAATCAGGTACTGCTTCAATGATCAACCACAGTATTAATATATGATATGAGTCAGATTGTCCCCTGAATAGAAGAAGAACCCAAACAACACCAACAACAAATGGCTGAACAGAAAGGATGACTCATGTATTTGCAGTAGGAATTACTTTGCTTATAAATACAGTTACTCATTTTTCTCCCTCTTCAAGTCTTAGCTCTTAACACACAACGCTATAGCACAAAAACTTTCCAACAATGCATTCATCTAAGCTGATTATCTCTCTTCTCCTTGAAACTTTTTTTTTGTTAAGCAGCCCTGACAAATATGAAGCCGTTCAGAGAGTTTATAGGAGCTGCATTCAACAATGTGAGAATCTCCAATGTACCTATCAACCCCAGTGGTTACTTGACTTCATTCTCTACTTTTCCATTGACTACACCTCTTTGTCTCCTCCCTCCACCAACCACAGTCCCTCCAACGTCTCCTTCATCAAGGCCTAATTTTCATTAGTTCTTGGGTTCGAAATGCAGTTTCCTCAATGACACAGATAATGAAGGAGTATAATTTGGGTGGCATCAATATAGATTATAAGAACTTCAACAAAAACACTGATATATTCGTCGAGTGCATCAGACAGCTTTTAATGGTCCTGAAAGGAAATGGGGTCCTCTCATTTGCAACGATAGCCCCATATGATGAAATGCCAGTGGCTCTCTGAAGTATCAAGTATGATCATAGACTATGTTTAACTTCCAATTCTGTGTATGGTAAGGGGATGAGCTTTCTCCGTTCATGAGATCCTTTGAGACTCACAGCTTTAATCACAGGGGAGGAAAGGTGTTGGTAAGCTTCAGTAATGATGGCAGGAGTGGTGGGTTGCCTCTCAAGAATGGATTATTCAGCGCTTGCAATAACCTCTATGAGTCGGGGAAAAATTAATGGCATCTTTGTTTGGTCTGTGGAGTGCAGGTGACTGGTTTTCTTATGAGACATAATCGGAAGCCCTATTAGCCAGTTCAAGGTGAATAGTAGTGAACTGGTTTTGTGCTAGCATTTATATATTGGCATGAATCTCTTTGAATTAAATGGCATCAAATGAGAATAATGTTTCGAATAGATCAGGAAAAGTTCTAGTTATTCTCAAGGATAAAACAACTGTATTTCATTTTCTGCTCTCATTTTTCTTCCTTCATCTCAGAAATATAATAAAGATTTCTTGTTGAATAAAATGCTAATTCCCTGCTTAAATTAATTAATGTACAACAAGAAATACCATTGCAATAACACATTACACGGACTATCAGTTCCAAATTGATGCAAAAAAAATTAAAGCTAACCTGACCCTCACAAACTCACCCACCTACGCACTAATCAGAAAAATGAAAATTGAGGGAGAGAAGAAATTGAATGAAAAGTCGACTCAGCCTCCAAGCTACAATTCGCTTATTTCACCATCTCGGCAGTTGCCCACAGTTATGTACATTGTTGATTTCTTCTTTGTTGGAAAAACTCTACAACAATCTCTCCTTGGAGACTGCACAGGAAATTGAAATCTGGTTAGTTAACAAACAAAACAGAGGAGTGCTGTGTTGACCATCCACAGGTGTTTCTGCAACATTTGTGATTAATTGTGTGGCACCAACATGAGTTCATATATAATTAGATAGCATTGGATTCATATTTGAGGTGACAATAGAAATATTATAATTGGAACTCAGCTGGTTAATTAACAGAACCACCATTCACCTTTCTACGCAGGTCAGACAGGAAAATATAAATGCAGCTTAATTACCTTGTGCCAGCGGAGATTGTCCGGTTTCTTGAAGACAACAATGGAGTCAATTGAATCTGGGGATTCCATTTTCCATCTGCAATAAGGATGCGATTCTCTATGGCGGGAGTGGGTAGTCACTGTTTGCTTCTTAGCCCGATCATAACGAACATTGTCCATGTAGAAAACGAAGGGCTTTTGACATGGATGCTTGGTGACGGGCCTAGTGTTGAAGGCGTAGGCAGTGTAATCGGCCTTTCTGTACCAGTTGAGGAATGTCCTGGTCGGCGTTTCTAACTCTCTTGGTGAGATGACACCCCTGAAAATTTGGACGACAAAGCCCCATGATACAGAGATTGACCAATCTCGCCTCTTGTCATAGCAGATGGATTGCTGCATCATACTGGCTGAATCAAATTTGACAGGTTGAAAGAGGCGTTGGAGAGCTTCGGCTCTGCTCATGCGAGGGAATATGGGGTCTACGACGTCCAGGTGGTGCACTGACACCAGCGGAGTGACAGGGTGTGCACCCAATAGGCCCAGAAGGTTTCCATACACATCATACTGCACAGTTGAACAAATTGGATCGAAATGAGCATTGTCTGATGGTCATGGCTATCAACAAAAATCACCCAAGCACTTTGGGTCGTTATTAATTCGTTAGATTGTTCATCAAAAGCCATGCCTCCAAAATTAGATTACTGAGAAGATTACCTGTAACTCATATTGATTTCTAACTCAGAGATGAGATCTCTTTGTTTACCTGATGGAACCCTGCTTCTCTTGTGAGTGGCACCCCCAGCTCAGCCATGCAAGCTTGAATTCTGTCATCACTGCCATATAATCCAGGATACCGTTGGATGCACCGATCCTGCATCTTCTCCAGTTCCTTGGCCAAGGGGTAGCTTATGGCGAACCCACCTCCTCCATAGGCCATAGCATAGGAGAAAAATATGTTCTGGACATGGCTTTCAGAGGAGCTCCCCACATAATAGAACTGTCTGTGATCATACTTAGCAAGTACACGCACTACATTATCCACCACAAACACTGTATCATCGTCGCCCATGACGAACCACCTCACATCCTTCATCCCCAGCCTTGCTGTCTCTGATACCACCCTCGATATCCTCAGTGCTGCCCTTTTACCTTGCCGGTTGGTATATGGCATTCTTGATGTGCTACCAGATATCCGTATCTCTGGTAGTCCTTCGTTCCTTCTAGTCTTCACTGGCGTGTCCAGCCACACCACTCCTCTTGTCACCTTTGGCCTCCACCACTGTTTTATGTACTCCTTCCTCTTCTCCCATAAATTTGATGATGCTGCTATACCAAAGACAATGTGTTTGAGCTCAGTGTCAAAGCGGTGGGATAGCGGAGTCAATTGGATCTGTGGGGCCTCCTTTTCCTCTTCCTCTTGTTGTTGTTGTTTTTCTTTGATGGGTAGAGACAGAGAGGAGGAGTTGTTAGGCGTTGAAAGACGTTCTGTGGAAAGACTAAAAGCAGAAGCAGAACAATCTATAGCAGGTTCAGTACTGGTGAGGAGGAGATTGGTGGAGTAGAGTACGTAGAGCATGATGCTGATAAGGAATATCCAGGTAATGTGGCTTCGATAACCGCCAATGCCTAATGGCAATGCTCGTTGCTGGGTTGCACTCTTCTGTTCCCAGGCTTCCGGTTTCTTGTCATAGTCTTCAGGTTTCTTGTCGTGGTTGCTCTTGCTACTGCTTGGGTTTACACCCATCTTTCCGATTCAATGAACAGTAACGGAAGAAAACAGGGGAAATACAGAGGAAGATGTGAAGGGTTGTTCAGCTTGATTGATTGAGAGAGAGAGATGTTGCTTAGTTAAGAGTTTGTTTTAGGATGATCTATCTTGAAGGCGGGTCTCTCTCCCATGCTTACACCCAAGGACAAGGAGTAAGGTCAAACATTCTGGGCTACCGAAGTTGTCGCTCCATATAAAGAGATCACTTGGTTATATGTTGAAGCATATACCCGTCCAAAGAGTTGATCTCAATAATTTAACAATCCATTTTAAGGCTCAGTTTGGAGGAAAGAGTATAAATATGTACAGTGCAAATACATATAAAATAATACAAAAAATAAGGTTTTGCACTCTACATATTTGTATGTGTACTCCTTTCAAACTGAGCCTAATGAACAAAAACCCATACAAATTAACTGTAGGGCGTTTGGACCTGGAGGCTCACTTTGGGAGGAGTGCAAAATATAAATATGCACAGTGCAAAACTTTGTACAAAGTATTTTTAAAACTTGTATTTGCACTGTTTCTAAAACTGAAACCAGGCTCAGTTTGAAAAGAGTACAAATACAAATATGTAGAGTGCAACATTCGGACAGGACGCAAATCCGTTTTGATGACTGGGTCATGGATTGAATAGTTGGACTGCATGCCCGATTCAACCATTCCACTTCTCCAAAAACATAGCAAATGGTTTTAGATTACCTTTTAAAGTTACTTTATATCAAAATTAGCCCACTTCAAGAAAGGTTACAGGTTTTATTAAGTTCACATTTTTAAGATTCAGGCAACCTAAAACAATTTTGGCCGATGGTCCAAATTTAATAGCATTGCTTTTCAAGTGGTCTGTTAGTCGTATTAACTAATCATCTGCAATTCTACCCCTATTACTGAGTTAATCATGCATCAACTCCGCAGAGTTCCACACATGTTGAGTCCTTGGCTTTATAGTTGAATTTATACCTATAAAACCTTGTGCAATTAATTTGAATGGAGTAGAGATATACTTGCAGTCTTGAAGCCTTGACTTTAAATGCATAATGCAAGAATGTATATAAATTAAGGGATCAACTATGATACTGGAAAGCATCATGTCTAAAAGATTTGTGACCTATCAATTGGTATCATAAATGTGTTAATCAATCAGATGGTATTCATCAAAATTCACGGGTGAACTTTGATTGGTCAAAGTTATTTTGGTACCATGTCATTCCAGCATCATAGATTTTAGTAGTAATTACTAAACTTTTTATGGATACATGTAGAGCATAGAGTTAAGTAGATTTATATATCTCTTATCCTACTCTTGAGAAGAATTAGCATTTCTCTTAATTTAATTTAACACCTTCTAATTCCTTCTTTGGTTGGGCAAGCATGATTTTATTCTCAAAGACTGAACGCACCATACAGATATAGCTACCTCCATATCACCCAAAACTATTTAATCGCTTTGTTAGGATTAGGGCAGTATTGCAATTGGGTATGGAGTTTAGGGGGTCAACCAGAGTTTCTGATTCTGCCATTTGGGCTCTTTTTTGTGTTAAAGTCCTGTTCAACAAAAGTGGATTTAAAACCTTAAATTTTGCAGTTTTTTCTTTTTTGGATTTGGAATTCCCAAGAGGCAAGCCATTTTGAATTTAACAAGAATCCAACCACATTAATTAAGGGAGCAAACACTAAATTCACCATAATTGGTAACTTGTTTTTTTTTTTGGCAAATGCTATAACAGGCTGCTGATAGTGTGATAATCATATACTAGTATACTACAAGAAAGATGATGCAGATGCTAATGTGACAATTAGGTGATTAGATGCGATCATATAGGCACCAACACTAAACCAGGCATCCAAGAGACTACTTATACCAACAATCAGCATGACCAGATCATGGTGTTCAAAATATTCATGGACCTTTGATGCATCATGGTGCATCAATTTGTCAATTCATATGATACTGGACATTCAAATCCTTGTATATGAGCAAGAGAGGAAAGAGTTGAAAATCAAGTAATCTTATTTATGCCGCACTGAGAAAGATTCAGAATACAAGTTGAAGTTCAATAATATATTAGTTAACAAAACCAAGGAGAACTGATGTAGGACAACTATGATGTGTAGTTCATTTTATTTTTAATATCTCCTTGGCCTTCATAGACGGATAGTGCATGCACATGGCAGACCAGAAATCGCCCTTAATATCACCAAATAAGCAGGTAGCAAAGAAACTTCAAACATTTATAGAGAAAATGTCATGCTTTGAAAAAAGCCATTACCGTTTTCAAAGCTATGCCTGCAAAGAAATAGATAATGATGGTTAGATAAACCCTTTTTTTAAATCTTGTACCATGAGCAACAGTGTCGAGAATGTGGATTTATTACCAGGAAACGTTTGTTGTAGATTTCGACAATCTCTTGTGGATCCCATTTGGTTTCTTTGTAGGCCTCAATCTTGTCCATCTCCTACAACCACAATAATTTCTTTGATATATAATAGTTATGAATCCAATCACATTAGTGTTAGACAGTTTTGTATGCCCTTAGCTCCAATCAGTTTTGATGTACTTTTGATATTTAGTGTAAATAAATAAAGTACATATTTGATTCATGTTGTGTGGTATGCTTCTGTGTAAGACCCTAAAACTGCACACTTAATGAGACTTGTGTTAATTTTAAATGTTCACAGCCGTTGGATAAGTCTGGGGAGATTTATCCCGCCAAGGCTGACACTGGTGTCCTGCCAAGTGTTGGGGTGGCTTGTCTCAGCCGCCAGGGTGAGACCCAAGGCACACGCAGTGTAGGATTACTTGAACCCTTGAACCGGACCAGATTTTCAATATTGCCCTGGACCTTGGAGATTGATGGGCAAAACTGAAAAGTTACACCTGACCCCTAGCCCGATTATGGTACTGCACTGGGTGTCGAATTGGGCTGCCTTTGATATGCCAATCAGTGAGATCCTTAACGGGGGTCAAAACCTGGGTATGTTGGGACAGTCTGAGAATTCATCTGAGTGGGTGATCATAGTGACGGGATCAACTCCTTTGTCGGACAAAGGTAATGATCGGGGATGCACTCTCTCTGATGGAAACCAAACTGCCGGTAGTTGATTTCAATCGTTGGAATTTTGTTTTGCAAAATTTATATATATGATATATACTTATATATGGTTTCAAAATGTTTGCAAATGGTTTTAATTCCCGGGATCCATGTGAGTAGAGAGTGCAGCACTATTCCTTACAGCCGAGGGAGAGGTCCTCTCTTGTCGGGCAGTGCTTGATCATTATGGGCTGAGAGGTTAAGTGTAAGGCCATTTAGGATAATACTTGATGGGCTAATCTTGCATCTGTCCACAGTCTCTGAGTTTTTATAAGATGGCTTGGCCTAGGGACCACTTAGTGTAAGTGTTGGGCCCATAAGGTCCATGTGATGGGCTCAAGGGGTTCACTGGGCTTTCTAGTGAATTCAGCTAGGCCTTGTAATAGAGGCTGGGCCGAACCCATGTGGTTGATGTGTAGATCAATGCTTGAGTCCCACGCCATACAAAGAAGCCCATCTGGGCAGCAATTTGAAAGACTATTGAGCACTTAATACATATTGGGCCTAAAGCCCATTTCGATCTGGGCTGATTTGATCAGTCACTTAAAGGGGCGGATCTGAGATTAGGTTAAGCCCAAAAGCTTATCTAATCTGCAGATAGGATTAAGAGGAGTCCTAATCCAAATACAGATTTGGATAAGGACAACTCCTAATATGATTAGGAGGTTTCTTAATCACCAAGAAAGAGGAGGAAACCCTAATTGCGAATTACTTGAATTCGAACCCTAGGGGTTTTAGCAGAATACACTCTGCATTCTTGAGATAGGATCTCAGATAACCCTAGAGAAGAAAATAGCAGTTCGCCACCTTCTTCTCTAGCATTCTCCTCCAGCAACCGGCGCCACTTTTTCTACCAGTTCGAGTTCTCAGTTAGAGAAGATCAAGAAAGGTTCTTGATTGTTTGTGTGGTGCTCTCAGTCTTCCATCGAGTTCTTCAGAAGAACCTGGTTCGTGGAACGAACACTGCTAGTTCGGCTCCATCATCACTGTGTCATCTTCAGTGGGAGCTGATATTGGGATCTTCTTTGGGCGTGAACACCAACGTTGGGAGATACTGCTTCTCCGGATCAGGTATAATCCCTCTCTTCTCTTTTGGTTCAAATCTGGTTTGGTTTGGTTCAAGTAGGATCCTTGAATTTTGATTCTAAAATCAGGGAATACGATTCCCAGTTGGAAGAAAGGTAGGGAATTTTTGAAATTCGCCCACCCATTCCGCAACCCTTTTGGCGTCCATACGATGGATCCTACCATTCTTTCAATTAGTCTCTTCCACCCAGTCACAAGATGCAGATCCAAACAAGGGAACATGTCAAAATGTTCTAGCAAGTAAAAGAAGTGGACCAGCATATCTATAAAATGCAGATTTAGATGGCACAAACATACATTCAATTTCTTTTTCAGTTATACATTCTTACTTTTACCAACATCAGGTCCCTTGCTTCCTAATAATCCATAATGCATATAAAATGTGCAATCTAGGATTTCAACAGAAAAATTTCAGAATCCCACTGCAAATGCCAAATTCTAAATTCCAAGGACTAACTAACAAGAGAACAATATATCTTACAAAATAAATTTGAGATGGATTATCAATTCCAAGCTAAGGTCATAGACAAAACTAGTGAGCATAAACCGATGCACATTGAAGGATGTTGTCAGAAATGGAGTAAGCTGATGGATAGAAGAGTAGTTCAGGATTAAACAGAATAGAGAGCCTTAGTAAATTGATCAGCAAGCTTTGGAAGACAATGATAATGAGGATGTCTTGGCAACAAAATTTAGAATCCCTAAGCTTTAATTCTTAAATGTAACCTACAAGGGACAACATCCACTGCTTGGGAAATTAAACACTAGTCACTAGTGCTGTACCTAACAACTGAAACAAAACAAGAAAAACGAAACCAACCATTAAATGAGACTCTAGAAACAAAATAGAGAAAATATTTTTTTAGTATTTTGTTTTACCTCAATCCATGTTGCTAGTTTTGGTCTTCCTTCTGTGATGTCATACTTCTTTACTTCCGACAAGAAGATCTGATATCTTTCAATAAATGGAGCATAGGCTATGTCCACCTGGAGTTGACATTTCCAATTTCAAATAGAGTGCCACAAAAAACTAGAAGGAAATATAATGAATTCTACATTGTTGCCTCATTCCAAGGTATGAAACACCCTTGTATGAAAAGCATTGAATAGTTAAAATTAAGTTGAAATTGGGAATGGTCCATTAAATGGGTACATAAATGTTTTGGCTTATCAATGTTTTATGAGAACCAAAATCATCATTAACAATGTCTAGCAAATAGCATATGCAAGTTATGACATGGAAAAAGGAAGGCATCAAAACAATCTACTTACCAGACTGAATTGGCCAAGGAAGAAAGGGCCATCGCTGAATTTAGAAAGAGCAGTTTCTAAGTGATCAAGTGCTTCTCCTGATGCAGGTTATGATACAAATCAGCTTAAGGTATAGTGGTTACGGATATCATAATTTGTTGAAAGATTGAATTCCCAAAAGAGAGCAGAATATAAATCTCACCAAGTTCTTTCCCTTCATCTTGCTTGAATGAAGTAATCACAATTCCATTGAATGTGTCACTGTAGGACAGCAACTCTTCTGCAAACTCTCTTTTGGCTGGATCCTACAGTTTTATTTTGGGTATGACTTCTATTAAACCTGTGAAACTAAGAACAAAATCTCATCTAGAATACAGACATATAATTATCTAGATCTTACATCAGGAAAAAGTGGGGGTCCTTCGAAGTGGCTGTCGATATATTTAATCAAGTCGAGACTCTCTCCTCTGACTTTATCATTATGTTCCAAGGATGGCACCTACACAAGGAAAAATAAAAGAACCTTTGAATTTGATCTTATGAGATTCAGTTTTCTTTATTTGATTGTTCTTTCTATTCAAGGAAAAAATAATATATAGAATTTGTATGATTTAACTCTTCATATAATTATATCATGTTCACCTTATTTGTAGGGTAGACTTTCTCCTTGTACCAAGCTGGCCTGTTTTGTAAATTAATAGGAACCAGTTGTATCTTATCCTTGAGTCCCTGCTCCTCTCAAGCATTAGTCGGAAAAGAAAATAAAAAAAAAGAAGAAAATTTCAAACTCTGCTAAAAAATGCTTTCAACAATGTCAATTCCAAGAAAATAAATCATTAAGAGGACTGAGAAACAACCTTGTAATTTCTAGTAATCCAGACACGCTGCGCATATGGGCATATGTAAGCTATATACAACCTTCAAGAAACAAAACCCCAAATCAGATATCCAAAGAGACACGTTTTATCATATGGGCTATTCGAGCAAAAATTTAAACGGATAGAAACAATTGTGGTAAAATACTCGTCAATGTACAAGCTTAGCGTTCTCCTTCCATACTCAAACAAACATCTAAACTAAGAATTAATTGCAGAAACCAGAGCAGGTGGATAAAAGGAAAGCAGAACCATTTACATATATGAAAAGAAACACGAACTGACGAAAGAAATAGAGTAAAATAGAATCGACCTCGTCGTCCCATCAAAGAGGGGAGGTGGGCTGGAAGTGGAATCCAGAGAAGGGGGAAGAACTTCCTGAACGCTTCTGAGAACAAGCGAAGAAACAGGAACATCAACCCATCAATGGAAACAACAAGAATAATGGAGAAATGGACAGAAAATCCTGAGAACAAAACCAAAGAAGATGAGACTGAGGTTTTACAAAGAAAAAAGGGAAAAAAAAACTAACCCGTTTGCCATTGCTCTTATAAGAACTCCGGTTCTTTTGGAGGAATGAAGGAGTTGGCATGGGAGAGTATTATAGCGGAATTATGGCGGCAACAGACTATTCTGGGTAGTTTTCACTTTTCAGGGAAGACGTCAGGAGTGACGAGTGACGGACGTCATAATGGCTGCATTGCCGCTTATTAACCGTCAGATTGACATCCAGTTATTTTCTTCTTTTCCAAATATCTGGGTAATGAAAATGCACTCGTTCATGGGACATGGGGTGTTGTGCCTGCTTCTACCTAACTCTCTCCGTTGGATGTATCTGAAGCATTTGAGAGACTAGATACAAAGCGTAAGGGACTAACTTCAAAAATATACAAGGCCTATTTTTGGTTGGGTTTTTAACGCGTCCGTGATCCGTTGGATCAAAAGTCTAATCACATCATCTTTTCAACTTTCCAACGTGTGGTTCTCGTTCATAGGCTTCTACCACGGTGTGGGAATTACACACCAAAAAAAATTTGAAAAAAAAACACGGTGTGGGAATTTAATATGGTAACGTCATCCTTTCAATACTAAAAATAAGGGTAAATTGCTGAAACCTTGCAAGTAGACCCCTTCCGTTAGGATCGTTTAGGCTAGGTTTGTTTTTTTGTGTAAAGTTTGTATCTATGTAAAAATACATCGATTGAAAAGTAAATCGATCCGTTTAAATAGTGAACTGTTTGTAAAGTGAAAAACGTATGCCGTGGAAAAAAATTACATCGATGTTGGTTTTACATCAATTATGGTGGAGTTTTCGATGTAAAACTTGCATTGAAAATAAATATAAGCGAAATCGAACCTGGTTGTAAAGTTTATTTTGGTTCTCATTTACACCAAAAACAAATATATCCCACTGTTTTCAAAATCGGATTGGACCGGAAAAACCGGGAACCTGTGTTTTCCTTCAAAACCATTTTTTTCCCTAAAATCGTTGATTTTGGTCAGCAAACCGCTGAACCGGCCGGTTAATCGTTCAAACGGTTTTGACCATTTTCCAATTTTTTATTTTTTTTTTCAGAACGGGCCGGTCATTCGGTCGAACGATCAGACCGTTCGAACCGGTAACTAAACCCCTGACCGGTTCGTTTTTAAAAACCATGATATATCCCTAATAAAAGACACGAAAATGTTCAAATACCTTTGAAATTACTATTGAGATTTGTTTCTACAAAAGAAAAAGCAATACAAACTTGAGTGATTGATATGAAGGACAAATTTGAAAAATAACTCAATTTAAGAAAATAGATTGAAAGGGTTTAGGCTAATCATTCATATGAGGAGAAAATTTAGAAAATAAATATTTTGGACATTTTCATACCTCTTTCTATAAAGGGTGTACCTACGACCATGTTAGAAAGTCCAAGGGAGGTGATTACAACTACCAAATTGCAGGAAGATTTCAACAATAACCAGAAATTTTATAGAAAGTTTCAATATAAAATAATAATGGATTTGTGTGGACTAATTGGAACAATCTTTCCGAACATCGAGCGTAATAAACCAACATATCCCACTCTCCACACTGTAGTTGGTACTGGTGGCTTCACAGTTCTCATGAAACAGTTCCTCTCTTGTATTGCGTCTTTCATTCCTAGAAACTGTAACTCTACTGACCACGAATTAGCGAAACTTGCCACCTCATGTTGCAAACGTTGTACCCAGGATTCGATTTCTCCTCCAAAGGAGAATTCTTGGATCCCCGAACTCTTGGATCTCTCCAAATTGCTCAACACAGCATCTCATCATTTCTCAGGGAGTTTCCCAGGCCAACCCACCAACAAAGATTTTTGTATATGTTGGATCCCCGAACTGCCCAGCATATGAACAGAGTGTGCCCACCACAAAACCTCCCTTGTCGTTAGTTTGTGTCAGAATCACTTCCACCATTCTCTCAAGTTTGGGATTGTGAAAGGTAGCACCTCATCGGCAGCTTGCTGCAATGACGACGAAAACACCAGTACCCTCTCGCACAATGATGAAGAGTAATCCTGCGGGAGAAGCAGGGGAAAAGTGATGCACCATGGACTTTCTTAATTTGTCGGAAAGGGTATTTTAAGAATATTTATAAAATATATCAATCAGATGTCACATTCAATGGAATATAACAGAAAATTAATGATAAGGGAGATTTTAGACAATTATCAAAAAACTTAGGAACTACTTTAAGACAATATGTAAACAGCAAGGGTACTAAGTACTCTTAGTGATTGTCCTTCTTAATTCTACTTTAAGTGCATCTGCTAATCGTGAAGGGTACCAACACTCCTAGTGACTGTCAGCTCAAGCAGCAAAGGCACTCTGAGCTAAAATATCCCAGATAGAGTCACACGCAAATAGCAACTACTCCCATGTTTAGACTTTATATGTGTTTGGTATAGTTTTCATTTATTAAATAAACGTATTTGATTTGTCTTCAAAACCGAGAAAAGTATTTTATAAACCGTTTATAGACAACTAGGTGCCACTAGGCATCATTAGGCACCACATCAAAGGAGTAGTGAATAAACGCTTGGGGATGCAATAAAATGAAGCTTCCCCCAATGATTGGGGCACACATAAATCAAAACCCACTTTGTAAATATCAATACACACGGATGAATATCATGAAAAAATGCTGATTTGGTGATGATATGACGGTATTTTGATTAATGCCTATCACGAAACACTGACTTTTTTTTCGAAAAGCAGGATACTTTTTTTTTTTGAAAAGCAAGATACTCTGTTTTAGTTTTACACTTTTACTAGATTTAATCAAATAGTGGAATAAAATGCACTTTTGGCTCAGTTTGGAAGGAGTACAGTCCAAATGGAGCCTTTAGAGTTAAAGAACAGCTCTAAAAATAATGGTCAATACATATGGTCCAAATGAAATCTGATTATGCTGATTCTCGGCACAGCCCAGCCATTGTTTTAGCTAGGAGACGAAACCCATTTAATGGTAGGCGCTAATTCCTGAAACAATGGAGAGGTGGCAAGTCATGGGGCCCTAGAGCTCATCTACAGGTCCTGTACCCATCGAACCGAGGTTCTCGTCCTTAGAAAAATAAAGATATAAACTGCTCTGTTTGTCCTGGAACTGGGGAATGCAGACAACTGCCAAGGCTATATATGGGATGGATTAATCTTTCAAGGGGCAGTTCCACTCATATTGGATACAAAGGAGAGGATAAAACCTAAATGAAGAAAATAGTCAACACAAAAAAGATGATTTGAGAATGCAAGCAATATGTTTTTAGATATTATAAGAGATGAATGCATTATAAACATGGGTTTAGATCCTCAGAGATACCCAGAGGGAAGAAATTGAATGTGATGGTGGCCCTGCGATCTAGGTAGAAGAACTAAATCGGTTCACCAGCCCATCAAAGTTCTTCTCACCCTGTCTACAACCTGTGTCCTGGCTTGACTATTTGACAAACGAAACTCATGGCTTTCTTCCAAAAGAAACTTGTATACTTCCCATTGACGACCAGAGGCAGAATACCTTCCAATTTCAGCCTACAAAAGAAAGCAAGATAGTTTTTGTAACTCCTGACTTGAAGACACAACGAGCCAAGAAACATTAAAATGGCTTCCAAGTATTACATTTCTTACCGAGAAAATGCAGATCCCTAGCATTTTTAGAGCAAGAGTAACATCATAGAAAACACGTGGCCTGCCTTTTCCAGACAATTCTACTGGATTAGCAACCAAGAGTTCAGTATCTGGCCCACGGTTGGCAATGGTCACTCGCAACGGGTGAAGCATCTCCACCTTCAAACGGGAACACAATGTGCTCTGCTTTTCAGGATCTACTATCTTTTTCCCATCAGTTTGCTGGAGAAACAGGTCCACATCTCGATAATCATTCATACTTGATGAATATCGGCCATAAGCTATCTAAATGACAAACAAGAGGACTAATTATAACAAAAAGCCAAATTACCACTACTATGGTATGCCAAGATAACATAGGTGTATAATCGTAGACAATGGACAGTTGTGGAGAGAAAAATCATTCAAAAGATTGATTCAGCATAAGAGCTCTTAGATAAGACCATACAAGTAAAATTTTGCCAAGTCCAACATGATGACATGATGACCGTCATGGTGTTGTTCCAACTGTGGCCAATCAGCAATTAATAGTAGCATATTGCGAGCATATGGCTAAAGTGCAATGAGCACAACAACTACACATTTACTGCCATTTATAGACAACTACAATCTACTTAATCGTAGGGACATCAGTTCTGGACAAATGCACACATACACCTCTGCACACGCACACACAGAGGGAGAGCAAGCTCTTTCCTTGGCAAGTTGGCATTGCTCAGCCTACATATCAAGTCTCAAACAAATAGAGAAGTTGGAGTGGAACAGATTACAAGTACCTGAATATTGCAGTCCTTCAGAGTTCTCATAATGTCATATAAAAGACACTTTTGATCAACACAATGCATTTGAAACAAGGTATGAGCTGGGCTCAAGGAATTGTCTATTGTAACACTGGCCTTCTTGAGTTTTGTCAAATCTGCACTAAGAGCTTGTGTACGAGTTTCCTTGTCCAATAGTTCACAACCAAACAGTTCCTCAGCAGCCACTGGCAAAATAGAAGAGAACTCCTGTTGAATTTCATATTCAGGTCCAGCCAACTGGAGCTCACAACTGACACAGGACTCTCCTAGAACAGAATTCAGCTGCTCACATGTCTCATCCTGTCGTTTTTTTGTGTGCAATAGCTCCCTGAAATAATACAATGCAAGGATTAAAGAGTAAATAGCCAGTAATAATCCACATATTGACATCCATACTACATATAGTCATACATTATATGGGACTGTATTTTTATGTCAGTGCACTTCTTATTCTCAACCCCTTAAAAAATTATCTTAACTTTTTGAAAATTTAAAATCAAAATGGTAGAAAAATATGGTATGATTCAGTCAACTGCCAAGATAATAATTTGATATGAACAAGCCATTCAGAAATCTATATCACATCATTCTCCCCTAAAAGCTCAGCCTTCCCCCCAAAATGCCTCCATCAGCGGCAGCATCAAAAAAAGAAAAAACTTTGCTCACTCCATCAGATAATTTGGTTAGTTCCACTGATCAATCACCTATGCTCTTCCTGTAATCCAACTTCAGAAAAAGGATGCTTCCAACACTTTGACAACTTATTGGAAGGAGTACAAATACAAATATATAGAGTGCAAAACCATGTATTCTGTATTATTTTATATACATTTGTACTGTACATTTTTGTATTTCTACTCTTTCCAAACTGAGCCTAAATACTATTTTCACAAAGGAGCAATCTCCAGAGCTGATTTTTCTTTTTTCTTTTTATTTTTGATGTCTTCTACCATATCTGTTTTTGGAAAGAGTGATTATATGAAATATAAATATTGATAAAAAAATTATATGAAATATTAATAATTTAATAGGAAAAAGGTAGGATTCATGTGCACAATAGTATGGATAGATAGCCCATACCAATACAAAAATTACAAAGGAAGGGTGCAGGGGAGCTGTCACTATATGAGAAAAACCTTATATAACCTAGACCTAGCAAGCCCATCTGCCACTAAATTCAACATTCTAGGTGTAGCAACCAAAATCTCCTAATTCTCATCAGGGAACTGAGCTAATAGCCAATGGCTGCTTCCAACACTTTGACAACTTATTTCATTTGTTGAATCCTCTTCAATAGCCAATTAAAAAACCATCAACTTGGCTAATTGGCTTTTAGTGGAAGCCACTAAATGCCTAAAATATGCTGCAACTTGACTTGACCGTGAGAAATACCACCCCAGTCCAACATACCTGGAATTTTGAAGAGAGATACCATTGAACTGTAATTTATCTCACTAACAATTGACAGGGGGAATGGGAATAGCCCCACTGGGAGGACTCACTCCCAAGGAAAACTGAAAATTTATCAGGTGGTTTTTTTTCCTCATATCACAACAGGAGATCTCATTGAGTCCATCTCTTGCCAACATCCATGAATAAGAAGAGAGAGTATCTACCCCTTGATGCCTCAATGGATGCTATCTTATTTGTCAGGACACACCTATTTCTTTCTTCAAGGTGTGATCTCAATGCCATGGTAAAATCTAGGGCTGGCAAGCATGGGAACATGGGTTTGGGTCTGAAAGCTAACACTTCGTACAAATGCCAAATGTTAGGTATATATCCAGTCCACCCCACCCAAGACCCAGATAGCTGGGATCAACATTGAGTAATGGTCCTTCTACCTATTTCTTTTTTCATTCACACTCCACACCTGAACACAAATGACTGCCTTCTAAAAGGTTTTGCCTGTAAAGCCAAAGCCAAGTTGCCCCTTCCACTGGCTAAAACATGCCTGTGAAACTGCACAGACCAACTAATAATAGACCCTTCAGACCCAAGAGTAAGTGTGCCATATGACCTAGTCTATGACGAATGAAGAAGCAAATGTGTGCTGATTCCCTGCCATTAAGATTGGAAAAAGTTGAAATCATAAGTAAACAAAAACTAAAACTGAGTAATTATAATGCTTGCTGTCCACCAACCACCATTGTCCATAGATTTCTTGACCATGCAGATGAAAATCCAGTAATATTGTGTTTTTAATTGTCATACAGAAGAAAATGACAATTAAAAAACATAATGTTACTGGATTTATGCCACAGGATGTCCAACAGGTGGTCCATTTATTTGGATACTCAGGTTCAGTAGGCATGTTTCTCAATTATACATAATTGAGCTTGATAACTGTGCAGTGGTGCTATCAGGATGCCTTGATCTAATGTGTCTATGCTGGATAGACATCACGCTAGCACTAGGCACTTGGAACACACAGTTCATGTATTATCTTTATAATGCTCCAAGCTGAAATCAGAATAAAACCTGGCACTTGGTACTCATAAACAAAATACATAGGAAAGAATGCGCCTAATAAGTTCCCTCTCTCTCACATTTCCATCAAACCATAGTTGTCAAAAATCATGTGGTTTACTAAACAATTCATCATTAAAACTATGAACAGTAAATCTCCAGAATTCCAATTCGAAATTTATGACTCAATCCCTTCCTGAAATGAGTTTTGTGATTACCATTTGAACCTTACAATCTATTCAATTAGAATTAATTTGACTCGGGCCTAGTACTATCCTTTCTTATTTTTTTTCTTCACTTCATTTCTTTAAGGTTTTTTAGACCTTAAAAACTTACTTGGGTTATATATCATACATACAATAAAGAGCCACTATGCTTGGGTCCATTGATTTTAAAGTCAAACTTGATGTTATCATCTATGCTTATATCTTGCATGTGGCAGATTTTGTTGCATTAATTACATCAAACGTCTCAATTTGCACTAAATAATGCATGGTGCTGAGTCATTTCCCCATCCTTTTTGGCAGATCATTTCTCTGCAATGCATCGACTTCTAATGACAAATTCATCTTGGTTTTATTACATATTAAAACGTTGTGTGCAAGAAAAGAAAATGTGTCCACTGAATTAACTAGGTTAACAACTTAGGTCTTGTAGGAGGGCCAGAAACCCATGGAATTAAAATATCCAAAAGAAGTTTATTCGGGCAAACTAATTAAATTGTCAGTTCAGTAGTTTTACACCTGGTGCAAGTGATAATACGTAATCCACCTGACCAAGTAAGTTTTATTGTGGTATTCTAATTCTTATTCATAGAAAAGAATGTGTCCTTGCTGGAGCATTTCATATTTGGCTATTTTGTTCCATAAGTGACTGTATTTTCTTCATGTCATTTTCATGGTGGTGTGTGAAGTGTTTTGAGGTCAAGTGTAGAGAGTTGAGGATAATTCTTTGCTTATACACAGACACACACACATATACACATGCGTATACATATTTGATAGCAAAAGAAAAAGAAGAGAATACAAGAACTGGTGCTAAGAAACGAAATCCCATCATCGCCTATCAAACTACCTCAAGCAAATGATCCGCCATCCAATAAGAATATATATCTCCCTTAACAACTAATACAATAAAAGAATAAAAAGAAATAAAACTCTTAAACCACATCAACCACAATCACCCACCTCCACAAGGAGCAATCTAATATTAAGCATTTCATTGGCACCTAATAGAGAAAGTGTTACACCTCTTCACCTTCAAAAACTCATCTCTCCCAAGACAACTTTAAAAACTCTGCCCTGTTCTTTTCCCACATAATTTCCCACAACCTGCATATCTAATCTCAGTTTGTAACTCAGAATTTTTAGTTCTCTCTCTTCGTCTTCTAATTCAAAAATATTTTCTTGCCTGTTCGTGACTCCTAGAAAGAACATATCACATACCCCAACTATATGGGGTTCGCTACATGAATCCTGTTTCGCCATTCCATTGTTGAATTACAAGCACTTAAAGTCATTTCTTATTATTTCCACCCAAATCCTTTTTGGTCTTCACATACATACATCATTTATTATTACTTTGTGCCAGTTCGTTTGGGTGTGGTGTTTTTTATTTTCATACATCATTTCTTGTACATCATCTTATAGCATGTGAAAATTGGACAAATAGAATTTATGCCATGCTGTCAAAACTGGACAGGCCAGGGCACTTGTACTTCCTTTGGCAATCAATACAATATTGCCCTGTTATTAACCAAAAAAAAAAAAATCCTCTTTAATGTTGCTTATAAAAAACAAATATAATTTTTAAACCTTTTTCTAGGTGGCGTTTGATTGCACTATTCAGACGTCTGAAGTCTGAAATAGTTGCTTTTCAGACGCCACAGCCGTTTGAATGTGCCTCTTGATATTAGGTCTGAAATGCATTTTCAGATCTTAAAATGAAAGTGGTTGGGCGAGTGCTTAATGCGCTCAGAGGCCATTCAAACCCAAAAAATTAGGTCATTCACCCTATTTTCGAACTGAGAAGAAGCTCACCGCCATCCTCTCTGCAAGCAAGCTCCACCGCCATTTCTCTGTGAACCTTCACTTCAAACCGAATCTGCTCTCTTCTTGCTTCGAACTGAAGAACCTTCTCTTCGAACCGAATCTGAATAAGCTCCCTCAAAAACCCTCGCAATCTTCAGTTTTTTTTTCTTTTTTATTGCCATGCTTGTTGGATAAACAGGAATGTTTTATGCTATTCAACCATTTGGATTCGTTTTCTTTGTGGTATATGGATAAACAGGAATGATTTTCATTAGATTTGCTTTACCCAGATTCTCTGTAAGATTTATCATTAACCAAATGTATGTTGGGGAGAAGAACTGACCCAGATTCGTTTTCTTTGGAGTTTTTTTTTTCTTTTAATTTTGTAGTTTTCTTCAATTTATCGAATATGGGGAACAACCCATCTTTAGATTCCTTTGAAGTATGTTGACAGAAGACAATTGGGCATCTTCAAAATCATCTCGTTGAAACTAGTTTAATCCCAGAATTGCATTTTTTTTAGGGAAAGAACTCCCTGTTTCAGTGTTCTGTGGTCACGCAGTTTGTATTATCAGGTTACTTTACTCATTGTATAGGGAGGGAATAGGACTTTTCAAAGAACTTGTTAACTGTGTTATACCACCTCGGTTCTACTTATAACATTTTACTTTTGGCCCATTCATTGAAGTCATATTGCTTTTTACTGGGTCTTGTTGAGTGTCCCAAGCTCTCCGGGGATGAGTAAATGAATGGTGTTAGTTTGGGGAACCAGTTGTTGGCATATCAGAATCAGAGATAAGGTGTATGTTATTTATTAATGATACAGTTTTTGGTAAATTTTGGGGTAAACATAAGTTTTGCCAGCAGAATTGAATGAACCTATCAACTAATGAGATGTCACTGTATAGTTCTTACCAGTAATAACAGAAAAATGCATGGGATATGACTGAATCAGTCCATGGGATATTGGTTAATGATATCACTGTATCATTAACCAAATGTATATTGTTGCTTTAGTAGTCATTCCATATTACACAAAATTGTTATTTTATAGGATATGTTGAGATGATTAGAAGTGTGTCTGTGTGCACTTTCATAGAAATCCAAGTGGATCACTGGTCACCAAGTTCAGGTTCACAGATCAGGTTCACTGTCTGTCAATGAGTTGCATAGAGTAGGTGCTATTCCTACTCTGTGGGTCATCCACATCTAAGCTGTTCCTTTGAGCTATCTGCAATAAGATACGGACAAGCTTGGTGCTCCCAAAACGTGATGCTTCAAGAAAACACTGGTTGACAATGTCCGCACCACCTTCTACCACCATTCCCAGCAACCCCTGAATTGCAGTAGTAGAAATACCAGATGCCCAACCAGGGTCAGATGAGCTAAGAGAAGAGATTGAGGGGAAAGCATTCCACATCAAAAGCTTCTGTGAAATCCTTTCCTTTAAGCTGGTTGGTTACCAACAAGATCTAGAAATGTTTTGAATGCTGACAACTGGAGTTGGATCTCAACAGTTGAACTTTGATTTTACTCTATCCCTGTTTCCCTGACAACAGGAGTAGAAGTCTATACATTTTAGAGCCCATTCTGTAAAATTTTGGACCTTAGCTCCAGCTTCTACCCTCTTCATCTCCATGGCATTCCTGGAGGTGTTCATGCAACCTTTGGGCCCATGATAGTTATTGTTTCTACTAAACTCATTGTTTGGCTCTAACAGGCAGACAATTAAATTTTAATCATTTTATTATTTTTTAATAGTGAGTAATTATTTTTTATTAATTTAATTACGTTATTTATTAATTATTAATTATTTTCGTAGTTATTCTGTATTTAATTATTTTTTATTCGCATTGGTTCAATATTATTATAACTATTAATTGCGCTATTAAATTTTAATCATTTTATTATTTTTTTAATAGTGAGTAATTATTTTTATTATTTTAATCACGTTATTTATTAATTATCAATTATTTTTCATAATTATTATGTATTTAATTATTTTTTATTCGCGTTAGTTCAATATTATTATAACTATTAATTGCACTATTAAATTTTAATCATTTTATTATTTTTTTAATAGTGAGTAATTATTTTTATTATTTTAATCACGTTATTTATTAATTATCAATTATTTTTCATAATTATTATGTATTTAATTATTTTTTATTCGGGTTAGTTCAATATTATTATAACTATTAATTGCACTATTAAATTTTAATTATTTTATTATTTTTTAATAGTGAGTAATTATTTTTTATTAATTTAATTATGTTATTTATTAATTATTAATTATTTTTCGTAATTATTATATATTTTATTAATTTTTTTGTACGATTTTAATATTATTTTGAATTTGATAAGCTATTTTATATGAAATAGTACAAATTGAGTTCAAATATACCAAATAGTCAATTCTAGGGGTAAAATAGTAAAAAGAGGGTATTTCAAATGTTAAGAGTTTGGTCCAACACAAATAAGCTAAAGTATTCAGAGCCTCTGAAAAGTAGAAAAGCATCAATGCCTCTTTTCAGATTTTAGACAGTTTTAATATCTTTTTAACTTTTCAGACTTCAGATTTCAGATTTATCAAACACCTAAATAATGTTAATATTCAAAATGGACTATTTTAATAGTTTATAATTTTCTGTGGATGTTTGCATGATTCATTTTTTTTTCTCTTGCCAAGTTAAATTCCTGGTCATATGTTGGATTCTGATTCAAGTTGCAGCTCTGCCATGATTGTTAGACACTAGAGCAGAGGGGTTGTAGTTCCTTTTTATGAAAACATGCAGAACTGTAGGAAAATAGGAGAGGAGGAGAAGAAAGAAACAAAAAAGGCTGGTTTGAGAGTCTCAAACCAAATCAGTCCCAGTTGGCTACATGCTTTATATATAGTTTTGGGATGTGTTACAATTACTTAAATGTCCCTCTTTAAGTATGGGACACCTTAAGGACAAAATAGACACTAAATATACAAACATAAATGAAGGACAAAAGAATTCCTCTTAAGTCGGCTGATAACACTTCTTTTACCTGGACTGAATTAGAAAACCTTGCCACCACCACATATTTCACAAAAGATGGGAATCAGGACAAGCTGGCACTTATAACTTTGCAATGTTTTGAAGGAGGTATCTACATATTTCATGAATTCTAGCCATGAAATTCCAGTCCATATCTTCTTTCAGCTTCAGTTCTGGAATTTCCAAAGTTATTTATTGAGGATAGACAAATTTATTTTTTAAATATTATTTTCAATCCCAGCCTACCCTTTTCTTTAGGTGCTTTGTTGTCTATAACCACCCCATAACATACATGCCACAAATCTTAGAATGCAGTTGATTTTGGATTTCCAGTGGGAAAGATGGCTAAATACTGGGAGGAAACTTTTCAACTTCATTACCCAGAATGGAAGCAACATCTAGAAGATCAGACTATATTTCAGCAAATGTGGGTCTGCTTGATTATCAATTTGATGGAAAAGTTCATGTATTTGGTAGAATTAATGTAGTCTGTCTTTCACTCTAACCGTTAATCATGTATGAGCATGCATCATATATATTTTTAGGAAATTTATTCTAGAGGCATTTGTCAAAAAGGGAAGAAATGCTTGTCTCATATATAGGCCTCTCACTGCACATGGAGCACACTTGTAAGATTTATGGATACTTATAATTGAATTTACCTTACATCCCCCACCCCTCCCCCCCCCACACACACACCAAAAAAAAAGGAAGAAATGCTTCTGAAATGCCTATTGGCGAGACAATGTAATTCGGTACAGCTTTTCTAATAGCTGATATATTTTGCTGTCTGTCAAAAAACCTAATTTCCATCAATTGTGAATGAAGATGGATGGTGCACTTATTTGGTCTACTAATTATAATTGTCTGTAATTTCTGTTGTGACTATTATTATTATTTTTTGTATAAACTTATCGTTTGATGCTTCCTGTCTTTTGTACGTGATCTTTTGACTTCTTCATATAGCTGCCAGCAGCACGCTTAGTTTCTTTCCATGGTAAGGGGGAGGGCATCTGTTTTGCTCTTTTATTTATTTATTTATTTTTTATGTTTGGATTTCCTGAAACAATTGCTGAGCAGATTATATATAAACACTGTTTTATCTTGTCTTCGGATTTCTGTTAGACTGTACTTTATATTTGAATTAAATAAAAAAGAAAACCTTGATTGATTGGTAGAAATATGCTACCTCTCTACTAGAATAGCACTGAATCCTGATATGGAGATAAACAATTTGGCATTTGATCCATGCCCAAAGAAATTCCATGATTGGAAGAAAAACCATGATTACTTCAAGGTGCTAAGTATACCTGGAGTAATCTGAGATCAAATCCAGCCCTGTCCAGACTGGACAGATCTCTCATTGATTGTAGCTGGGAAGACAAGTTCAGAGAAGTAATTCAACAAGCACTGCCGAGAGCAACCTCTGACCAGCAACCAATTATCTTGAAAGTGGGAAACACTCAGAAAAAGGGTAGCCCTTTCAGATTTGAACTTATGCTGTTTGAAATACCTGGTTTTAAAGAGAAATCAGAAGAGTGGTGGAATGAAGCAGTGTTTGAAGGTAATCCTTGCTTTGTTTTCTGGTCTAAGTTGAAGTTCCTCAAGAAAAAAGTAAAAGAGTGGTGTAAGCAGGAGTTGGTCTGTATCAATTCCAGGAAGCAACAATGGCTAGAAAAATTGAAAGCCATAGATGCCATAGAAATTGCCCTCCTATCTTCTGAAGAGCTTAGCCAGAGAGAGCTTGCCAGAGATGAGTTTTGTTCGCTGTCTCTTATGGAAGAAATAGCTTGGAGACAGGTCAAGAGTCCAATGGTTAAGGAAGGTGAAAAATGACAATAACACTGCCTATTTCCATAACATAGCAAATGCCAGGCAGAGTAACACCGAAAGCCACGTTGGCATAAGGGTTCGTTTTGTAGGAGACAAGGAAGTTTCTGATGCAATTGTTAAATTTTATAACAATTTATTTTCAGCCAGGGATGTGGTGAGACCAAAGCTGTATTGCCTGATATTACCACAGATCTCAGTCCAAGATAGAGTTACCTTGGAAAACCCCTTAGAAGAGAATGGAATTTGGCAAGCTATTAATGAGTTAGTGGGTGACAAGGCTCCTAGACCAGATGGGTTCCCCATTGAATTTTACTAGTGCTGGTTGGTCATTAAACAAGACCTGCTAGCTGCGTTCTCTGACTTCCATGCAAATGCCAACCTAATTGATGCATCCAAGGCTACTTTCATTTCATTGATACCAAAGAAAAAGGGAGAAGCTGATATCAAAGACTAGCCCATCAGTTTAATTGGGAGTATTTACAAATTGATCTCTAAAGTGTTGGCAAATAGGATGTTTTAAGCCCTATCATTTCCCCTTCACAAGGTGTCTTTGTAGGAGGGAGACAGATCTTGGATCGTGCACTAGTAGCAGATGAATGTATTGACTCAAGGCTTAAAGCAGAGGAGCCCGGGAGTGATCTGTAAATTAGACATGGAGAAGGAGTATGACCATGTCCATTGGTGTCTTGTTGAACATCTTCTTCAAAGGATGAGCTTTGGTGTATAGTGGCAAAATGGATATGTTGTTCTCAAGCAGCTGCAAAGTTATCAGTCTTGGTGAATGGAAAACTGAGGGCTTCTTTGCTGCTAAGAGGGGTCTTAAGCAAGCTGACCCAATTTCCCCTTTTCTCCTCATCATTGTGGTGGAAGCATTGAGCAAGCTGATTGACAGAGAAATTTCAGGTGGACACCTTGAAGGGCTCAAAATCTCGGCAAACGGTGACCCTATCCTTCAGTTTGCAGATGATTTGCTAATCTTCTCAAGACCCTGCAGCCAAGACTTACTTTTTCTCAGGTAACTTCTCACTTGCTTTGAGGTAGCTTCTGGTTTGAAAATTAATCTCCAGAAGAGTGAACGTATTCTGGTGGGGGAGGTTCCTAATATTAATGAGCTTACAGTTGTTTTGGGATGCGGGTGGGTTCCATTACCTCAGAATTTCTTTGCTTGCCTTTGGGAAAAAATTGTAAATTGAAGGAACTATGGAATCCAGTGATTGACAGGATAAAGATCAATAAAGGGTGGAAAACCACACATTCAGAGTGCCTTGTCAAACTTACCAACAGTTCAGGGCCCTGGCATCAGTTCTGAACTCCATCGAAAAACTTAGAAGGGATTTCCTTTGAGAGGGTAAAGATGAGGAGAAAAAATTCCACCTTGTGGCCTGGTCTGAAGTTTTCTAACCCAAACAGCAAAGAGGTATGGGAATCAGACCGCATAAACCAGTCAATACAGCTCTTCTTTCCAAATGGTTATGGAGATTTGCTACTGAAAGGAACAGTCAATGTAGAAACTTGATCAAATGAACCTCTGTTAAAAGGAAAGGCTTTTTCAGGGAGTCCAGATCTGCTGACCACGATACATTGCTGGCCATACACATCCAGCTATACATCAGGAATATCGGTGTTTTAAAGTACAACCAATGTTCCTGATGTGTGGCAGGATGTGTGTGGTAAGCAGATCCAAACTCTTTTTCAGGGTCTTGATTTTATTTTTCTTGTAATCCATTGGGATAGTATTCTGTGGGTCAATGATTTTTCTGTGTAATGTCCTTTTATTTTCATGATCTTTGTAGCTCTTGGCTGTGGAGGAAACCTCTCCCTCAACAGCCTCTGTTTTTCCTTTTCTGATCATTAATGAAATTATCACCATTTCTCAGAAAAAAAAAAAGAAAAAGAAAAGAAGGAACATTAATGTGGCCATGAAGCCAGTATTTGAAGGAAGACAATATGAAATTTAATCTGTTAAGCAAGAGCTATGGGTTTCCTCTAATAAGTCATAACTATCACCATTATCTGAGCTTGTCAGTTGTCACCAGCTGCATAGGATGGCTACCTGCTACACTCCTCCATTCAATCCAAGGCCACGTCTTTTGTTGAACTAACAATTTCAACACCTCATGACTGACCAACTCTTCGGCCACCAGTACATCCTTTTGTGGCCTTAAACTTGTATGAGTAAAATCCTTATGTTGGCATCATTAGTCTTCACTCTAAATGACTGATCACTCTCCTTACACTCTTCTTTACTTTATCACCTATTCGAGATTACTATCCAAGTAGTCCTACAACTGTATCTATTTCAATCCCTCCATCTGAAATCTCATTCTACGAAAAATAATCATGTTTTAACTGAATAATTTTTGAAGGAAACCTTAACTACTAGTAGCCAGAAACAAAATACTTATTTGTTATTTCTTAAAGAGGGGTGAATATCAAGTACCGGAGATCATCGAACTCAGAATATCAAGCTAGGAGCAACATGCAACCCCAAGACAGAGCTGTCAATGGATAGGGTCTACCCAATAGAAGGAAACCAACTGACTGATTATATCAGTTCTGGTTATGTGGTTTAATTTGTGTCCCGAGTAACAATTGGGCTGGGGCCAGTTCTTGCTGTTCTAGCCAATTAAGACAAGAACCAATTACATAGTTAATGATATATAAAGGTTCTCTTGTTTTCTTGTAATTTTTGTTATATTTTATGTCTAAGAGAGTAAATTTCATAGATAGTACACAAGATAATTTTGGTTAAAACAGTAGTTTTATCAACATATAAACAGTTGGCTATTTACTGTCATTTTTATTAAGATTATATTATCAAGTGAAGTTCCAAGTTGTTATTATCATAGGTAATTATATATGTCAAGTGTACTAGGACTAATCAGGTCAGACCTGATTATCCCATTAATAATTGGTTTGGTTCTGTGCCTATTCGGTTCTCTGTATGTGCAGGGGTAAGGCTGCGTACATCTGTCCCTCTCCAGACCCTGCATTGGTGGGAACCTCGTGCACTGGGCTGTCCTTTTACTAATAATCAGTTCGGGATTGATCCACCCTGTCCTGAACCAGACCCACCAATTGACATCTCTACCCCAAGATATGTGGACTTGGTGGAAACAGAAATAGAAAGTTGAGCAAATGCAATTACATTGAAGTCAGGAATAAGAATGCAAAATCCAAGAGCTTCAAATCAAAATCACAGCACCGAAACAACACAAGAATTATAATATACCAAGGTATATACAGTCGAAGAAAAAGAACATCAAATAGAGAAAAAAGTACAAAAGGGAATATAAGGACTGACATTCCATCTGTAATAAAGAAGAGGTCCATGACTCTGCCATCGGGCGTTGTCATCACTTTTACCCTCTGAATGGTAAGTTCAAGCTCGCAGAGGACCTGAGTGACATCTGCAGCAGAACTCACAACGAATCGGTGCCAAAGATGGTCAAAAATGGGAAGAGAGCATGCGAAATAAAACATCTGCAATTACCATGTAGCAGTCCTTTTCGGTTGAGGCAAAATAATTTCAACAGGTAAACTGGGGAAGGAGTAGAACGACTGGAATGTTGATTGAAGTAAAATGAAACCGAACATGATGGGCATACAGATAGAAGACGGTTTTTTAAATTTCCCCAACTAATAGTAAGCGATACAGGATGAGGCACCACCCACAGTACTACGTAGCACCATCTCCCATCAGTTGAAACATCTACACAGAAATTACCACCAAGTCACCAACTCTCATAAAAGCAAAAAAACTAGTACAACTGAAATTCAACAAACTTGACAAAATCCAATAACATTGCCCACAAAGGAAAAATAACACAACTTGAACTAAATCAAATGAAACTTATTAGGGAAAGACAATTTAATCAAGCAAGACAACAAACCGTCAAACCGTCTCTATTACTAAATTGAGTGGTATATAAATAGCAAGAAAAAAAAGATGGTTGAAATAATGGACCAAAAATCAGAAATTCGACCCTCAAGTAAAAAATGGACATACACCCGAAGAGAAACCCAAGACAACAACTAACAAAATCGAGACTGGAAAACAGTAACTGCAACCAAGGATCGCCCTGACCTCCTCTAGTAATGCAAAGCCCGAATTCGAGGATGATTCTGCAAAGATCGCATCCGAGGCCGGTCTTGTCTGGACAATTCACGGTGATCACACATGGTTCACCAGGCTGCTTCCCCTTCTGAATCAATACCACGTCATCACTATGTACACCCATCCCGGAAAACGACGAAAACACGGCAAGAATTCTGACTCAAGTCGCCGGAAATTCAAAATTGATTAGTGCCTTGAGCATCGAAGTAACTGAACAGTGGTGGTGACTTTATTTAGGGGAAGAGTTAGTTGGTATGTCGCAGCTTCTCTACTGCAACATCTGGATTTAGCCGAGTGTGGGGGAAGAGAGAGAGAGAGAGAGCGACTACGTATTATAAAATACAAAAGTGGCCTTGTGTGCTTTGTCGGCCGAGCATCCGGCAATCGTCGTTAGGTGACAATGTGACACGTCAGCGGGAGTCAATTTGAAACATATTGCAGCGTGACTTGGTGGCGTTGTTGCAATATGGAAACGAGGGCAACAACGTAATTTCTAGTATCTGAGGCCGATGAATCAACCAAGATCAAATTAGCAAAGGGTTATTGGGGGTTGCATCAAGTAAGAAAGGAGACTTAGAGCTTGAGTTTTAGAGTATTTATCTCAATGTGGGGTCTTTTTTATAGTCAGAGTTGATTGAGAGGAGTGGTTGGGAGTAGGTGGCGGTGGTTGGTAATAGATGGTCAGAGTGCGTTCAACCGATGCCACACGTCAAGATCCACGGGATGGCTGGGATGGATCCGACCAATGCCATGTGTCAAGATCTGTAGGTCAATCAGATACCCTTACATCACTTGCCCCCGCTCTTGAGGTTGTAGCAACTGAGGTCGGTTGGTGGGTTGTGTCGAGGCCTCTACTTCGGCCGAAGAGAGTAGAGTACATTTGCATGGAGGTGTCGGCCTCTGCTGTAGATCTATTCTCAGCGGTTGTGCGGCAACTGCTCCTCCGTTCACCCTTTGCGTCAATAAAAGACGATCCTAGGCTGAGGGGAGATGATCGTGGCCTGTGCGGGCGTAGGCCATCCGCGTCCGTTGTCCGTGCCTCACACGGGCGTTGACGTCACCCATTGTATGTCCATACACAGGACGAGCATCAGGGTCGACTTAATGAAGCCTTGTACGAGACGACGCGTGGGGGGGTTCAGTTCGGCATATCCTTGAGCCGGAGTCAATGGGCAAACCTGCCCCGTCTCTTAGTGTTGTCTCATACATAGCTTCATTCAGTCGACCCCGATGCCCGTTCTGCATATAGGCATACAATGCCTATCCTACATACGGACATACGACGGTTGACGTCAACGCCTATACGAGGTACGAGCAACGAACACGAATGGCCTATGCCTACACGGGCCATGGTCACGTCCCCTTGGCTTGGGATGGTCATCTACTAACGCAAAGACTGAATGGAGGAGAAGTAGTCACACAACCGTTGAGAAGAGCTATGCAATTTAGGTTGACTCCTCCACGCGAATGTACTATACTCTCTTTGGTCGAAGCTGAGGCCTCGACACAACCCGTAAGTCGACCTCGGTTGCTATGGCCTCGAGAGTTGGTGGCAAGTGATGTAAGGTTATATGGCCAACCTGTAGATCTTGACACTTGGCGTCGGTCGGATCCATCTCGGCCATCCCTTAGATCCTGATACGTGGCATCGGCCAGACGCACCCTGACCATCTATCACCAACCACTACCAACTGCCACCACCTGCTTCCAACCACTCCTCCTCTTAAGCAACTCCGACTATAAAAAGGGGCTCCCACATTGAGGTAAACACACTGGAACTCAAGCTCTAAGTCTCCTCTCTTGCTTGGTCCGACCCCTCAGAGCCCTTTGCTAAGTTGACCGTCGGAGCCTTTGCCCCTGGGATAACTCCTGGGGCCTTTTCTTTCTCTTAGCAGGTTAGACCCATCGACCTCGAGCACTAGAAATTATGTTGTTTCCCTAAGCTCCATATTTGGCAACAACAATTGGTGTCGCCTTGAGAACGTCTTCAAAACTTTCGCTTAAAAAAGCAAATCTAATTTAATCAACTAGTGTCCCTGAAATAGCTAACAAGAAAGACCCCATCCCTAACGTCCGGAACTTAGTCACAATTGACCAGTTCGAGCTAGTCCTGAACAAGTTGGACAACCTGGCCCAGCAATTGGGCAACATAGGGAGTCTGGAAAGAAGCCACCCACAGGGTGGCCACCCCGTCAGAAGCCATGGACAACACAGTGGGCGATCCGCTTGTACCCCGCTAAGCCAATGCTCGGGCGGTTCGGAAAGAGTCGATCCCTCGGAATCCAACAACAGCAGTCGACGAGCTGGAAAACCCCATTCTAAGATCCTTTGGCTCCCCAACCGATGGGTCGACCTTGTGGGGTCCCACGTCAAGCACAAGAACCTCGGCTATCAACACCATCGTGTAGGCCACTACAGTCCCCCTCCAAGGGCGGAAGTTCAGTGTCACGCCTCTCCCCCACTAGTTTTTGACCTTCGCGACCTCCTCAATGATCATCGTGCCCACAAGGCTCAAGACGTGCTGGCGTTCGAGCACTCCAGGAACGGGACCAACCCATCCTGCGTGAGAGAAAACCAGAACTAGGCCGAAGCAACAATGCTATACACCGTCCAGTGCCTCAGAGATATTCAAGCGTAGATTGGTGCCCTTCAAGATCATCTTCGGAAAGTAAAGGAGGGCCAAGGTGACACCTCCACCAGTTGCCCGACCTCTTCCATCTAAATGAAGGCATTCATAGATTCCATCCTCTCAGAGCTCCTCCCGCCAAATTTCAAGGCCCTGGCATTGGAGACCTATGACGGGAGTATAGACCTTGAGGACCACCTATAAAGCTTCTAGGCCCTCATGCTCCTACACGGATACTTCGACACCCTCATGTGTTGGGCCTTCCAAGCCACATTCAAGGGAGTAGTGCGTCGATGGTTCTCTACACTGCCTCCACACTCCATCACCTCTTGGGAACATTTCATGGACCTCTTCCTAGATCACTTTATGAGCAGCTGATTGTATTAGAAAATTGTCATCTCCCTGATGTCCATCAAGCATAAGCGTGGAGAGAGCCTTCAGGCATACATGAAGAGGTTTAACCAGGAAGAACTCGAGGTCAAGGACCTCCACCCCTCGGTCTTCATGCATACTGTTGATGTCCATCAAGCATAAGCATGGAAAGAGCCTTCAGGCATACATGAAGAGGTTTAACCAGGAAGAACTCGAGGTCAAGGACCTCCACCCCTCGGTCTTCATGCATACTGCCATCAATGGCCTCCAGCCTGGACCCCTTAGCTGGTCCATTTCCAAGACTCTGCCCAAGACTAAATTCGAGTTCTTAAAGAAGGTTCAGAAGTACATCATCGTCGAAGCCAACAAATGCCTCCAAGAACTGGAAGCTGAGGGCCCAATGACAAGAAGAGGAAGGACATGAATGACTGCGACGATAGTCCCACCAACAAAGGAGGAGAGAAGAAGCCGTCGATCCTTCCTTCAATAAGTATGCACCACTAAACTCCTCCAGTACGCACATACAGATGCAAGTGGAAAAGAGGAATTCATTAAGTGGTTGGCCAAGTTGAAGAGGAACCCGAGAAGGGGGAACCCCAAGAAGTACTACAAGTACCACCGCTAACCACGACACCGAGGACTACTATGAGCTCAAGAACGAGATCGAGTCCCTACATGTTTGTCACCAACAACGACCGACAGTTTGACGACGCCAAATTCAAATAATGGTGTGGAAGCCTAGGGATAAGGCAACAGTTCACCTTGGTCGATTACCCTCAAACTAATAGACTATCCAAGGTCACCAATAGGACAATCCTAGATGGATTGAAGGCAAGATTAGACAGAGCCAAAGGGCTTTGGGTGGACAAACTGTACAACATTCTCTGGGCATACCGAACAACACCTCAGACTGCCACGGGTGAAACCCCCTTCAACTTGACATATGGGATAGAAGTTGTCATCCTAGCAGAGATCGGCCACCTGATGCTTCGGATCGAAGCATATTAGGAAGCCGAGAATAGTGAAGAGTTAAGGAACAACCTTGACCTATTAGAAGGTGTCTGAGAGCAAGCCCAAATCAGGGTCGCGACATATCAACAAAGAGTTGCAAGATACTACAACTCCCGAATCAAAGAGCGTCACTTCAAAGAAGGCAACCTCATCCTTAGAAAAGTCATGGTTCCTGAGCCCGATGTCAAAAAGTTTGACCCAAACTGGGAAGGGCCCTACAGAAGCAGACAAGTAATAAGACCCAACACCTTTCGGCTGGAGTATATGGGTGAAAGACTGGTGCCTCGCACCTAGAACTCTGAGAATCTCCAAATGTACTATCAATAGAGTTGTAAATACCTTAGTGGAAAATTCTAAATGAAAAGTGCAAGTTACTCTCACCTTGAATCTTTCATTATATAAACATTCTCGTCCTCTCCAGCTGCTAGGAGCCCTCGGTCGACCAACCGCAACATACTATCTTTCTTAAGGTTATACGCTCGGACCAGATGTCGGCCCCAAGGCATACGACACTTTGCGAGTCATACGCCTAATTGCCTTTTTGACCTTCTATGACTAAGGCAAGAACTTTTGTGACCCCAACAAGTGTTGATTAGCTAGGCCACAACCCTGGCCTCTGCCTCAAAGACCCTTAAAGAAGCGAGTCTTTGGAGGCCAAAGAGCTGACGTCGGGCAATTACTTAATAAAAAACATGATGAATGACACACTAAGTAAACGACACTTCCCCACTAAGGCAACCACTCGTGACCTCAACCACAATCAACTTCCCTTTTTTTGCTAAGGCAAAGAGTTCCAAGACTTTGATAGCTGCTATCGAATAGCTCGTGGTGTCAACAATGGCCTAAAGGACTCTAATACAAAACGTCCTCACGAAAGACTAAGTAAAGAACACTTTCGAAATAAAGAATTACTTTATTAAAGGATAACAAGTTTCTTTACAAAGATGCCTCTTTGGAGGAGGCATCAACCCATTGCATAAAACAAAGAAAAATAAGAGAAAAGAAGAAAGGGAGAACATCTTTTGGAAAGAAACTTAATTTGCATTTACTCAAGTATCTTTACAAAAAAAGGCCTCTTATGGGGAGGCGTCGACCCCTTACAAAAAAAAAAGAATTACATACATACATACATACATACATACATACATACATACATACATACATATATATATATATATATATATATATATATATATATATATATATATATATATATATATATACAAGTTTTAGGGGCACTCATGCCCAAACAAAAGAAAACAAGAAAAATTTATTGACCCCCTCCAGTTTGAGTGGCAACCTAGGCAGTGGCATTAGTGGTTGGGTTCTCGTCCGTCCCCAGTATGTCCACTATCTACTGAGCTTCAGTGGCGAACGGATCCAGCTGGCTACGTCGAAGCTAGGAAGGAACTTCATCACCTGGGCCTTGCATTCCTCAAAACCTTCTAAGTAAGCCTGGGAGGCAAAGATGGAAAGATCTGTCTTGTGTTCCTCCGAGGTCTTATATTTTTTTATCATCTTTACGGCCGACTCCTCCAACTGCTACTCCATTGACGCCAAAAAAGACTTTATCTCCTTTACGAGCTCTCGGTTATTTGCCACCTCGACCTCAACTTTCTTACGACGCTCGTGCTTGTCACGTGCCCGGCCCTCAGCCGCCTCCCGATCAGAATGCGCCTCGGCCGCTTTCTGCTTTAGGCACTCAATCTCCTCTTGCACCCACCGAAACTACTGGATCAACATCTCAATCTTATCGCAAAGGCCGGCCGTGCAAGAGATCATATGCACATGAAAAAACAAAATCATCAGTGACATCACCAAGAAGACATCAATGGCACAATGGACCCGAAGAAGTGTACTCATACCTCAGCAGCCTTATCCAAAAGTGTGTCCCAGACCGAATTCACCAAATACTACGTCCAAGATTGGTGGTCATCAAACAGCCGAAGCTTCGCTTGATGTGACCCACCTGAGGTCCCCTCGGGCTGGCGCTACTCGCGTAGTTGAAGTCTTTTGGCCTGAGGATCTCGAGTCATTTCTGTAGGGTGCTATGCTTGTATCTTCTTAAGGGCTGCCTTGGTCTTGGCCCATTGTCTTGCGGCCCCCTCCTCCGATGGATGCTGAGGCATGCTTCCAACAACTCCTTTTCTAGTGGCTCTCTTAGACGCCGCCTCCCACAACTTCGCCTTCCTATTGCCCTCAATTTCTGTGAACAAGAGAAGCAAATGGGTCAGAAGAGCACCAACAAAACTTAAGGAATTTCACAACTGGAAGACAACGAAAGCGCTCATACCAAGGGGGGCAGGACTAAGGCCGGCCATCACCAAGGCCTCCTCCTTCACCAAGGATCTAGTATGAATCATCCCGCTCAGCTGAAGTTGATTCATCACAACCTTCTCCTCATCGCTGCTACGTGAAATAATCCTTTGGGCCAGCGTGTCTGTGTTCCCCCAGCCAGACTGAAAGGAGCAGTCTTGGGGGCAACTAACGAAGAAAATTTTCTTCTTCCAATTGTGGATAGACAACGGGTTGTCCACCACCCTTCCCCGTTGGCCTTGGAAGTACCACAAGTCGTCCCCATCAGGATGCTTCCTCAGCACGAACATACACCAAAATATGTTCAACATCACTGACACCTCTTGGAGATGGGTCATCACCAACATCATAACGACATTGGGAGCGAGGTGGCTAAGGGTGAGGTTATAATGGTTCAGGATCTCGAGAATGAGGGGGTACAAGGGAAATCGCAACCTGAAGTGAAGGTAATGCTCATGGACTTACACCTCCCCTTCAGGAGCAAGCCACAACCTATCACCCATGCATGGGACTCTAGCCCTATAGTCCCCTTGAATGTAGTACATCTGGCCAATGCGCTAACTTGCCCCTTGCCGAGAGTGTCGTCTAAGTCAGAGCGAGGACAATGCTCTAGCGTCACGCCTTGACACTTATCCTTGGCCTACTCCTCAGGTGGGGGTTCTCGGCCTCTTCCACATCCACCACATCAGGGTACCCAAGAACATTCCCTGGGGCGTCGACCCTCAGTTGCGTGGAACCAATACTTTCATTGGGAAAGCCCGCACTCTACTGATTATGCTCAGCCTCACGAGACATGACCCTCTCCCTCAACACTTGGACATTAGACGTCAGAGAGGAGCTCTCGAAGTCACTACTATCACTCCTATCACTATTAGGAGTGTTGCTAGGAGTACTCCAGTTAGGAAGGTTATAAGCCTCACAACTAGAATCCAAGGCTGACATGTTGGAGGCAGGAATTCTTTATCTAAAGATGTTAACCAAAGAAGGTATAAGGGATTATTTGTTGATAGCTGAGGTATCCGCAGTAGCGGAAGGTTTTGAAAAAATGGTGGAGAGTTGCTCAACCAGCCTCCTTATTTAAAGAAAAATGTATAGCTCAAATCCAACTGTTGTGGACCTACCGGCTTGACAGCCCGAACCGGCGGGCTCCATGTGGCGTCGACCTCGGGAGACAAAACGACACCAAGAGATGGGGCCAATTCGCCCATCGACTTCAGCTCAAGGATATGTCAAACTGGACCCCCCACGCCATCTCATACATGGCTTCATTCAGTCGACCCTGACATCTGTCTTGGGTACAAACATACGACGCTCATCCTACGTACGGACCATACGACGGGTGACATCAACGGCCTTGTGAGGCATGAACAACGGATGCGGATGGCCTACGCCCGCACGATCACGTCTCCTCGGCCTGGGATGGTCCTTTACTGACACAAAGGGTAAATGGAGGAGCAGTTGCTGCATAGCCGTTGAGAAGAGCTCTACAGCCAAGGTCGACGCCTCCATGCAAATATACTATATTCTCTTTTTGGCTGACCTACAGATCTTGACATGTTAGGATCCTGGCCATCTTACGGATCCTAACATGTCGCATCGATCGGACACACCCTGACCATCCATCACCAACCACTACCAACCGCCGCCACCTGCTCCCAACCACTCCTTCTCTCAGGCAACTCCGATTATAAAAAGGGGCTCCCACATTGAGGTAAACACATTGGACTCTGCTAACTTGACCATCAGAACCTTTGCCCTTGGGATAACTCCCGAGGCCTCTGACATCTTCTTTCCTTCTCTCAGCAAGTTGGACCTGTCAGCCTCAAGCACTAAAGAGTACATTGTTTCCCTTGGCTCCATATTTGACAGCAACAACGGGAACCTCTGCTCAACTCAGTTTCGATGTCCACTACCATTCTTGGCTTTCATTGATAAAAAACGTGGACCATATTTATACCAGCCATTGGATTGTGATTGGTCATAATCCATCATTGACCCGATCCGACGCTAAGATTACCTTTGCAGATGAGAACATTTCAAAAATCATGATTTCATCTCTCTGCCGATTAAGGGAGCTACCATGGCACGTATGCGACGGTATTAGGTGCATATGCATCTAAGCGAGTCTTGCCCTTTCACTTGATCTCCTAGACCACCAAAACACCAACCATTGTGCTCTATGTGCTAGATCCTATACTAAAAATAATTGGTTTTGTCTTCCTCCCTCCGAGGCCCTTCTTGGTATAAATCTCCTATAATCTGACCTTCCATTATAGGGGTCCAACTGTCCAAGTGTGGTAGGTTGACTAACACTACCCTTATTGTTTTTGGAAATTGACTAATCCTTCTTTGTCAATAACGTGTGTCAACAAAAATATGAAAAAGATTATTTTACCCTCTACTTTTCTTTAAATTTTGAAAAAGTGTATCTCCCTCTCCCGCTCGTTCTTTCTTTGGAACCGCCAGAACTGTAGATCTCTCCCTCTCCCTTTCGTTCTCTTCTCCGGAACCGCTAGAACCGCCAGAAAATTAGATTTTTCAAATCTCTCCATATGTTGATCATCTATGTTGGAGCCCATTCTAATTGGAAGTTTTGGTGTCGATACTTCTGAAAGATTCGATTTTGGTATCGTTGGCTTTGTCACATGTGGCAGTTGCAGTTGAACCATTGATCCTTTATCCAAACCAAAGAGGAAGTTAGGATGGGTTCCCTCCTTATGGCTTGATGAACTTAATTGGGACGCTCTGCGTCTATGCAATCATATGTAACCACGAGGGTATGCCGCTGAGGTTATCAGGAACAAGAGTTGATTGGGAGGGTTATTTCAATGCATTAGATACATATTATGATCACAGAGCATCGGATATGGGCGTTGATAGATCCTTATGTGAAGAATGAAGCCTTCAAGATGTGTTCAAGTGGAAGCATCTATAAAGGGTGTTGGGGAAGTAGTTTGGGGTTCAGGAACGGGACCCGACATAAAATCAAGACAAAAAAGACAAAAAATGGACCTAAATTCTGTTTCAGAGTTGGAAGTTCATAAAATGAAGACAAAAAAGACACATCATAGGCAGATCTTCTCTGCAACCAACCGACACAAACTAGTTCTGTTTCAGAAATCAGTTATGAAATCACTTACATAGAGAGTGTGTTCAAGCAAAGAGTGGACTTCTATTATGTTTCAGAGTTGGAAGTTCATAAAATCAAGACAAAAAAGACACACCCTAGGCTCTACAACCAACCAGTGCAAATTAGTATCGATCACTCACAAAATGCAATGTTAACATGTGCTGGATGTAACCAGATACCACTAGGTGAGAGTAGTGAGTAGAAAAAATAGGTTTGTGAGGGAGAATTTTCTTACTTACCTTTTTGTAAGTGGTATTATCTTTTCCAATGGTCCAACCAGACTGATTTTGTGCCTATAGATTTTACTGGTAATTTCTAAGCCCTTGGAAGATAATTCGATGCTCATACCACCATTATTGGTTGCACCCCAGACTTGAAATTTTTATCGGGTTTTATTTTGAAACAGGAACTTAGTTCCTGGGTTTTCGCCGGAAATGAGGATGTTGGAACTAAGATTTCTTTGCAAGAACTGAGATCAACATCTCTACTCTTGGGTTTTTGTTTGAAACAGATAAAAAATGAAAGAAGAAAGGTTTTAGGGATGTTATTTTAAGAACAAAAGTCAAAGGGATGTGAAAAGGTTTTAGGAATGAATGTGAAAAGGGTATTTTATGAATTTTTAATAAATATATCAGTCACGTGATGCCACATGTAACGGAAAGTTAACGGATGCTAACGGTAAGGGTAGAGTTAGTCAATTGTCAAAAACAGTAGTAGTGTTAGTCAATTTTCAAACAGTATGGGTACACTTAGTCAATTAGCTAAATCATAAGGGTAGTTTAAGAAATTTGCCCTATATATAATTGGGCCAGCTTGAATCGGATTTGGGTTACAAAAAAGTTAGGCTCATGCCCAACCTGAAAAATAAAAAACCTTGAATCCTTAAGCCCAAACACAACTTGAGGACTGAAATTCCAAATCTAACTTGTGTAAAATTTCGGATTGTCTGAACTTGGGTTGGGTTGGCTAAGTTACACTCTTAGGGCCTATTTGTTTCCTCTTAACTCTTATCTCTTAAGAGGAATCTTTTAACTTTAAGAGAAAAATGGTTATTCGTTTCCTCTTATCTCTTTAAGTGCAATCATACAACTTTTTGTTTTCCAATGATGCCCAAAAGACAAACAAAAACTCTCATATATGGGGTCAAAATGGATATTTAATAATTTTCACAATTATGAATTCAGAATAGCATTCTCTGCATTCAGAGTTCAGAGGAAAGAAAAGTTCACAAATAACAATATACCTCTTAATGTAATTATTGCACTTTCAGATGTACAAACATGCCCTTATTCACTTGTCGGACTCTTTCATCGTGGTTGGGGTGGGATTTTTGACAGCTAATTAGGGGTGATCATTTCAGCCCGGCCCGACCCACCCTACACAAGCTCGGCCCGAAAATTCTGGGCTTGGGCTTGGGTTTTGTGTTCAGGCCCGGCCCGGGCCCACATCAAGCTTGCAAATTTTAGGGTCGGGCTTGGACTTAATACTTCAAGCCCGACCTGACCCATATATATTTAAACTTACACATTTTGTGTATAATGTATACATATGTATACATGTTATTTTATATTAGATTATATATTTTATATAAAAATATTATAACATGACATGTACAGTTTATATTATATAATGTATAAAATAAGTTTATATGCATGTTATTTCATTTAATATAAAATGTTATAGATATATAATGTTTTATATATAAAAGACATTGGCCCAAAATTAGACCCGACCCACCCCAAGCCCATATAGGCCTAGGCTAGGGCTTATGTTTTAGGCCCAGAACCTTAGGCCGGGCTGAGCCCGGGCCTAAGCTATAGTGTTTATCATAAGTGCAAAGGTCGGCCTGGCCCATGATCACCCCTACAGTAATTGGATACGGAACACGTTTTGACTTTTGAGAAAATCTAAAACTTTGGTGATCAAAGGATGGGGTGGCCGGGCAGAGGTGGTATTTGCCCACCCCACCCCGAGGGCCAGGCCAGACCCAGGGACCGGCCTATGCCCCTTATTTTAGATGCTAAACCTGGTCCGGCCATGACCACTCTAGGTCTCTAGCTAGCTAACCTGGGCTAATCATGGTCCACTTACAGCACAAGAGCAAGGCCGGACTCAAGCACGGGCTATGCCCCTTAAGACCAGCCCGGCCCGGCCCTGATCGCTCCTAGACAAGTAGCCAACAAAACTGGGCTAATCATGGTCCACTTAAAGACTTGACACAGTTGCGCCAAAGCGTAGTAGAATTAGATCGTTTCGGCTACAAAAGCGTAGTAGTAGACTGTAGATCCTTCAGGCTTCATCTTGAAAACGCGGTAAAATTCTCTTGTAGAGGATTGCGGATTTGCGGTGCGGCCATAAAGACTGACATTGGGAGAGCGTGGGAGAAAAGAGCAACGAGGGAAGAAAGCAGCAAGCAGGATGCCGAAATTCGATCCGTGGCCCGTATTTTTCAGGCGCGAATGGAACCGGAACTGGCCGTTCTTGGTCGGATTCGCCATCACTGGCACCATCCTCACCAAGTTTTCTCTTGGACTCACCGGTACTATTTTTCGTTCTTCTTTCATTTATATTTTACTCCTCGTCAAATTTCGTCAAAACCTAATACGATCATCTTTGCAACGAAACCATTTCCGCAGAGGAGGATGCGAAGAACTCTCCTTTCGTGCAGAGGCACAAGAGGTACATCTACAAGTTGCTGCTAATTTTATACTAACCGCAAACCCTAGAGACTGATACATATATTCTTTACCTTTATCTTTTATTTTGTATTATTTTTTATGTTTTTTCATAATTGCTTTTTGGAGTTCTGCGTTTCCAGATCTTTTCAAGGGTATTGCTTTACCTGTAAGCCCCGACATTTGATGATGTCTGAAGTCCTTCTAGCTTCACTGTGTTTGTTTGCGATGTCAGATCTAGAGTTTTCTGGGTTTTATTGAAAGTCCTCCATATTTTAGGGTTTATAGAAATTTCATCTAGGGCCGTGGAATATAAATGTGAGCGTATTATCTTTTTGAGTTTATGCTTGATTTTGGTCACAGTAACAACTAGCAAGGAGTTGTTAGAGAATGCATCAGTTTGTCCTTCGTAGATACCTGTATATGCCCATTCACATCAAGCGTCTCAGTTTGCGCTATAATAATGCATGGGGTTAGATATTTCCTCATCCTTTTTGGTGGATCATTTCTCTGCAATGCATTGACTTATAATGACAAATTCATCTTGGTTGTATTACGTATTAAAACGTTGTGTGCAAGAAAATAAAATATGTCCACTGAATTAATTAAGTTTAAAAACACAGGTCTTGTTGGAGGGCCATAAACCCATGGAAATATAATATCCAAAAGAAGTTTATTTAGGCAAACTAATCAAATTGTCAGTTCAGTAGTTTAACACCTGGTGCAAGTGATACACCCAACCAAGTAAGATTTATTGTGGTATTCTAATTCTTATTAATGGAAAAGAGTGTGTCCTTGCTGGAGCATTTCATATTTGGCTGTTTTGTTCCATAAGTTATATACTGTATTTCTTCCTGTCATAGTTGAGGATAATGCTTTGCTTATGCACAGACAGACAGATACACACATGCGTATACATATTTGATAGTAAAAGAAAAAAAAAAAAACAAATAGAAGAGGGTACAAGAACTGGTGCTAAGAAATGAAATCCCGTCAAGTATTGCCTATCAACCCACCTCAAGTAAATGATCCACCATCCAATAAGAACATACATCTCCCTTAACAACTAATACAATAAAAAAAATAGAAACAAATAAAACTCATATACCACATCAACCACAATCACCCTCCTCCACAATATAATATTGCCCTTCACCTTCAAGAACTGGTGTTACATACTTTTGTTGTTTTTTTGGATCGATTGTGGATCATTCTCTCTCTCTCTCTCTCTCTCTCTCTCTCTCTCTTCACTCAGGTGTGGGTGGGGTAAATTTCAAATTAAATGATACTGTAGTTGCCCCTTAGTATGGGGTCATTCTCTAGATAAAACATGGTAAGTCTCTTAAATCAAATAAAAAGCCTAACCTAAATGTCTAATATAAATAATTTAAAAATTTGAAATAATTCAGATTAATGGTCCCGCACTTAGTATGGGGTCATTCCTAATTTGTCAAGAAGGGGAGAAATGCTTTGTCTCATGTATAGGCCTCTCACTGTACATGGAGCACACTTGTACATATTTATGGAAGAAATTCTTACCTTCCCTCCCCTTCCCCCCCAAAATATGGAAGAAATTCTTCTGAAATGCCTATTGGCCAAACAATTTAATTTGGTATAGCTTTTCTAATAGCTGATATATTTTACTGCCTGTCAAAAAATCTAATTTCCATCAATAGTGAATGAAGGTGGATGGCATACTTGTTTGGTCTACCAATTATAATTATCTGTAATTTCTGTTGTGATTATTATTATTGTTATTTTTGCAGCAATCTATCGTTTGATGCTTCCTGTCTTTTGTAGGTGAACTTTTGACTTCTTGATGTAGTTGCTAGCAGCACACTTGGTTTCTTTCCATGGCAAGGGGGAGGGTAAGCTGTTTTGCTCTTTTATTTTTTATTTTTTTGGGTTTCCTGAAACAAACAGACGAGCAGACAGATGATTTAAAAGCATTGTTTTATCTTGTCTTTGGATTTCTGTTAGACTGTACTTTATATTTGAATTAAATAAAAGGAAAACCTTGATTGATTGGTTGAAACATTCTGCCTCTGTACTAGACTAGCACTGAATCCTGATATGGAGATAAACAATTATGGATTTATTCAGCGTGTTTGTAATGTCTGACCATGTCCCAAGTACTGAATAGGCTTAATCAACATGGTTAGCAATTGAATAACCACTAATTAATTAGTGTTATCCCACAAAACAGTTAATCAAGTATTGATAAAAATAATCTCACTAATTAGTGAATGGATTGGGTGGGGGTGGAGCGGGGACCTGTCCAAATTCCAAATGAACTCAACTGGAAGCCGGTGTGGTCAAACTCTTTTGTCAAAAAGGAAACAAAAGAAAGAAAAAAAATTCAGGTCTTCTGAAGATGGTTAAAGTGATCTCTCTCCTGCAATCCTATCCTGCTAGTTCTTTACTCTTCTATCGGTGGAAGGATGGTGGATTATTAGCTCACGACATCTATGTTGGCCCTGCATGACTGTTCCATGATAGACGCTGTGAGGATCCGATCCGGACTCTTGGTTCTTAGTTTAGGCCGTGGTATTTGGTAAGGCATAACATGTGAAAGGAGGTAAAGTGCACAATTTGCCTTCAATGTTCAGTACACTAGAGTCGAGATTAATGGCATACACACGGTGGGATGTGATTGTGAGGAATCCCAATTCATGAACAAAGCAAGGGATGAATATAGGTACCCTGTCTCATGTCTGATGCGGCTGTCACATCTTGTAGAACCCAAATTTCCTATTCACTTTCTCTACCCTCTCCCTACCGAAGCGGGATCTGCTCCTCAAAAATGGGCGCCTCAGAAGTACATCCCCGTGCATTTGGAACCTCTCCCGTGAATAATAACTAATAAGTACGGGAGATGTTTTCAATGCATGGTAGGATGTGCTTGTGAGGAACCTGTGATGCGTCAAGTGTGAGGAGCAGATCTGGTCTCCTCCCTACCCATGGTAGACTGCAATCACACATCTCATAATACAAGGTGGCAAGTTCACACTCAGCCCCCCCACAAGGGGTTATCATCAGATGTTCTCAATACATGACTTCATTGGGAGATGTTCCTAATACATGGCTGGGATGTGCTGTGCGACGTTGTGGGGTGCTTTCTTGTGGGGGGCTGATGTAAACTCTAAGATGGCGATGTGTGGCTGCAATTTAAGGCTGGTAAAGAGTAGTGGGCAGGAAATCCGGTTTGCATCTTTTATGCAGTGGAATGTCAAGAAGTTTTTCACCAATGCGACTCACTTGCAAGGCTGAAGCCATTAATATGTTATGTCATGTCATCTGCAACGTAATTGGTCAGTGTTTTTTTTCTTGGGGGTGGGGTTAGTCCATGCTCTCCCCTTAACCCCCAACTCTAGTGGCAGTGGGATTTGATCCTAGGTCTCTACTTCCAATGAATCAGAGATCCTGCCAATTGATCCATAATCAGTTGGTTAATGCAGAATATGAGTTGGTAAACGGACTTTGTATCCTTGATTCCTATCTAATATGCTCATAAAAAGGAGTTCAAAACAGACCCCCACAAGGGGGTGTCTCACAACGTCCCACAGCACATTCCCACTGTATATTGGGAACATCTCCCAATGATGCTTCATCATTTCTGGTCTTATCATCAGGAGATATTCCCAATACATGGCGGGAATGTGCTGTGGGATGTTGTGAATACAAGCAATATGACCCTCTTTAACTCTCTTATATATCTTGTATGCCTTACAAGTCATATAGTCTTATACCACACACTACTACTGATGGTTGCGGAACCAACTTGAAATGTCAATATACTGCACATGTATTGTGTTGTGTATGATGATTTGCAAGGCATGCACCATCCATGAAAAAATATGCTTAGAATTGCTCAAGAAAAAGAATAAATAATCAGTTTAGAGTGAAGGTTTGAGGAATATCTATTCTTTTATGTTTTAAAAGCACGTGGTAAGAAATTTGGATCTGGTATATAGGGGTGTCGATTGGACTGGATTTTGTCCAATTCGATCCAGTCCAATGTGAGTCCATTGCAAATGGACCAGGCCCAATCCAATCCAATGAATAATTTGGTCCATTTTGGATCGGTCCAATTCAATGTTTGGACCATCTAATTTGTTCAAGTTCATTTTAATTTAGATTGATTTCAACCCAAACCTGATCCATTGACACTTATATTCTTATCTTATATCAATGGATCAGATATTAGCTTAATCCAATCAAATCCAATATAAATTTATTACGGACGGACCAAGTCAAATCCAATCTACCACCATATCTTTTTGGTCCATCCAATCTGTCCAAATAGATTTTAGACTGGATGGGATCCAGTCCAAAACCAGTCCAATCAAGGCTCCATTTGTTTGGTAGTAAAGTTGGGGCGGAGGGGAGGGGGGAGGGGGAGGAGGAATTGGTCATGTTCTTTTACTAGTGAAGTGTGGGATTCGTGGTAAGTTTTTGGTAATTTACCTTGAAAAGTTTTATCCCACCCTGTAAGTAGATAAATTACATACCTAAGGGAATTGGCTAAACTGTATAGGACTAAATATGCTCCTGTCAGCACATAAAAGTTAAGGGTATTATCTGGGAGGGCATCCCTCGCATTCAGTGACAAAACTCACAACTATAACTGGAGAGGTTTTCTTTGCAAGGGGATGGGGATGCTCATTACCATCAACGTTGGAGAGGGATTGCAAACTTGATAAGACTTGTTCATATGGCTTATAGGCTATTTGGGTGGGGTCCACCTTGCAAAGCCATAAGCCATTGCATGAAAGCCCTACCAAATGGGCACACTGAAATCGGGGCTGTGTTTTAAAAGAACAAATCCTGAAACTTATCCAAATACAACCTTTACTACTAAAAAGGGATGATTTAGAAAATTTACCCTATCATTTGGATAAGCTTTTGATTTCGAGTTTTGGGCTGTGTGAAGTGTTTAGAGAACTTGGTAAGAGTTATTTTTAAAAACATAAGAATCCAATACATTTTTAAGCTTCAAAGTTCAAAGCACAAAACCTAAGAGCTTTGTTAAGGAGGCTGTTGAGGACATGGTTTTCAAAACCGGACCAGACCGGACGATTGGATCGGAAAACCGGGAATCGGTCAGGTGACCGGTTCCGTTTTACCCTAGAACCGTTATTTCCCTAAAAACCGTTGATTTGATCAGCAAATCACTGACCTGGGTGGTCGAACCGTTCAATGGTTTGGCCAGTTTTTATTTATTTATTTTAATTTTTTAATTTTTGTCAGAATGGGCCGTCCATTCAATTCAAAGTCAGATCATTCGACCCAAAAGCCAAATCCCTGACTGGTTCGTTGTCCGATTCAGTTTTAAAAACCTTGGTTGAGGATGCTCTTAAAAATAACATGTTACCATGAATGTGTGGTAAAAAAGTAATTGCCCAAACTATTCATTTTTACCCAAAAGACCAAGACATGTAATGCCCAACGGTCTAAGATGTTGGCCCCCTTCTCTGTTTAGAACATGGTTTTTAAAACCAAACCGGAGACCGAACCGGTCAGGGGCCTGGTTACCGGGTCGAACGGCCCCATTTTGACAAAAAAAATAAAAATAAAAAAATAATAAACGATCAAAACTGTTCGAACGGTTAACCGCCCAGGTCAACGGTTTACTGATCAAAATCAACGGTTTTTGAAGAAATTACGGTTTTGAGGAAAACCGAAACCAGTCATCTGACCGGTTCCCAGTTTTTCCGGTCCGATCCAGTTTTAAAAACCATGGTTAAAAATGGCTGAAAAGCTTGAAATATTAGTTGAGTTGCTTTGAAAAAATCACTAATGGTCTAAAAGAACCCGTTTGAGAGGGTTTTGCGTTGGAGGTGAGTTGCATTGATTGATTGAGGCATGGTCATTGAGCGCTCGTGTTCCATACAAGCTACCTCGAGTAGCTTCAGTTTATACTTTATAATCATATTTCTTGAGTTTGGAAGGTTAGTATTAGCTTTGTTGATTTTCAGCAAACGCAACGTTTATGAGTTCTCTGTGGAACCCAGCTCCGAATGTGTGAAGTCGTGTCTCAAAAGCGCTCTCATTCCCAAATGGGTACGAAGCTTCAGTGAAAAGCCATGTTTTGAGTTCACATTTCTGCCCCACAACGTCTCACAGTACATTCCCGCCATGTATGGAAAACTCCTCAATACACGGCGGGGATATGTGAACTCCCATGTTTTTGGCTTTGTATGGGTGGGACTCCCCTCACAAAACCAGAAGCTGATACGTGAAAGCAAGTTCGAAAGAATCAACAGAATATGCAGTCGAGCGTATAGTATCGTATTGACAGGATGCCAATACATCTTTTTTAAGGCTAATCCCCAAATCATTTGGTTTATATGTTAATCCATGCTTTTGCTTAACCTGATTTCGGATTTGGTTTTTACAGAACTGTTCTCACGGCCAGGAAGGTTCTGTGATGATCAAATCCGCCGTCCCTTAACTTACCCCTTGGCCCTATTTAAAAAATACCTTATATTTTAAGGGTTAACTATAGGGCTTTTCCAATAAAAAGAATCCGTGTTGTATGCCGTTGATCTGCCCATTCCTAATACCTCAAAAGCCCCAGTATAAACAGGGCCATCTTGGCAATGAAACCATTATATCTCCTAGAGAGTTGGCTAAAAATTTAAAAAGAAAAAAAATCTTATTACATTCATTTCAAAAATAATAAAATGAGAAAAGGGCAACATGAAGCCATAGCTTCTGGCCTAGAAAAAGCCTATTCTCCACTAATCATTATATCAGATAAACGAATGCACGAGAGAAATACCCACCACAGTTTATTTACTTGATATTGATAACACAATAAAATAAAAGAAACATCCAACTCCATACCGTAGAAAATTGGATACCATGCATCTCTGAAGAAATTCAACAGAAATCTATCTATCTGACTGCAAAATTCAGTTGCTGCCCACAGTTTTTGTGTAGTAATTCTCACTTCTTCTGGATTCCAAGCCTCTGACGGAAATCTTCCTCCATGAGAGGCAGGCCCCCACGCAATTTGATCTTTGGTTCCCACCCCAGCAATTCCTTTGCCCTTGTGATGTTTGGCTTTCTCTGGCGTGGATCATCTGGTGTGTTCTCTACCGTTGTTATCTTCACGTCAGGATTGATCAGCTGCCAAGGCACATGGGGTACTTTAGTCATACAGCATTCAAGGCCCCTAACAATCAGTGGTTTTCTTCCCCTTCGGCTTCATTGTTGAGTGTTTAAACTAGAAATATAATCCCATTTGAACAAATCAACAAATTGAGTGTTAGAACAGCCACATTAAGTGCCATACTTTAGACCCTGCTGGTGGTGCATCTTGAACCAATGAATGCACCAAATGAACAGGTATAGGGGCGCTACTTGGTCCCCCCCCCCCACCCCCCAAATAAACATACACACTTTAATTGATAAAACTAGTACCTGAACCAGAAAATTTTCAGCAGGGTGATATGGACTGTACAAGTCACACTATTTACTTGTTTGACAAGATACATTGAAGGTAAGTCTATCTTAAAACTGACAGTTGAGATTCACCTTTTCTTTTCATGGAAACATAAAAGGAAGCATTTCTTTGCAATTTAGTGATATCTATAAATCAGAAGATTTTGGCTTCATTCTCAATTGACATATTAAAAATAGTGGGCACCTGCTATGGCTGTAGTGGTGACATTCATTTGGTAGCCACAATCTTCTGAGATCCTTCACTGTGTTCATGGGGAAGGCCAATGTGTTTCAATGCTGGGGTGAACTAAGAAAGTATCTTGAAAGAGTTCCCGGAGGACTCCAGGCCAATGTTTAGTACCAACACCTTGTTATCTTAAATATTAGTTTTACTTATAAAGAATACTACTTCTTATATTGCTTATTAGTACTTGTGCATCTCAACATATATTTTCATTGGACCAATATGCCATACTGAGAAAAAATGTAACCATATATTTACATGAATTGATGTTTTTTTTTTTCAGTCATTTGACCATTTTTCAAACAAGATTGTATAAGACCCTCATTTTTCTCTATATTGTTTCTTTGCTCTTTCCATATTTAACCATGAGTATTATGGTATTCTAGGCTCACCATCTTTACATATAATTCAGATGCTTGCCTTGGCTTCACATTAATACAACCACCATCATAATTTTAGTCCATTTTCCCCCTCTCTTTCCAATAGGGGTGAGCAAGAAAAACCAAAAAACTGAAAAAACCTAACTGAATTGATGAGATTGGACCAAAAATTCTGGTTCACCAAACCGGTTGGTTCGGTATTTTTAAAAAACCAAAGGTACCATTTTGGTCTCGGTTAACCAATATAGAAAATCGGCAGTTAACCGAACCGACCAGTATACATATATTTCTATATATTATATGTATATTTATGTATATTATATATTTTCTATATATTATAAGTTAACAAATATGCATTATATATATAAATATATTTATAATATATTCTTTATTATTTAAAATATAATATTATATATATATTTCTAGTTTTTTATTATATATTTATTTACATATATTTTATAATATATACTATAAATATAAAAAACCAATAGTCAACTAAACCGGTCAACCAGTTAACCGACAGCTACGGTTCGGTTTCAAAAATAGGCCCACGGTTCAGTTAACCAAACTGTGAGCACCCCTACTTCCCACTATACTCATATCTCTTGTTTTCTCTCCCATCTTGTACATTCAACCACATGTGCCACTCAATTAGTAACAAACAAATTAAATTCTTTTTCAATTGGTTCATAGGTATTAACAAGAAACGTATAATGTTATTTATGCAGAAGTAAACAAGAGTAAATATAAAACTGACCTCCTTCACTGTCTCAGCAAGTTCCATCATTGTAAATTCACCTGATGCACAAGCAATTTTGTTATCATAACAAAGCAAAAATTAACATTCTACACTATGAGTTACTTGTAATTTCATAACAATCCTCATGATTATGCACAACAATAGTTTCTAAAATAACCTGGGTTCCCAAGGTTTATTGGCCCAATGTGATTTCCTTCCATGAGTCGAATAAGACCATCCACCTTCAACATTTTAAAAGAAATAAAATACAATCAAGGGATAAGAAACTAGTCTTAAAATCCATAACTTAACAAAGCCTTCCCAAGGATTGGCTACATGAATCCTGTTTTTCCATCCACTTTGTAACGTAATGAGAATAGCATACCATATCAGAGACATAACAAAAACTCCTTGTTTGTGTTCCAGGAGCTTGAACCGTCAAGGGCTCGCCTCTGCGTGAGTCGAAAGTAGGAATATGAATATTAGCATAGCCAAACCAGTATTTTATGAGAGAATAGATGAAGGTAATACAATTAAGAGTTGTACTAAAACCATGTATTATAAGAAAAATATGCATGTATTGTTGGCAATCCCTGAAAAAAATTCCTTGAGTTAAAGCCCTCAAGATATTACTCTTATCCAGTTCCTGATGTAGCTGATTGTCCTATACAGCCTATCCCCCCATGGGAAAAAAAAGGATAAAAAAACAGGTAGAATCAAATTTGGTCTACCTAAGAGCTTGAGCTATGAAATTGCTGACAACACGCCCATCATCGATATTCATGCGCGGTCCATAGGTATTGAAGATCCTAGCAATGCGTATTTCTGTTACAAAAGCCATCAACAATGAGAAGTGATAAACTACCTTCAAGAAAACATTGTTAAGCTGATATACAGTTCTCAAAACCATATTCGTAGTTGGGAATATAATCCCATATTTTACCTAATCCATGCTGTCTGTGGTAATCATACATTAAAGTCTCAGCTACACGCTTCCCCTCATCATAGCAACTCCTGACTCCTGCAATACATATAACAATATCATTTGACATACTTTTAGCCTATGTGTGCTACAGAACTAAGTCCTTTGCTGTGTCTAAGATTGTATAGATATTGTCAATGTTATATCATCTAATATAAAATCTTGTCCCAGAGGCAAGCTTAGGAAGGCAAAAAAATAGAAATAACATGAATGCAAAATGATATTTCATAATTTAAGAAAATAAAGTAAACATAAATAAAAAAGAAGAATGTAGTAGTAATTTTCCCCCTCATAAAAAAAAACTTTATAAAAGAAATGCTGAAAGATTACTGTGTTTTGCTCAGAGGAATCAAATAATGGAATTAAAAGATTTTCTTCTGCTTTCGTTTTGAACAGGCAAATATATCCCAAATTAACCTTGAAGTGGCTATCATGTAAAGTCGTCTATGTATATAATATTGAAGTACTATTTGGTACAAATAATAAGTGAATATACCAATAGGGTTCACGTTGCCCCAATATGTCTCCGTCTGAGGATGTTCAAGGGGATCCCCATAAACCTCTGAAGTTGAGGTCAGCAAAATCCTGTTGGAAGATTGTCAGACATGGTGTGAAAATATGCACTGTAACTATGGCATAAATCAAAACAATTGCAAGGGATCAGAACTAAACCTTGCTCCAACTCGCTTGGCAAGTCCCAACATGTTCAGCGTGCCAATTACATTTGTTTTTATTGTCTATTGAACAATGATATGCACCCCAATCAGACCATCTTTTGAAGTCTAATAAACCATTACATGTGGAACCAAACAATTACTAAGAACTTCAAAATGAAAAAGAAAAATGTGAGGAAAATGCAGACAAGTAAGAATGATATTACCAGTTTATTTAACATATGCCACATTAATAGAAAACAGGCAAGCAATCTTTTTTGAAAGTGGGTTGAATGGGGCTGGGTAGGTCAAAGAAGAGCTCAGGGCTCTTCAGTTCCTGGAACTCCCAGGTGTAACCTCATGATAAAAAGTATAAATGTGTCTAATTTTGTCAATGGCATGGAAATTCTGCAATGCCTAAGCTAATGACAGGAAACACCTACGCAGTTTCAGATGTCTATCAGCAGGACAGGTGATACAACCGATACAATTGTACAATATCAATTAATTAATACATAAAATGCTAAGCTCGATTTCATCACCTAGTGACTTGCATCATATGCACATATTTTATTGTGTTATTGTTTAGAATGAATACTTTAGTTTTATATATAGAAGTTGGTAGAATCAGAACATGCCTTCTACAAGCATCTGGTGAGATGCTTTAAAAAACAAGAAGTGCAAATAAAACACAGAGGAATACAAATAGAACAGGTTCTGTGTCTATCTTGAGAAAGGAACAGGGATAAACAAAGGCAGGAGATGCGCACCTTTACAGGGTTGTATTTATAAAAAATTGGAGAGGCTGGGCAAGCCAGATGATATATCTGATCAACTTCAATCAATAATGGTTCTGTGACATCTGCATAAACAACACAGAAATTTTTGAAGGAAGATGTCAAATGGGGAAATCATCTGTTAAATCCTTGAAAACAAAGGAAATATATAAAAGAATTTTATTGTATATTCTTAGAGAAGTGTCTTTCTTGGGAAGAGGGGAATTGCTTATTGGTTTAAAGGAAGGGCGTTTCTCTTGGGAAGAAAATGCCTTTGTGATCTTGATTCACATAATCTCTAGGCTCCATAGTGGGCAATTCTGATTGCCTTCACCCATAGACACAGACATCGTGCTGAACCAATAAGCAAATAATTGTCTTTTGTTGTATTCTGTTTTTACTATTATACACTCTACTCTCTACTGGAATTTTCTCCCCGCAGACATAAAATGTGCAATTATTACCACAAAATGAAAAGATGAGAAATACCATGGCGAATAAGCTCAAATCTTGGATGACCAATCCATTTTCTTAGGTTGTCCTTTGAACCAGTAAAGTAGTTATCAGCAACTATCACCTGAGCAACAAAGCCAGTAGCAGACATATAAATTACCTAAAGAATATGATCAATGCATTTACCCAATGACTGTGACCAAAAATAAAATAGTTGCGTCCATTTCTGGAACTGGATTATGCACTTTTTCAGGTAATCTTTATGGAACAGGGGCACATCCATTAGACCAGAATCAGAGACATGCCTGTCAAGCAACACCATGGATATGCATGTAGGAAAGAGAAAAATCTATGTACCTCATTCTTTTCATTTTCCATCAGTTTGTCCACTAAGTGAGAACCAATGAATCCAGCTCCTCCACTAACCAAAATTCTCATATTGGACTGCATTCAACATTGAAAGAACCACTTAAGATAAAAAATGATAATATGAAAAACAATAACCAGGTAAAGAATGATACCTATCTCAAATGAAGAACGAAATTATCAAAAGTTTTGGTTCAAGAAACATGCCAACTATAATCTTTCAAAAGCTTAAGAATGAGATATAGGGTGAATATGCAAACACCAGAAGCTTGCATACTGGTGGCTGTAACTACATCAATTATTTAGAGAGATCCAAAAAAAAAGCCTGAAACTCTTGTATAAGGCAAGCATAATCAGGGAGAAATAAGACTTACAGAATCCTCTCTCTATCCTATTCATAGGACAATCTTGAGCTCTAAAGCCCCAGCAATATGGCAAAACAAAGCCCTTTGTGGCCTTTCAATTAAAGATTTGAAATTTCCAATGGATCCAATACATTGGAGGTAGCATGTAAGGCTGATGTATAAGTAGGGAAGTAAACACATTACTAATATGAAGGTCTCTATCTGATTAGGTGTCTGGATTTGCCACATTATAGACAGATTGGTCCAGTTAGTAGCAAAATATTTACCACTTGGTAGCAATGGAGCTTCTCAAGTCATTAAGCTATATGATGATATGTCGTGGGAATTACAGAACATGACATTGAAACTGTCCATCTGACTCTAAGTGGCATTTTGGATGCTGAAAAAATAAACAAATAATCCAATAAAAAGGGTAGTCTCAATTAATTGGCAGAGAAGTTGAATAACTAGAATCATTTAATATTCCAGTTCAACATACTGCCAGTTACAATATCATGGTTCTGTATCCAAAGGTGCATGGAAAGAATATTATGGCAAAGATGGTGCTGCATATTGCAAGAGATGCATGCTGCCTATACGGCTGCAAATTGAGTGGATCGAATCAGAAATACTTAGGTTCAATTCTGATTTGTTAATATTCGGATTTGAGTAGATCAGACTGAGATGACATTAGGATATTAAACACCACTGATTAAGCAAACTAAATTTTATCAGAACATTATATGTTAATAATAAAAAAAAACTAAAGATGATGGTGATACCACATTTCATAAATAAAACAACTTGATTTTTTTTTTTTGATAGATTTAAAAATGTATTTTTATTGATAGGCAACTTCTATGAGACTTGAACCTAATGCAAATGCATAACATTCAAATCAACTTCACTAATATTAATTTTATATATGTAGATATAAGAATATACATTCAAATACGAAGCAGTAACCAATAATTGTTAAGGGAATAAGAGGAAAAAAACTACTTGACACAGAAAAAAAAATCACTAAACATAAAAAAGGTATAAGTCAACTGAACGGGGGTAATTTCCACCTGGAAAGATTCTCTATAAAATCCATAAGACAATGCATATCTACCTGGAAAAACTTAGAATTTCTCAACGGAGATGGGGTTGGAGGCGGCTTTGTCACTGTTTTGTTCTCTCCATTGGAAGAATCCTTCGCCATTGCTCAGAGGATAGCTTCTACTTGCCAAGCATCAAATTTGTAACCAATTAGACTCCCAAATATAATTAACATATTATTATTTTTGGCTTGGGGTGTCAGGGAAGTACAATTAAGTGATTAACCGGAAGAAATATAAAAAGAGTATCTCCATATTCCACAAAAGACGACTGTTAGATCTAGATAATCAACTTCCGGAAGAAAACAAAAAGGAAATTGCTAAGCATCGAATTTACAAATAAAGACACTCTGTTGAACAGCCTTCTTTCCATAAAACCAACTAAAATAAACAACAGATACTTCAGATTAGCCCTCATAAGAATAACTTAAACAAGTTTCACGATACAACAGTCAAAAGGATAAAAATTTCCATATATAACAGAAAAAATCAAATTCACGATCCTCAGATCACGAACTACAGACCTGATTACTGGCTTCAGAAGAACTACACTGAAAAACCCTACTTTCTGTTCCCTCTTTCTGATCGCTGAAATCCTAAGAAAACACTAGGACCTAAGAACTATATATAACGAGATGGAAACTGTGCAAAAAACGAGACCTTTTACCACCAAACGATACCAACTAGAAAAGAAAAAAAAAAAAAAGAGATGACAAAACCTTCAACATCAAGCAAACTAAAACGATTGAAAACTCCTCGATATCTAAGAGGGAGTGTTCACCAAACGATTTCAGATCTGAATCTCACCGAACAAACAAATTTTAAGGGAAAAAATCAATCTTTTACCTTACACTGAAGAATCAATAAAGAAACTAAAGTCGAAGCTTTTGAATACCAATGCAGGTATCGTGTCAGTATCTATATATAGGGGTTATATATATATATATAGAGAGAGAGAGAGAGAGAGAGAGAGAGAGGAGAGGAGAGGAGAGGAGAGGGTGAAGAAAGGAAGGAAACACCGAAACAGCAAGCAGAAGCGAGAACCTCGTGGCCGGGGGGGGGGATTTGATTTGGGTTGATAAGTTGGCCGGTAAATAAGTTATGTAGGACCCACTGTCCGTAATCTTTACGTAGCTGTAGCTCACCTTTGAGTTGCTGAGAATAATACACATCTCAGCGTGTCTTGGGAACATCTTCCGAAGTTGTAAGTGGGAGATGCTCCCAATACACGGTTACACGGTTGGGATATGCCGTGGGGCTCCCTCAGATGTGAATTCTTTTCCTACTGGCTTACGAGTTACGAGCAAAGTTTTCAGTTGTTTACGACTTTACGTCACCCGCGGGTGTGAATTGATGCTCGTGGAGGTCTCTGACGTGGATAAGCTGATGGCCCAGTCAAACATAAACAGTCCGGATTTCCTACTATCATCAATCCCCCAATAGACATGCAACATGATATGCACCAATGACGGAAAGAAAACAGTCCCCCCCCCCTCTCTCTCTCTCTGCGTGCTCTGTACCTTGACCACACCCCTGTTTCCCATTCACTTTGATCGTCCGTTAGTCTTGCTCTGCTTTCTAACTTTTTGAGTCTTGGTTTTTGATTTTGAGATTTTGAGTGATGTTGGTTCGAGGTTCTAAAATATATTAACAACAACTGCAGAAAAGTAACATCAGTCTGCCATGAACAGACGCAGAGAAGTATAATAGATTTCTTTTTTGTTTTGGTTTGTTTAACAGAGAACTTAGCACTGTTGCTTAGCAGCTTATAGAGAGCTGTATTATTATGTTATTGGGTTAGTAGTCAGCAGAATGGAGAGTAGAGTGAAGGTAGTAAAAATTAAGAAATCCAGACTGGTGAGTGATGACTGGTGCTCAGTCAAACATGTTATTTGAAAGATGGGCGGAAATTGTTGGGCAACAACTTACAACTACCGCTACCCAATTACCCATGGTCCCATACTCCAGTCTCCTCTACAATACCGTCTTTGAAAGTAGAGGAGGGAGAGGGGAAATTTAATAATATTTGGTTGGTTGCAGGTTGCTGATCTTTCACGGCTTTGGGAAGTGGGAAGTGAGAAGCTAAGCTCTCTCTCGTTGGGTTATCTTTTGTTTTCCCATAACATAAATAGTGTGATAACGGCTCAAGTGCAAAACAAAGTAGGTCACAAGTCTCCCTCTTTACAACTTTTGTTTTTCGTTATGATGAAACATTCTTCTTTCTCTTCACTCTTCATCTACAATCATCAAATTAATTGGACGCTCCTTCAAACTTCAAACTTCTAAGTTAAGCAAGGATTTTGCTTTTCTTTTCTTTTCTTTTCTGGTACAAGAATTCAACAAATAAAATAATCTATTACAGAGATAAAGGGGCCACAAAAAACACATAAAATTAATTAAGAATACTCATAATTTAACAATAAATATTACGTTGAATAGGCATAGCAGGAGATTTCAAAAATAGATTCTTGGAGCCGACCCCATATAGCTGCAGCCTGCAGGTACAAGGCTTAAATGACGATATTGATTGAAGACAGGAAAAACGGGCCAGACGGTTGGTGATTGCCTTCCCCGGGAATCTAACCGAAAAATATATATACTTGAAGTAGAATTATTAAAGAATTTCCCCACTTCTATCATGAGTCATGACCTGAATTGAATTAGTTTAGTCGGGTGGTTGTTTTTTTCCTGTAGTTCTTGTGTCTGTATCTTATATCTTGTTGTTTGCTTTTTTCATACAATTCCTTTTTTATCAAAAAAAGAGTTAAATAATTAGTTGGTTGATTTTCTTCTCTTTGTGTCTTCTTCAACCAAGTTCTATATATTATGACAAAGTTTTTTTTTTTTTTTTTTTTCTTTTAAAAACTTCATATGAAGTGCTAGGGGTACTAGTGGGTTAAACAACCATAGGTCCATTTCATTAAACATTTTTTTCTCGGTTTAGGTGGATCAACAATTAATACAAATTATTATCAATGAAAGCTCAACTAAAAATCAGTTGCAAACCATAGGGGATGTTTTAATAAAACACAAACCATAGAGTAAGTTTTAATAAATACATGAACAATACTGGAATCTCCTCCCAAGAAAAACTGTCCCAACATGTTTCCAACAGTATCTGTCCACATATGACATATCTCATCGTGTTGGAACAGTTTTTTGTTGGTAGGAGATCCGGACTATGAACAATGCTACTCTTATGTCAAAGGAGCTTCTTGATGATGCAGGTTAGCGTTCAGAACTTAGAATCCAAGTTTGTTATTTATTTAAAAAAAAAAAAAAACTTGCAGGAAATGAATTACATAATAACCTTATTTATCTGCAAGAAAATTTAAGATATGAATCCAATTTGCCGATAAGAGGCTGAAGCAGTATATTGGATAAGATTACAAATGTTGGCTCTAGCTTGTGCTTCCCCGTTCACCTCTTTGGCATATTCAAGACCCTTTGTGTTTGGTTTCTCTATCTTTTCCTACTTTTCTTTCAAACCAAACACATCCTTAATTTAGGCCTTTAAAAAGAAGAATCGCATTTTATGGGGTGATCAGTCTTTTCAATAAAAAATTTTTGGACATAACAGGCGGATTGCCAATAAAATTGATTACTCAAGTTGGAAGTGAATGGCTCTTGCCTGATAAAAAGAATGGCATAAGATTGAATCAGATATACCTAGATTCGAACTTTATATGTTTATGGAGCTTGCATTCTGTGCACCCATGGGTGGAAGGAGAAACTGGCCATATTCGCCAGTGGGGATGACAAAGTGGTGAAGTGGTTGTCCCCATTGCTTGGAATTGTGGGAAGGCCAACGCATGTGGGTGAAGCTGTAAGCTTGCAAACTAGATAAAGGTTAGTTTGATGTTACTCGGATTGAGAGAAGGATTGGTGTTAACTGAACAAGCAATGCTCAAATTGAGGCTATTCTTGGAATCAATAAGGGGTGGAGCAGCAAGGTCTAAGGTGTTGGAAATATTTCGGGAGAGGATGGTTGAGAGGGATTTCAATCCAGGTGTTTTTGCAGAGTATATGTTAAGACAAGGGAAAAATCTAATTCTACATCAACAATGGCACGACCGAGGCCTTGATTCGCTCCAGGTTGCTTCACGCAACAGAAGGCGTAACAGCTCCAGATGATGACAATGGAGACTGTCAACTTCCACGACATCATGTACCACTTGGCGATCGCATCCCAGCTGGCTTCGGAATTCGGATGTTCCGAATCACTTCGATCAATGAAGCTCCCTGGATTCCTCCGGTAAGTCACCGTTGCCTGTGTGCAATGAGATCGCTAGATGATGCTCTTGGGTGAGAGAGATCGAACATCCAATAAGTTAATTAAAAATGTGTTTTAAGTTTTTTGTCCTCCTGTGTCCTGTTCAACCGGACACCTTCAACGGTAGGGGTGTCCACGGTTCGGTTAATCGAACCATGGCCCCTTTTTGTAAATCGAACTGGTGGTATCAGTTTTTTTCATTTTATCAAATCGAAACCGAATCAGTATTATCAGTTAACTGGTCTTTGATTTCGGTTTTTGACCAATTCAATTCTTCGGTTTTTCGGTTTTTTATAATATATATTATATTATAAATAATAAATGATATATAATATATTTGTAAATAGATCATTATAAATATAATATAAGTATATATTTATATATAATGAATATATATTTATATAAAATACATAGAAAATATGTGACATATATTAAAAATATACATATAAATATATATATCGGTCGATTCGATTAACCATCGATTTTTTTATAGATTAACCGAAAATTGAACCAATCCTTCGATATTTTAAAAATTCCGAATCAAAATCAAACTGACCAGTTCGATTAACCACATTTTGTGATTCGATTTTCTTGATTTTTCAATTTTTCATGGACACCCCTATTCAACGGATAAAGGCCGGTTAACATTAAGCATTATTTAATACGCTAACGTAGTCGCCTGTGATTGGCGGATTCACGCGTCCAGCACAGAATGAGCACTCCTATTTATATATTTGAATTAGATGTTATCCATCGGGATTAAAATAAATTAAGAATGAATTTGATGATATTAAGGGACAGTTGGTTGGTAATAGCTGAAGTGGCTTTTTGATTGGAATAAGTAATAGTCGAGGTGGTGGCTTATTTGTCTTTCAGTATGTTCGGTGTTATATATTGATAAAATATTTTAGGGTTCTTAGGGAAAACCCCAAATTGACAGCATTTACTACTTGAAATGCTTATACTTTACACATGAACCTTGAGTACAACGTTACATTTAATTTGCTAAGATCCAAGGTTTAAATTTGGGTTCATCTGGGCTTGAACAATTAATGCTTTTTGTTTTTCCGATTGTAAAGTGATAATCTCTTGCCTTCTTGGTATTAGTGAGATTCTTGTATGTCCAGCTGAGGTTTGATTTATTCTATTTCTAAAGGGCATTTTGGAACTGTTCGTTAGCTGGTGTGGTCAGTGGTAGATCTATTCATGGACTGGGCCGGGTTGGGTTTAGGCCGGGCTTTTATTCATTATTAATGGAAATATGCTAGGCCCGAGCCTGAGCCTGACCCGGCCAACGGGTCTATAACTTAGGCCCGAGTCTGGCCCTGATAAAAAGCCCAAAGCCCGAGCCCGAAGCCCGACCTAATAAAAAAAATTACAATTTTCCTTATTCAAATTAGAATTAAAAATTCAGATGTTTTTTTTTTCCTATTTAAATGAACAATGGGCCTATAAGATGGTTTTTTTCCCTTTCTTTTACGTTTTAAAACACAGTTTTACATTCTTAAATAAAAAAAGTTATTCAAATAAATATAATCACATAACTCATTTTAAGTCTAATTTTAGATTAGACCGGGCTATTTTAACAAAACCCGAACCCGATTCGAATTTATTGCGAACCGGACTTTTTAGCCTGAATTTAAGCCCGCAAACCTATAAACATGTTCAAACCCGTCCGAGAGCCGGGCCGGCCCGTCGGGCCACCCGGCTCATGAACAGGTCTAGTCAGTGACCTTGCAAATCTTGGCCCTCTTTTTTCTCCTCCGGAATCCGGATTGGATGAAAGATAGACTTGAAGAAGAAGCAACTTATTATGTTGCCCAATCACAGTGATAATTAGTTGTTGTTTTGTTGTCGTTGTTGTTATGTATTAATTTGATTATTTGGAGAGAAAAAAAAAACTCCCACCTGCTTCTCTTGCTTTTGTCACGTGTTGCATGCATGGGACCTCACACGCAAAAAAGGTTCCCCATGTCGTTGGAATCCCACATGATTGCTGACGTCACAAACTGGGGATGTGCATGCCTTGCCCAGAATAGCTTACCCCAGTTGACCCCAAACACCAAACCTTTTTAATTTATTTTATTTGTTTATGATACAATGGACAAGAAACAAAAACAGGAAGAGAAAGAGAAGACAAAACAAAACAATTAGCACTAAGTCATGTTTGGGAGTGCTTATGTTAAACATAAATATTTAAAAACAAGTGTTTATTTGAATAAGCACTTATTTCTATTTGGCATCCAATTTCTTCAAGTATTTATTTTAAAAAACAAGTACTTGTTTTACATTGGGCGTTTGGTGGTTTTTTTCTCTGATAAACACTTAAATTAGCATTTGTGACTATTTTATCTTTCATTTTCACTTAAATTTTTAAAACACACCCTTATGAAAGTACTTTTTATAAAAGTAATTTTATGAAAGGCACTTTTACATGAAAGCATTTTTATGAAAGTACTTTTACAGGAATAATTTTATAAGTGGTATTTTAAAATTCAACTAAGGCTAATTTTGGAAGAAAAAAAAAATGAATAAGTGCTTATTGTATAAGCACTTAAAAAAAGCTGGAAATTTGGGCTTAAAAAATAAACACTTATTTTTAAAATAAGCACTTATTTCCCAAACACCAATAAATTTTTACCGGTGTGGTCTTAGCCCAAATAAGCACTTATTTTTAGGCATTCCCAAACATGGCCTAAATCATTCTTTTTAAACACACACATGTGCAACTACACCAATTAGAAGTGACTTGTTATATATTAGGGGTCTAGAAAGAACTTGGAGTATACCAAAAAGGACATAGGTAGAAGAAGTAAGAAATAATTTAAGCCCTAATAATTTAACAATAGATATAACTTTAAATAGAATGAATTATTAAAACAAGATTCATGTAGTTGACCCCATATAGTTGGGATAAGGCATGGATGATATATGCAATCCCCTCCCAAGGTTCCAAATATTGCCTAATTTATATTGTATTAATTCATATAAACTTTTATATTTAAATCCATTTGAAAGAAGGCATCCTTACCACTATGATATAAAACAAGAATATATCTAGAAATTGGTTTTGACCTTTTAAGTTTTAATTCTTCAATTTTTACCACCACCTGATTTTTTTAAATATATCCTCGTAAGTGGTACTTCACACTTTATATAAATATTAAAATGCATTTCTTATGTGTGTACTTTTTGGTAGGGGTGGTCATGGACTAGGCCCATGCCTGGCCCAGTCCACACCCCAGGCATAGTTTGCAAGCCCAAGCCTGGCCTTGCACGAGCCTGGGCTGGGTTTATGGTCTTACCGAGTCTATGACATCCAATAATAAAAATTAATTACTTAAACTTTATTTTTAAATTAAATTAAATTAAATGTAATATATGTAAAAAAATATGGCACAAAGCTTGGCTAAAGCCTATGCACAAAAAAAAAAAAGGCATAGGCCTCATTTAATTATTAGAGTTAGTTTGGCTTGGCTTACCTATCCTTTCATAGTGAAGGCAAACCCTCTATTCCCATTCTTAAACAATGTAAAACTTGGAACAACACTAAATAATGAGTGCTACCATTGAATGCTTTTTAAGCCCCACATTGCTTAGGCAATAAGAATGAAGGCCTTGCCTTCATCTATATAAGGCCTTATCTAGGAGGATAATTTACATACTTGAGTTGGCTCAGTGTTCACACATGTATTAACATTTATTTATATGTTATAACTTAAAATTTTTATATTTTATATAAAATAATAAATATATAGAATACAATAAGATATACTTGTATATATATAACATTATACAATATAATGTTATAATAAATATTTAAAAATATATAATTATATAATAATATGAATCGGGCTGGGCTTGAAGTGTTGGGCCCAAGCCTGGCCCAAAATCTTTTGGACTTGATGTGGGCCCAGACTGGGCCAGGCTTGCACACAAAAACCTAGGCCCAGGCTAAAAAATTTGCAAGCTGGGCCGGGCCAAAAATGATCATGGGCCTGATCCCTCATGGTTAATGTATGTATATTTTTTATTCACAATAAATCTATCCTTTGGTTAAAATGTTATTGATGTATTTATGGGCATGTAACACTAACTAGAGTGGAAGTGGAATGAGAGAATAAGATTGATGGGCCTGATCCTACATGGTTAATTGAGCTGAGTTGATATCAATAAGATTGAAAGCATACAAGATTGCCCATGTATCTTAACATTTTTTATAATCTTTGTCATACCTTCCCCTCCCCTATTGGCTAATGGATATTGCTGGATCCCCGATCCCCATTAGGCAAGGTTTAAAGCAGCAATACTGTCGACATGAAATATCATCTATATGTCCACATGCAGGGAGACACATTTTGCATACTAAAAACAAAAATTTCCAATTGCTAAATTTAGTATCTGTAATCTGCATGCAGTCTTTGCAGCTCAACATGAACTATTAATTGATTTTGTTAGAAGAAAATTTGTCATTTGAAGTTGAGACTTGAACGTATCCAATGAAGACCAAGCAGAAATCATTACACACGAAATCTGATTTTGCCACCGCCAGCATAGACTCACTAACCGTGGGAATGGGGTACATAGCGGCGGTCATCCCCCCAACCCCCGCCCCCGGCTATAATGCTGTCGAGAAAGCACATGATGACATGACTGAGAGAGGAGTGAACTCGGGTTGGCCCGAGTTCCGAGTTAGTTTTTTACACTGCATCGGGGACGGGCTATTGGGCCAGCCCATTCAAATCTTGTCAGAAGCCCAAGGTTTTTATAACCAATCCGGGGAACGAATCGGTCAGGGGTCCGGTTTCCGGGACAAATGGTTGGTCTGTTCTGACAAAAAAAATAAAAAATTCAAAAAAAAGGTCAAAACCGTTGAACGGTTCGACCACCTGGGTTAACGGTTTGCTGACTAAATCAACATTTTTGGCAAAAAACGGAATCAATCACCTAACCGGTTCCTGATTTTTCCAGTCCAACTGTCCAGTTCGATCCAGTTTTGAAAACCATGCAGAAGCCCACTATATTTAAACAAAATTTACTATTAATTTTTTTTTTTGTTTTGGCATAAAATGGATAAATATATCATTTCTTTCTTTTTTTTTTTAATACCATTCATAAATTATGGTGGGGTAATTCTATGCATATACATCTATCATGTGCCTATTGATGTTTTATCAAACTGTTATTACGGGACCTTGAAGGAAATCTTAAAATTCCAACTGGTTCTGAATTACCCAACAGGAACAACATATCTGTAGAGGAATTGGGATCAGAGATCCTCACACTTTCAACATAGCATGAATGGAGAATTCTCCTCAATCTTGAAAGTTTGTGGGTCCAATTGATAAAAGCAAAGTACATGAAAAACAGAAACTTCTTATCGCCCAAGTCAAGGTCTTGGGGGTTGAAAGGGATCGGGTGGAATGTAAATTTGGGCCACGATATAAAAATTTGGGAGGACCAGTGGATCAGTGGCATTGATCTTCATATTCCTATGGGGCCGCAGCCTGACCCCTCTCATTGACAATGAGAATAGAATGTGAATACGGATCATAATTTTCCCCATTTCCCCGATCTTTGTGGGGATCCACCCCAAATGGGGCAGGTATGGGGATGATTTCCCCCCTACGGGGATGAAGATAGGGAAAGGGGCGGGGATGGGGAGAGCACTCCCCGTTCCACGGGGACCCCGTTCCCTGCCCAGTGGGATCCCCACTAATATATATGTATATATGTATATATGTACACGCACATCTATATATTAATATTTTTAAAAATATTGCTGAATATGTTTGAATCTTTTCTAATAGGATTATAAATTTTATTTATTTTTAAATAAAATAAAAAACAAAAACAAAATAGTTAACATTACAAAAATAAAAAAATCACGAGGAATGGGGATCATCGTGGGGATAACCTTGTCCTTATTAGTGGAGGCGGGGACGGGGACGCCCCGCCCTGTTGCCATTCCTAAATGTGAAACAAAAGAATTCTAAACAGCTTATCCCTCCCAAATGTAGTTGAAAAATTGGCTCATCACCGCTGGGTAGATAAGTTGGTTTGAAATTTGATAAGGGGTAATTTGGTCTAACCTATCAGCACCTAAACACGTGGAAGAAACCTACTGACTAGATGATGACTTGGCATTTCCTGCCACCTTAACAAGCCGGGTCAACTTGGGCACCTCGACCAAGACCGAGGTCTGAGCATCCCGTAATGGCCTGACCTGCCAAGGTGACACATAGCCAACTTCTAGAAGCAAACTAGCTATCTTTGAACTCTTCGGAATCACGTTGCACATCTGCCGACCTTGTCATCATCCCGCCCAGATCGGACGGACTCGATAAGCCTTATCAATTAGCACGAAGTCCACCTCCTGGTGCGAAACAGATTCTTGGTAACGCAGATTGAAGATCCCAGAGGTGTTTTGCGAGGCCTATGGCAACTCATCTATATAAGGGCACCAACTCCAACGTCTCAAGGTACGTGCGATTAATCGCTCAGTAGCCAACTTACAATCAAGCTTTCAGCTCGCACATCAGATTACTAACTTAAGCATCGGAGTACCCACACTAAGTAAGCCACCCCGAGTCCCTTGAGCATTGTTTTTTTATGGTTCGACTGGCCAGTTAAGCGTCCGACGTCCGAGCTGCTCTCTAATTAAGAGCATCTAGATCGATCATCATCAAAATTTAACCAATTCAGGAATCTTTAATGTAAAATCAGCTTATTTTCCTTCTTTGAAATAGGAGGTCGATGTCTCTTTTCTAGGAACCCAACCTTACTTTTTTAGGCATAATTGGAGCACCATTTGGAGCCTTAGTGTGGAGCCTAAAGGGAAATCTTTCGTTTGGAGATGCTGTAACAGTGGCATCCTTGTCAAAGCAAACCCTTTTAAAAGAAAAATTGCCCAAGACTCAATCTGTCCTATTTGCTCAAAAGAAGACGAAGCTATTTTAATTTTTAAACGCTCTAATAAGGAGCACTGGTGCTGGAGGCATTTGGTTTGGGTCGAATTTTGGGTTCAGATTCCTTGTTTTAAATGACTTTTTTTCATGGTTTAAAGACAGGTTTGAGGAAATCAAAGTTTCCTTTCATGGGTTCCAAGGATTACTTTGCTCTTATTGTTCATCTCTTATGGCAAATTTGAAGTCAGGAAACTGTAAAGTGTTTGACGATACTAATCTGAATCCCATTGATGTGCTAAAATCTTTTAAAAGGAGTTCTTGAAAGAACCCTTGCACAGGATCTGTCATAGCTGGGGAATCCTGTGTCATCTGTGCCTATCAAATGAGGACGTGACGTGAATAACGTGGATGGAGGTATGGCAGCGGTCTTTTTGTGGCAGCATCATTGAGTTCTGTAGTTCATGGCTTCATGCCTATCAATCTGCTCAGATCTCTCGTCTTAGTTCTGTAGTTCATGCCGCCTATTGTTTCCCGGACTGCAAGGTGTTAATTACCTATCTAAATGGATCAGCTGTGGATTGGCCCTCGGAAATTTCCCTTTTGCTAAAAGACATCTTGGAACTTAGTAATGATATGAATATTTCCTTCGTTTTATTCCGAGGGGAGTACATTTCCATTGCGCATGATCTTGGCTGTTCTTGGTGCAGGTGGGTCAGCAGACTCCCTCTTTAGCCCTCTTTCCTTGGATGAAGAAGCCAATCTTTTTACTGGTGCAGTGGTGCCAGCTCTCTGATGTTTTTTTTTCCTGTTCTGTTGAATTTCTAGCTGTTATCGTTTTCCTTCAGGTTCTAATGAAAGCTTCAGTTTTACTGAAAAAAAAAAAACATATATACTAAAACAAGGTAGAGCTTACTTTTTTTTTTTGAAAATTTCTTTATTCCATGTCATAACCCATCGCTTCCCAATGAATCTGAAGACAGCCACACGGATTGGTCCACACATGAAGACTTTTCACCTTCCATGATAAGAACATACAAATCATTGACAAACTGAAAATTCATGAATAAAATTGGATAATACCCCAAGTGTGCAGAAATGTGCTCTCCTCGGATAAATTTACAGCAATATAGACAACAAAATTGAGTATATGACACCCTTGGTACATGTCATAACATTGATGCCCAACCCAAAAGAACCAATTCTATCAAAAAAAAAAAAAAAAAACAAAAGAAACAATTATACACAAGTATACCAAGAAATGATGCTACAAAGATTTAAGATAATAAAGCTAAAATTAGAAAGAAAGGAATCATCTTATCCACTGTAAGGGCATTGCTAACCCATCCAACAGTACCCCACCTTTTTAGTTTTTACCAAGTAGAAACCATGAAAAACCGAGGGAGAGGCTTCTACAAAAATAAACACAAGTCAAAATTGGAGTCCCTACTTGCAGAAAGCCTCTCTATGGATCAAAATTCTCCCCTCCCCCCACAAAACCCCCTACCTGGAGTGTTTCCTACCACTTTCCCTCTTTTTTCCTCTCTTGAATTGCAATCTCTCTTCTTACAAGTTGTGGTTCACTCCTATGAGTTCACATGAATCATGAATGTCTCCTCTGTACTCTAGCTGCTACAAACTCAAACCTAGGCCTGCCTGCATTTTATAGGCTTGGAGACACTCCAGTGTGCTCAAATCATGAACCTGATCTCCTTAGTATCGATGTTCATGCATTCATTGTTGTGAAATAAGGTGTTAAACGATATATTTCGAACAAATAGAAAGGGTTTCTAGAGTCTTTCCATAACCTTATTCAAGCAAAATCACATAATGTAAGCTATAAAAGTTATGAGTGTTTGACTGGACCATTACAAATCATGGCAGTGTGCCAGTGTGTCACAAGGCTATTCGACAAGGCCCCGTGCGGTGTTTGATCGGGTCGAGAAAGCCTACGAATGCAAGTAACACACAAATTAGTCAAAAGGCTACTTGTATTGCATTGATTGATGGTAAGTACAAGCACATAGTTCAGTGTCGAGGGGATCTCGTGCTTAACCTTTACACACTATTGACTCACTCGACTACCTACCTCCCCTCAAAGATTACGTTAAGCTTTTGGGGGAGTGACAATAAGAAACATCAAAAATGTGAAAAATCATACTACAGAATTACAATAATGCCATTGGCAATCCCCCCATACAAAATACATGCAATGTCCCACCCAAGACACACACTTGGACACTTGAATGACATGCTGTGGGCATGGTGATGGCACTTGAAGACGCGGAAAAATGGTCACTTGTGACATTCTCCCCCACTCAATTCCGTCTTCGTCTCGAAGACCAGTGCTTGTGGCTCGAACTTCTTGTTGGTGAAGGAAGGTTCTTCAATTGCTCCACGAACAGGGTTTCTTCCAAGGCCCGGATAGGAGGTTGGGTGGATGGCTTGTGGATGTCCTTGATGGTGGGAAAACCTATGGCTAGTCCCTAAGTTAAATCCCTACCTGGCTGCTTCAAGGTAGGATTTTGGGCGTTCCCCAGTGGTGGTAGGAAAATTGGTGGCCAAGGCTGGGTCAAAATGATGGTTTGGATTTTTCGGGTATTGGTTCCCCTGCATTTTTGCCCAATGATGGCTGCTCACCGTGCTACTACGTGGTTCGGCTTGAGGAGGGGTGAGAATGTGATTCCTATATTGCTTGGGTGACACTCGCTCTCCCTGATGATTGAGGTAGTGGGTACGGCTATAGTTGAAGTTGGCCTTGGGTCTTCTCTTGGGCCCATCAGTTGCGGGCATATGCGGCTTCTGCTACAAAGGTGGCTTCCGCTGTTGTTGCTAGTGTTGTGGCGGTGTTGGCACTGACGCTGGTGCTGACTTCTTCCTGGAGTCGTTGCGATCACTTCTGGTTGCAATAGTGGTGGTGGCTGTAGATCTCTTTGCCATCGCTTGAGGTTGAGGTTGGTGTTGGAGTTGCAAGGCTGAGACTTGCTTCTTCTTGGTACTGGTCGTGGCGATCATGTTGACCATGCAAGGTGACTGCTCGTCCACGACCATGCGTCGGTGCCGCTTTTGCCTGTATCATGAAGTCCTTTCCAAGGACAACATCGAAGTCATCCATGTGAACAACAGAGAGGTCAATCTCTCCATCCCAAGTGCTAAGTTGTAGTCTTATTTGGCGAGCCATGCCTACAGTAGGTTTGGCACCTGTGTTAACTGCTTTGAGCCAGCCAGACTCTTTGGAGATGGCCAAATTAAGTCTCTTGGCCTCTACAATGGATATGAAGTTGAGTGGCCCCCGTGTCAACTAGGGCCCTAGTTGGCCTCCCGCCAAGGGTTACATCAACATACCTCAGTCCTCTCTTAACTGAGGCGGGCTGTTTGGAGGTAGCCCCTTTCTTCATCATAGCATTGAAAAGTTGTAGGGCGCCCACTCTTGGCGCTTGTGTACTCCGCTCCCCATCACTATGCTCGTCATCACTCAACTTGGCAATGAGGGCATTTAGCTTCTCCCGCTTCGGGCAATGTCTTGTCAAGTGTTCCTCCCCACAAATGTAGCATGTAGGCGGATGGGGCTGCGACTTCCTTGTGGGTGCTTTCCCTTCTAGTACTGTGCTGGCTGGTTGTGATAGGGCTGCTTCTCTCTCGGGGGACTTGGTTGTCTGTCTCCCCCACTCAAATGTGCGGAACGTGGGCTGGCTGGCTTGGTCCCTTCGTCATTCGACAATCTCAGTTCACTAAGTTGTTCGGCCATGGCAGAGGCAAGGTCTTGAACATTGCGTCGCTGGAGCTCGGCCCAAGGCTTTAGGCCATCCATGAAGTTGAACAATAGGTATTTATCTGACATGTCAGTGACTTCTAATGTGAGAGCAGAGAATTCCTTCACATACTCGTGGAGCGAGTCGCCGTGCTTGAGGGACTTCATCCTTCAACGGGCAAGGAACTCCACATTCTCTAGATAGAACTGTCTCTTCAACTCTCGCTTAAAATCGGCCCATGATTGTATGGTGCACCTACCGCGTTCTATGTCAACACACTTTCTGCGCCACCACAATGTAGTTGTATTAGTTAAATACATTGTAGTTGTACGTACCCGAGTCCTTTCATCAACCACATTGGCTGCAACAAGGTATTGTTCCATTTGTCACAAGAAGTTGTCGAGCTGTCGTGCATCGCGAGCTCGAATAGGGAGTTGGCTCCCGAATCTTGATGTAGGAAGGAGTGTGCAAGGCTGAGGTGCTGGCCGGGTTGGCAATTGCTCTCTTCATGATGGCACACTCCCCCTTGATTTCCTCAAGTTGAGCTTGGACATCAGTGTAGGTGTTTAGGGCGGACTTCAAAGCTGCCCATTCAGTCTTCATCTCATTCAGTTCGGCCTGAGTGGCCATTGATGGGGAGATGGTTCTTCTCCACGTTGCCCACTCTCTCTTCGTCTCGTCGAGTTGGGCTTGAAAGCTGTCAAGCTTGTCTTGGACATGCGAGTTGGATGAGCTTCCTTCTTGTTGGCACGCGGTGCTGCAGATTTCCTTGAGCATGCCATTGAATATGTCACGGACCGCACCCACGACTCTGCTTAGGCGGCCTTCCACTTCCACCAATGTACTCTCTATGGCTTCCATGTTTTGGTGTAGCTCGTCTACCGAATCTCGCATCTCACCTACAGTGGATTCGTAATGTAGCATGCGCAAATCAATGGTTGCATTCTTGTTGGCGGATTTCTCACGTTTGCTAGGCTTTGGTGCCTTGTCCTTGCCGATGTCGTCAGCAGGCGCATCATCGGGCTCATGGGATGTGGAGAGTCCATGCTTGATCTCCTCCACGATGTCCCTGTTGTGTTTCATTCTGTCACTCGCGTCGCGGGTCGAATGGCTAGAAAGGAGCTCTTGCTCTGATACCAATTGTCACGGGGCTATTCGACAAGGCCCCGTGCGGCGCTCGATGGGGTCGAGAAAGCCTACGAATGCAAGCAACAACATACAAAAGGCAACAAGAAGGCACACAAATTAGTCAAAAGGCTATTTGTATTGCAATGATTGATGGTAAGCACAAGCACACAGTTCAGTGTCGAGGAGATCTCGTGCTTAACCTTTACACGCTATTGACTCACTCG